>NW_026783620.1:1507161-1814323 GCF_949774975.1 Lagenorhynchus albirostris | reverse complement strand
TTGTGGTACTTACGTACAATGCAGTATCACTCAGCAATGAAATCTATGTCATCAGGCCCGTAGCAGCATAATGAGTGGATTCAGGTACGATGATTCTAACTGAAATAAGTCACACAGAAAAAGAAACATCATAAGATATCACTAATACACGGAATGTAAACTTGGCTACACAGGAACTGAATTCCAAAACAGAACAGGGTCTCAAATTTAGAAAACCAACTTATGCTTTCTTAAGGGGAAAGGTGAGTTGGGGTGCTGCATAAAACCAGAGATTGAAATGAGCACAGATAAAGTTCCTTAAGCCAAATATGGAATAGACAAGAGCTACTCCTTGCTCAACGAAATGGACTCAACACCCCATATTAAATGCCTAAGAGTGTACCTGACTAGGAAGTATCTTAAAACCTATGGATTGCTATGTGTCTGAAAGAGAATCAAGTGTGTGTACAGGGGCATAAACGCAGCAGTGATAGGATTGGAGAGGTTCGGTGAGCAAATGAAGACCCTTTGAAGTCATATTGCATGGTACCCATTCCACGGGTCTCAACTCTCCAGGTTTAAGGTATTCTTCCTTCAGCTAAAACATGCATGTGGAACCCAGAGTATGATCAACCGTGTGATCGGGAGACGTGTTCCAATATGTGTCAGTTTTCGTCCCCTGGTACTCGGGTGCAACATTCCAGACGCTTTACTAACACTCTCCCGACTTGGAGAGTCAGTGCCTTTAACCTCCTGTTTGGCCCAGTTTGCAATTTCTGCGGAAGATGAACAGGAATAGGGAGAACCAATGACAGACTAGCTGGAGGTGTCTGGACGGGCAAATTTAACTCTCATTTCCCACCAGGAAGAGGAATTAACCAAAGGCTCAGCGTGCCGTGCCGGAACCAGATTAGGGCCTGAAGCCATCCTGCGGGGTTGCGGCCAGCTCACGAGAAAGCGAGTTGAAGAAAGGAGCTCAGGGGCACTGTAATTCACAAACCTGCAGAGTTATAAATGACAGCTATCGTCCAAAAATATACTGAAGTAAGGCTGCCAAGAGGACTTGAAAGCGGGGCAGAATTGCAGGAAACCGATTTCAGGAGGTAGACTGGAATTGCATTTAAAGCATAGGAAAAGAGGCAGAACGTCCACAATGATGCACTTGGCCAAAAAGGGCGTATGCGTTTTTTCCTGAATATATTCAGGAAAAAACGCATACGCCCTTTTTGGCCAACCAAGCAAGCTTGCAAAGGAAATCTGCACTACAATGAAGTCTCACTTCCCCCCGGTCAAAAGGGCCATCTGAAAAAAGTGTAAAATCCAGAAAGGCAGGACAGGCCATGGAGAACTGGGAGCCTTGTTATGCTGATGGGCGGGATGTCAATTGCCAACAGCCACTCGGGAGAAGTGTATGGTGTTTCCTGAAACATCTAAAAAACAAAGCAACAGAGCCTAGGGCACTTCCACTTATGGTCCTATAGCTTAGGGAAATTAAAATCAAAAGACACCGCCACCCCAAAGGTTGGGACGGCTCTGTTTACAAGAACCTGGTTTACGGTACAAGTTCAATATCGCAGAAAGTGAAAAATGGATAAAGAAGTTGTGGTACTTACGTACAATGCAGTATCACTCAGCAATGAAATCTATGTCATCAGGCCCGTAGCAGCATAATGAGTGGATTCAGGTACGATGATTCTAACTGAAATAAGTCACACAGAAAAAGAAACATCATAAGATATCACTAATACACGGAATGTAAACTTGGCTACACAGGAACTGAATTCCAAAACAGAACAGGGTCTCAAATTTAGAAAACCAACTTATGCTTTCTTAAGGGGAAAGGTGAGTTGGGGTGCTGCATAAAACCAGAGATTGAAATGAGCACAGATAAAGTTCCTTAAGCCAAATATGGAATAGACAAGAGCTACTCCTTGCTCAACGAAATGGACTCAACACCCCATATTAAATGCCTAAGAGTGTACCTGACTAGGAAGTATCTTAAAACCTATGGATTGCTATGTGTCTGAAAGAGAATCAAGTGTGTGTACAGGGGCATAAACGCAGCAGTGATAGGATTGGAGAGGTTCGGTGAGCAAATGAAGACCCTTTGAAGTCATATTGCATGGTACCCATTCCACGGGTCTCAACTCTCCAGGTTTAAGGTATTCTTCCTTCAGCTAAAACATGCATGTGGAACCCAGAGTATGATCAACCGTGTGATCGGGAGACGTGTTCCAATATGTGTCAGTTTTCGTCCCCTGGTACTCGGGTGCAACATTCCAGACGCTTTACTAACACTCTCCCGACTTGGAGAGTCAGTGCCTTTAACCTCCTGTTTGGCCCAGTTTGCAATTTCTGCGGAAGATGAACAGGAATAGGGAGAACCAATGACAGACTAGCTGGAGGTGTCTGGACGGGCAAATTTAACTCTCATTTCCCACCAGGAAGAGGAATTAACCAAAGGCTCAGCGTGCCGTGCCGGAACCAGATTAGGGCCTGAAGCCATCCTGCGGTGTTGCGGCCAGCTCACGAGAAAGCGAGTTGAAGAAAGGAGCTCAGGGGCACTGTAATTCACAAACCTGCAGTTATAAATGACAGCTATCGTCCAAAAATATACTGAAGTAAGGCTGCCAAGAGGACTTGAAAGCGGGGCAGAATTGCAGGAAACCGATTTCAGGAGGTAGACTGGAATTGCATTTAAAGCATAGGAAAAGAGGCAGAACGTCCACAATGATGCACTTGGCCAAAAAGGGCGTATGCGTTTTTTCCTGAATATATTCAGGAAAAAACGCATACGCCCTTTTTGGCCAACCAAGCAAGCTTGCAAAGGAAATCTGCACTACAGTGAAGTCTCACTTCCCCCCGGTCAAAAGGGCCATCTGAAAAAAGTGTAAAATCCAGAAAGGCAGGACAGGCCATGGAGAACTGGGAGCCTTGTTATGCTGATGGGCGGGATGTCAATTGCCAACAGCCACTCTGGAGAAGTGTATGGTGTTTCCTGAAACATCTAAAAAACAAAGCAACAGAGCCTAGGGCACTTCCACTTATGGTCCTATAGCTTAGGGAAATTAAAATAAAAAAGACACAGCCACCCCAAAGGTTGGGACGGCTCTGTTTACAAGAACCTGGTTTACGGTACAAGTTCAATATCGCAGAAAGTGAAAAATGGATAAAGAAGTTGTGGTACTTACGTACAATGCAGTATCACTCAGCAATGAAATCTATGTCATCAGGCCCGTAGCAGCATAATGAGTGGATTCAGGTACGATGATTCTAACTGAAATAAGTCACACAGAAAAAGAAACATCATAAGATATCACTAATACACGGAATGTAAACTTGGCTACACAGGAACTGAATTACAAAACAGAACAGGGTCTCAAATTTAGAAAACCAACTTCTGCTTGCTTAAGGGGAAAGGTGAGTTGGGGTGCTGCATAAAACCAGAGATTGAAATGAGCACAGATAAAGTTCCTTAAGCCAAATATGGAATAGACAAGAGCTACTCCTTGCTCAACGAAATGGACTCAACACCCCATATTAAATGCCTAAGAGTGTACCTGACTAGGAAGTATCTTAAAACCTATGGATTGCTATGTCTCTGAAAGAGAATCAAGTGCGTGTACAGGGGCATAAACGCAGCAGTGATAGGATTGGAGAGGTTCGGTGGGCAAATGAAGACCCTTTGAAGTCATATTGCATGGTACCCATTCCACGGGTCTCAACTCTCCAGGTTTAAGGTATTCTTCCTTCAGCTAAAACATGCATGTGGAACCCAGAGTATGATCAACCGTGTGATCGGGAGACGTGTTCCAATATGTCTCAGTTTTCGTCCCCTGGTACTCGGGTGCAACATTCCAGACGCTTTACTAACACTCTCCCGACTTGGAGAGTCAGTGCCTTTAACCTCCTGTTTGGCCCAGTTTGCAATTTCTGCGGAAGATGAACAGGAATAGGGAGAACCAATGACAGACTAGCTGGAGGTGTCTGGACGGGCAAATTTAACTCTCATTTCCCACCAGGAAGAGGAATTAACCAAAGGCTCAGCGTGCCGTGCCGGAACCAGATTAGGGCCTGAAGCCATCCTGCGGTGTTGCGGCCAGCTCACGAGAAAGCGAGTTGAAGAAAGGAGCTCAGGGGCACTGTAATTCACAAACCTGCAGAGTTATAAATGACAGCTATCGTCCAAAAATATACTGAAGTAAGGCTGCCAAGAGGACTTGAAAGCGGGGCAGAATTGCAGGAAACCGATTTCAGGAGGTAGACTGGAATTGCATTTAAAGCATAGGAAAAGAGGCAGAACGTCCACAATGATGCACTTGGCCAAAAAGGGCGTATGCGTTTTTTCCTGAATATATTCAGGAAAAAACGCATACGCCCTTTTTGGCCAACCAAGCAAGCTTGCAAAGGAAATCTGCACTACAATGAAGTCTCACTTCCCCCCGGTCCAAAGGGCCATCTGAAAAAAGTGTAAAATCCAGAAAGGCAGGACAGGCCATGGAGAACTGGGAGCCTTGTTATGCTGATGGGCGGGATGTAAATTGCCAACAGCCACTCGGGAGAAGTGTATGGTGTTTCCTGAAACATCTAAAAAACAAAGCAACAGAGCCTAGGGCACTTCCACTTATGGTCCTATAGCTTAGGGAAATTAAAATCAAAAGACACCGCCACCCCAAAGGTTGGGACGGCTCTGTTTACAAGAACCTGGTTTACGGTACAAGTTCAATATCGCAGAAAGTGAAAAATGGATAAAGAAGTTGTGGTACTTACGTACAATGCAGTATCACTCAGCAATGAAATCTATGTCATCAGGCCCGTAGCAGCATAATGAGTGGATTCAGGTACGATGATTCTAACTGAAATAAGTCACACAGAAAAAGAAACATCATAAGATATCACTAATACACGGAATGTAAACTTGGCTACACAGGAACTGAATTACAAAACAGAACAGGGTCTCAAATTTAGAAAACCAACTTATGCTTTCTTAAGGGGAAAGGTGAGTTGGGGTGCTGCATAAAACCAGAGATTGAAATGAGCACAGATAAAGTTCCTTAAGCCAAATATGGAATAGACAAGAGCTACTCCTTGCTCAACGAAATGGACTCAACACCCCATATTAAATGCCTAAGAGTGTACCTGACTAGGAAGTATCTTAAAACCTATGGATTGCTATGTCTCTGAAAGAGAATCAAGTGTGTGTACAGGGGCATAAACGCAGCAGTGATAGGATTGGAGAGGTTCGGTGAGCAAATGAAGACCCTTTGAAGTCATATTGCATGGTACCCATTCCACGGGTCTCAACTCTCCAGGTTTAAGGTATTCTTCCTTCAGCTAAAACATGCATGTGGAACCCAGAGTATGATCAACCGTGTGATCGGGAGACGTGTTCCAATATGTGTCAGTTTTCGTCCCCTGGTACTCGGGTGCAACATTCCAGACGCTTTACTAACACTCTCCCGACTTGGAGAGTCAGTGCCTTTAACCTCCTGTTTGGCCCAGTTTGCAATTTCTGCGGAAGATGAACAGGAATAGGGAGAACCAATGACAGACTAGCTGGAGGTGTCTGGACGGGCAAATTTAACTCTCATTTCCCACCAGGAAGAGGAATTAACCAAAGGCTCAGCGTGCCGTGCCGGAACCAGATTAGGGCCTGAAGCCATCCTGCGGTGTTGCGGCCAGCTCACGAGAAAGCGAGTTGAAGAAAGGAGCTCAGGGGCACTGTAATTCACAAACCTGCAGTTATAAATGACAGCTATCGTCCAAAAATATACTGAAGTAAGGCTGCCAAGAGGACTTGAAAGCGGGGCAGAATTGCAGGAAACCGATTTCAGGAGGTAGACTGGAATTGCATTTAAAGCATAGGAAAAGAGGCAGAACGTCCACAATGATGCACTTGGCCAAAAAGGGCGTATGCGTTTTTTCCTGAATATATTCAGGAAAAAACGCATACGCCCTTTTTGGCCAACCAAGCAAGCTTGCAAAGGAAATCTGCACTACAATGAAGTCTCACTTCCCCCCGGTCCAAAGGGCCATCTGAAAAAAGTGTAAAATCCAGAAAGGCAGGACAGGCCATGGAGAACTGGGAGCCTTGTTATGCTGATGGGCGGGATGTCAATTGCCAACAGCCACTCGGGAGAAGTGTATGGTGTTTCCTGAAACATCTAAAAAACAAAGCAACAGAGCCTAGGGCACTTCCACTTATGGTCCTATAGCTTAGGGAAATTAAAATCAAAAAGACACAGCCACCCCAAATGTTGGGACGGCTCTGTTTACAAGAACCTGGTTTACGGTACAAGTTCAATATCGCAGAAAGTGAAAAATGGATAAAGAAGTTGTGGTACTTACGTACAATGCAGTATCACTCAGCAATGAAATCTATGTCATCAGGCCTGTAGCAGCATAATGAGTGGATTCAGGTATGATGATTCTAACTGAAATAAGTCACACAGGAAAAGAAACATCATAAGATATCACTAATACACGGAATGTAAACTTGGCTACACAGGAACTGAATTACAAAACAGAACAGGGTCTCAAATTTAGAAAACCAACTTATGCTTGCTTAAGGGGAAAGGTGAGTTGGGGTGCTGCATAAAACCAGAGATTGAAATGAGCACAGATAAAGTTCCTTAAGCCAAATATGGAATAGACAAGAGCTACTCCTTGCTCAACGAAATGGACTCAACACCCCATATTAAATGCCTAAGAGTGTACCTGACTAGGAAGTATCTTAAAACCTATGGATTGCTATGTGTCTGAAAGAGAATCAAGTGTGTGTACAGGGGCATAAACGCAGCAGTGATAGGATTGGAGAGGTTCGGTGAGCAAATGAAGACCCTTTGAAGTCATATTGCATGGTACCCATTCCACGGGTCTCAACTCTCCAGGTTTAAGGTATTCTTCCTTCAGCTAAAACATGCATGTGGAACCCAGAGTATGATCAACCGTGTGATCGGGAGACGTGTTCCAATATGTCTCAGTTTTCGTCCCCTGGTACTCGGGTGCAACATTCCAGACGCTTTACTAACACTCTCCCGACTTGGAGAGTCAGTGCCTTTAACCTCCTGTTTGGCCCAGTTTGCAATTTCTGCGGAAGATGAACAGGAATAGGGAGAACCAATGACAGACTAGCTGGAGGTGTCTGGACGGGCAAATTTAACTCTCATTTCCCACCAGGAAGAGGAATTAACCAAAGGCTCAGCGTGCCGTGCCGGAACCAGATTAGGGCCTGAAGCCATCCTGCGGTGTTGCGGCCAGCTCACGAGAAAGCGAGTTGAAGAAAGGAGCTCAGGGGCACTGTAATTCACAAACCTGCAGAGTTATAAATGACAGCTATCGTCCAAAAATATACTGAAGTAAGGCTGCCAAGAGGACTTGAAAGCGGGGCAGAATTGCAGGAAACCGATTTCAGGAGGTAGACTGGAATTGCATTGAAAGCATAGGAAAAGAGGCAGAACGTCCACAATGATGCACTTGGCCAAAAAGGGCGTATGCGTTTTTTCCTGAATATATTCAGGAAAAAACGCATACGCCCTTTTTGGCCAACCAAGCAAGCTTGCAAAGGAAATCTGCACTACAATGAAGTCTCACTTCCCCCCGGTCCAAAGGGCCATCTGAAAAAAGTGTAAAATCCAGAAAGGCAGGACAGGCCATGGAGAACTGGGAGCCTTGTTATGCTGATGGGCGGGATGTCAATTGCCAACAGCCACTCGGGAGAAGTGTATGGTGTTTCCTGAAACATCTAAAAAACAAAGCAACAGAGCCTAGGGCACTTCCACTTATGGTCCTATAGCTTAGGGAAATTAAAATCAAAAGACACAGCCACCCCAAAGGTTGGGACGGCTCTGTTTACAAGAACCTGGTTTACGGTACAAGTTCAATATCGCAGAAAGTGAAAAATGGATAAAGAAGTTGTGGTACTTACGTACAATGCAATATCACTCAGCAATGAAATCTATGTCATCAGGCCCGTAGCAGCATAATGAGTGGATTCAGGTACGATGATTCTAACTGAAATAAGTCACACAGAAAAAGAAACATCATAAGATATCACTAATACACGGAATGTAAACTTGGCTACACAGGAACTGAATTACAAAACAGAACAGGGTCTCAAATTTAGAAAACCAACTTATGCTTTCTTAAGGGGAAAGGTGAGTTGGGGTGCTGCATAAAACCAGAGATTGAAATGAGCACAGATAAAGTTCCTTAAGCCAAATATGGAATAGACAAGAGCTACTCCTTGCTCAACGAAATGGACTCAACACCCCATATTAAATGCCTAAGAGTGTACCTGACTAGGAAGTATCTTAAAACCTATGGATTGCTATGTGTCTGAAAGAGAATCAAGTGTGTGTACAGGGGCATAAACGCAGCAGTGATAGGATTGGAGAGGTTCGGTGAGCAAATGAAGACCCTTTGAAGTCATATTGCATGGTACCCATTCCACGGGTCTCAGCTCTCCAGGTTTAAGGTATTCTTCCTTCAGCTAAAACATGCATGTGGAACCCAGAGTATGATCAACCGTGTGATCGGGAGACGTGTTCCAATATGTGTCAGTTTTCGTCCCCTGGTACTCGGGTGCAACATTCCAGACGCTTTACTAACACTCTCCCGACTTGGAGAGTCAGTGCCTTTAACCTCCTGTTTGGCCCAGTTTGCAATTTCTGCGGAAGATGAACAGGAATAGGGAGAACCAATGACAGACTAGCTGGAGGTGTCTGGACGGGCAAATTTAACTCTCATTTCCCACCAGGAAGAGGAATTAACCAAAGGCTCAGCGTGCCGTGCCGGAACCAGATTAGGGCCTGAAGCCATCCTGCGGGGTTGCGGCCAGCTCACGAGAAAGCGAGTTGAAGAAAGGAGCTCAGGGGCACTGTAATTCACAAACCTGCAGAGTTATAAATGACAGCTATCGTCCAAAAATATACTGAAGTAAGGCTGCCAAGAGGACTTGAAAGCGGGGCAGAATTGCAGGAAACCGATTTCAGGAGGTAGACTGGAATTGCATTTAAAGCATAGGAAAAGAGGCAGAACGTCCACAATGATGCACTTGGCCAAAAAGGGCGTATGCGTTTTTTCCTGAATATATTCAGGAAAAAACGCATACGCCCTTTTTGGCCAACCAAGCAAGCTTGCAAAGGAAATCTGCACTACAATGAAGTCTCACTTCCCCCCGGTCAAAAGGGCCATCTGAAAAAAGTGTAAAATCCAGAAAGGCAGGACAGGCCATGGAGAACTGGGAGCCTTGTTATGCTGATGGGCGGGATGTAAATTGCCAACAGCCACTCGGGAGAAGTGTATGGGTGTTTCCTGAAACATCTAAAAAACAAAGCAACAGAGCCTAGGGCACTTCCACTTATGGTCCTATAGCTTAGGGAAATTAAAATCAAAAGACACCGCCACCCCAAAGGTTGGGACGGCTCTGTTTACAAGAACCTGGTTTACGGTACAAGTTCAATATCGCAGAAAGTGAAAAATGGATAAAGAAGTTGTGGTACTTACGTACAATGCAATATCACTCAGCAATGAAATCTATGTCATCAGGCCCGTAGCAGCATAATGAGTGGATTCAGGTACGATGATTCTAACTGAAATAAGTCACACAGAAAAAGAAACATCATAAGATATCACTAATACACGGAATGTAAACTTGGCTACACAGGAACTGAATTACAAAACAGAACAGGGTCTCAAATTTAGAAAACCAACTTATGCTTTCTTAAGGGGAAAGGTGAGTTGGGGTGCTGCATAAAACCAGAGATTGAAATGAGCACAGATAAAGTTCCTTAAGCCAAATATGGAATAGACAAGAGCTACTCCTTGCTCAACGAAATGGACTCAACACCCCATATTAAATGCCTAAGAGTGTACCTGACTAGGAAGTATCTTAAAACCTATGGATTGCTATGTGTCTGAAAGAGAATCAAGTGTGTGTACAGGGGCATAAACGCAGCAGTGATAGGATTGGAGAGGTTCGGTGAGCAAATGAAGACCCTTTGAAGTCATATTGCATGGTACCCATTCCACGGGTCTCAACTCTCCAGGTTTAAGGTATTCTTCCTTCAGCTAAAACATGCATGTGGAACCCAGAGTATGATCAACCGTGTGATCGGGAGACGTGTTCCAATATGTGTCAGTTTTCGTCCCCTGGTACTCGGGTGCAACATTCCAGACGCTTTACTAACACTCTCCCGACTTGGAGAGTCAGTGCCTTTAACCTCCTGTTTGGCCCAGTTTGCAATTTCTGCGGAAGATGAACAGGAATAGGGAGAACCAATGACAGACTAGCTGGAGGTGTCTGGACGGGCAAATTTAACTCTCATTTCCCACCAGGAAGAGGAATTAACCAAAGGCTCAGCGTGCCGTGCCGGAACCAGATTAGGGCCTGAAGCCATCCTGCGGGGTTGCGGCCAGCTCACGAGAAAGCGAGTTGAAGAAAGGAGCTCAGGGGCACTGTAATTCACAAACCTGCAGAGTTATAAATGACAGCTATCGTCCAAAAATATACTGAAGTAAGGCTGCCAAGAGGACTTGAAAGCGGGGCAGAATTGCAGGAAACCGATTTCAGGAGGTAGACTGGAATTGCATTTAAAGCATAGGAAAAGAGGCAGAACGTCCACAATGATGCACTTGGCCAAAAAGGGCGTATGCGTTTTTTCCTGAATATATTCAGGAAAAAACGCATACGCCCTTTTTGGCCAACCAAGCAAGCTTGCAAAGGAAATCTGCACTACAATGAAGTCTCACTTCCCCCCGGTCAAAAGGGCCATCTGAAAAAAGTGTAAAATCCAGAAAGGCAGGACAGGCCATGGAGAACTGGGAGCCTTGTTATGCTGATGGGCGGGATGTAAATTGCCAACAGCCACTCGGGAGAAGTGTATGGTGTTTCCTGAAACATCTAAAAAACAAAGCAACAGAGCCTAGGGCACTTCCACTTATGGTCCTATAGCTTAGGGAAATTAAAATCAAAAGACACCGCCACCCCAAAGGTTGGGACGGCTCTGTTTACAAGAACCTGGTTTACGGTACAAGTTCAATATCGCAGAAAGTGAAAAATGGATAAAGAAGTTGTGGTACTTACGTACAATGCAATATCACTCAGCAATGAAATCTATGTCATCAGGCCCGTAGCAGCATAATGAGTGGATTCAGGTACGATGATTCTAACTGAAATAAGTCACACAGAAAAAGAAACATCATAAGATATCACTAATACACGGAATGTAAACTTGGCTACACAGGAACTGAATTACAAAACAGAACAGGGTCTCAAATTTAGAAAACCAACTTATGCTTTCTTAAGGGGAAAGGTGAGTTGGGGTGCTGCATAAAACCAGAGATTGAAATGAGCACAGATAAAGTTCCTTAAGCCAAATATGGAATAGACAAGAGCTACTCCTTGCTCAACGAAATGGACTCAACACCCCATATTAAATGCCTAAGAGTGTACCTGACTAGGAAGTATCTTAAAACCTATGGATTGCTATGTGTCTGAAAGAGAATCAAGTGTGTGTACAGGGGCATAAACGCAGCAGTGATAGGATTGGAGAGGTTCGGTGAGCAAATGAAGACCCTTTGAAGTCATATTGCATGGTACCCATTCCACGGGTCTCAACTCTCCAGGTTTAAGGTATTCTTCCTTCAGCTAAAACATGCATGTGGAACCCAGAGTATGATCAACCGTGTGATCGGGAGACGTGTTCCAATATGTGTCAGTTTTCGTCCCCTGGTACTCGGGTGCAACATTCCAGACGCTTTACTAACACTCTCCCGACTTGGAGAGTCAGTGCCTTTAACCTCCTGTTTGGCCCAGTTTGCAATTTCTGCGGAAGATGAACAGGAATAGGGAGAACCAATGACAGACTAGCTGGAGGTGTCTGGACGGGCAAATTTAACTCTCATTTCCCACCAGGAAGAGGAATTAACCAAAGGCTCAGCGTGCCGTGCCGGAACCAGATTAGGGCCTGAAGCCATCCTGCGGGGTTGCGGCCAGCTCACGAGAAAGCGAGTTGAAGAAAGGAGCTCAGGGGCACTGTAATTCACAAACCTGCAGAGTTATAAATGACAGCTATCGTCCAAAAATATACTGAAGTAAGGCTGCCAAGAGGACTTGAAAGCGGGGCAGAATTGCAGGAAACCGATTTCAGGAGGTAGACTGGAATTGCATTTAAAGCATAGGAAAAGAGGCAGAACGTCCACAATGATGCACTTGGCCAAAAAGGGCGTATGCGTTTTTTCCTGAATATATTCAGGAAAAAACGCATACGCCCTTTTTGGCCAACCAAGCAAGCTTGCAAAGGAAATCTGCACTACAATGAAGTCTCACTTCCCCCGGTCAAAAGGGCCATCTGAAAAAAGTGTAAAATCCAGAAAGGCAGGACAGGCCATGGAGAACTGGGAGCCTTGTTATGCTGATGGGCGGGATGTAAATTGCCAACAGCCACTCGGGAGAAGTGTATGGTGTTTCCTGAAACATCTAAAAAACAAAGCAACAGAGCCTAGGGCACTTCCACTTATGGTCCTATAGCTTAGGGAAATTAAAATCAAAAGACACCGCCACCCCAAAGGTTGGGACGGCTCTGTTTACAAGAACCTGGTTTACGGTACAAGTTCAATATCGCAGAAAGTGAAAAATGGATAAAGAAGTTGTGGTACTTACGTACAATGCAGTATCACTCAGCAATGAAATCTATGTCATCAGGCCCGTAGCAGCATAATGAGTGGATTCAGGTACGATGATTCTAACTGAAATAAGTCACACAGAAAAAGAAACATCATAAGATATCACTAATACACGGAATGTAAACTTGGCTACACAGGAACTGAATTCCAAAACAGAACAGGGTCTCAAATTTAGAAAACCAACTTATGCTTTCTTAAGGGGAAAGGTGAGTTGGGGTGCTGCATAAAACCAGAGATTGAAATGAGCACAGATAAAGTTCCTTAAGCCAAATATGGAATAGACAAGAGCTACTCCTTGCTCAACGAAATGGACTCAACACCCCATATTAAATGCCTAAGAGTGTACCTGACTAGGAAGTATCTTAAAACCTATGGATTGCTATGTGTCTGAAAGAGAATCAAGTGTGTGTACAGGGGCATAAACGCAGCAGTGATAGGATTGGAGAGGTTCGGTGAGCAAATGAAGACCCTTTGAAGTCATATTGCATGGTACCCATTCCACGGGTCTCAACTCTCCAGGTTTAAGGTATTCTTCCTTCAGCTAAAACATGCATGTGGAACCCAGAGTATGATCAACCGTGTGATCGGGAGACGTGTTCCAATATGTGTCAGTTTTCGTCCCCTGGTACTCGGGTGCAACATTCCAGACGCTTTACTAACACTCTCCCGACTTGGAGAGTCAGTGCCTTTAACCTCCTGTTTGGCCCAGTTTGCAATTTCTGCGGAAGATGAACAGGAATAGGGAGAACCAATGACAGACTAGCTGGAGGTGTCTGGACGGGCAAATTTAACTCTCATTTCCCACCAGGAAGAGGAATTAACCAAAGGCTCAGCGTGCCGTGCCGGAACCAGATTAGGGCCTGAAGCCATCCTGCGGGGTTGCGGCCAGCTCACGAGAAAGCGAGTTGAAGAAAGGAGCTCAGGGGCACTGTAATTCACAAACCTGCAGAGTTATAAATGACAGCTATCGTCCAAAAATATACTGAAGTAAGGCTGCCAAGAGGACTTGAAAGCGGGGCAGAATTGCAGGAAACCGATTTCAGGAGGTAGACTGGAATTGCATTTAAAGCATAGGAAAAGAGGCAGAACGTCCACAATGATGCACTTGGCCAAAAAGGGCGTATGCGTTTTTTCCTGAATATATTCAGGAAAAAACGCATACGCCCTTTTTGGCCAACCAAGCAAGCTTGCAAAGGAAATCTGCACTACAATGAAGTCTCACTTCCCCCCGGTCAAAAGGGCCATCTGAAAAAAGTGTAAAATCCAGAAAGGCAGGACAGGCCATGGAGAACTGGGAGCCTTGTTATGCTGATGGGCGGGATGTCAATTGCCAACAGCCACTCGGGAGAAGTGTATGGTGTTTCCTGAAACATCTAAAAAACAAAGCAACAGAGCCTAGGGCACTTCCACTTATGGTCCTATAGCTTAGGGAAATTAAAATCAAAAGACACCGCCACCCCAAAGGTTGGGACGGCTCTGTTTACAAGAACCTGGTTTACGGTACAAGTTCAATATCGCAGAAAGTGAAAAATGGATAAAGAAGTTGTGGTACTTACGTACAATGCAGTATCACTCAGCAATGAAATCTATGTCATCAGGCCCGTAGCAGCATAATGAGTGGATTCAGGTACGATGATTCTAACTGAAATAAGTCACACAGAAAAAGAAACATCATAAGATATCACTAATACACGGAATGTAAACTTGGCTACACAGGAACTGAATTCCAAAACAGAACAGGGTCTCAAATTTAGAAAACCAACTTATGCTTTCTTAAGGGGAAAGGTGAGTTGGGGTGCTGCATAAAACCAGAGATTGAAATGAGCACAGATAAAGTTCCTTAAGCCAAATATGGAATAGACAAGAGCTACTCCTTGCTCAACGAAATGGACTCAACACCCCATATTAAATGCCTAAGAGTGTACCTGACTAGGAAGTATCTTAAAACCTATGGATTGCTATGTGTCTGAAAGAGAATCAAGTGTGTGTACAGGGGCATAAACGCAGCAGTGATAGGATTGGAGAGGTTCGGTGAGCAAATGAAGACCCTTTGAAGTCATATTGCATGGTACCCATTCCACGGGTCTCAACTCTCCAGGTTTAAGGTATTCTTCCTTCAGCTAAAACATGCATGTGGAACCCAGAGTATGATCAACCGTGTGATCGGGAGACGTGTTCCAATATGTGTCAGTTTTCGTCCCCTGGTACTCGGGTGCAACATTCCAGACGCTTTACTAACACTCTCCCGACTTGGAGAGTCAGTGCCTTTAACCTCCTGTTTGGCCCAGTTTGCAATTTCTGCGGAAGATGAACAGGAATAGGGAGAACCAATGACAGACTAGCTGGAGGTGTCTGGACGGGCAAATTTAACTCTCATTTCCCACCAGGAAGAGGAATTAACCAAAGGCTCAGCGTGCCGTGCCGGAACCAGATTAGGGCCTGAAGCCATCCTGCGGTGTTGCGGCCAGCTCACGAGAAAGCGAGTTGAAGAAAGGAGCTCAGGGGCACTGTAATTCACAAACCTGCAGTTATAAATGACAGCTATCGTCCAAAAATATACTGAAGTAAGGCTGCCAAGAGGACTTGAAAGCGGGGCAGAATTGCAGGAAACCGATTTCAGGAGGTAGACTGGAATTGCATTTAAAGCATAGGAAAAGAGGCAGAACGTCCACAATGATGCACTTGGCCAAAAAGGGCGTATGCGTTTTTTCCTGAATATATTCAGGAAAAAACGCATACGCCCTTTTTGGCCAACCAAGCAAGCTTGCAAAGGAAATCTGCACTACAGTGAAGTCTCACTTCCCCCCGGTCAAAAGGGCCATCTGAAAAAAGTGTAAAATCCAGAAAGGCAGGACAGGCCATGGAGAACTGGGAGCCTTGTTATGCTGATGGGCGGGATGTCAATTGCCAACAGCCACTCTGGAGAAGTGTATGGTGTTTCCTGAAACATCTAAAAAACAAAGCAACAGAGCCTAGGGCACTTCCACTTATGGTCCTATAGCTTAGGGAAATTAAAATAAAAAAGACACAGCCACCCCAAAGGTTGGGACGGCTCTGTTTACAAGAACCTGGTTTACGGTACAAGTTCAATATCGCAGAAAGTGAAAAATGGATAAAGAAGTTGTGGTACTTACGTACAATGCAGTATCACTCAGCAATGAAATCTATGTCATCAGGCCCGTAGCAGCATAATGAGTGGATTCAGGTACGATGATTCTAACTGAAATAAGTCACACAGAAAAAGAAACATCATAAGATATCACTAATACACGGAATGTAAACTTGGCTACACAGGAACTGAATTACAAAACAGAACAGGGTCTCAAATTTAGAAAACCAACTTCTGCTTGCTTAAGGGGAAAGGTGAGTTGGGGTGCTGCATAAAACCAGAGATTGAAATGAGCACAGATAAAGTTCCTTAAGCCAAATATGGAATAGACAAGAGCTACTCCTTGCTCAACGAAATGGACTCAACACCCCATATTAAATGCCTAAGAGTGTACCTGACTAGGAAGTATCTTAAAACCTATGGATTGCTATGTCTCTGAAAGAGAATCAAGTGTGTGTACAGGGGCATAAACGCAGCAGTGATAGGATTGGAGAGGTTCGGTGGGCAAATGAAGACCCTTTGAAGTCATATTGCATGGTACCCATTCCACGGGTCTCAACTCTCCAGGTTTAAGGTATTCTTCCTTCAGCTAAAACATGCATGTGGAACCCAGAGTATGATCAACCGTGTGATCGGGAGACGTGTTCCAATATGTCTCAGTTTTCGTCCCCTGGTACTCGGGTGCAACATTCCAGACGCTTTACTAACACTCTCCCGACTTGGAGAGTCAGTGCCTTTAACCTCCTGTTTGGCCCAGTTTGCAATTTCTGCGGAAGATGAACAGGAATAGGGAGAACCAATGACAGACTAGCTGGAGGTGTCTGGACGGGCAAATTTAACTCTCATTTCCCACCAGGAAGAGGAATTAACCAAAGGCTCAGCGTGCCGTGCCGGAACCAGATTAGGGCCTGAAGCCATCCTGCGGTGTTGCGGCCAGCTCACGAGAAAGCGAGTTGAAGAAAGGAGCTCAGGGGCACTGTAATTCACAAACCTGCAGAGTTATAAATGACAGCTATCGTCCAAAAATATACTGAAGTAAGGCTGCCAAGAGGACTTGAAAGCGGGGCAGAATTGCAGGAAACCGATTTCAGGAGGTAGACTGGAATTGCATTTAAAGCATAGGAAAAGAGGCAGAACGTCCACAATGATGCACTTGGCCAAAAAGGGCGTATGCGTTTTTTCCTGAATATATTCAGGAAAAAACGCATACGCCCTTTTTGGCCAACCAAGCAAGCTTGCAAAGGAAATCTGCACTACAATGAAGTCTCACTTCCCCCCGGTCCAAAGGGCCATCTGAAAAAAGTGTAAAATCCAGAAAGGCAGGACAGGCCATGGAGAACTGGGAGCCTTGTTATGCTGATGGGCGGGATGTAAATTGCCAACAGCCACTCGGGAGAAGTGTATGGTGTTTCCTGAAACATCTAAAAAACAAAGCAACAGAGCCTAGGGCACTTCCACTTATGGTCCTATAGCTTAGGGAAATTAAAATCAAAAGACACCGCCACCCCAAAGGTTGGGACGGCTCTGTTTACAAGAACCTGGTTTACGGTACAAGTTCAATGTCGCAGAAAGTGAAAAATGGATAAAGAAGTTGTGGTACTTACGTACAATGCAGTATCACTCAGCAATGAAATCTATGTCATCAGGCCCGTAGCAGCATAATGAGTGGATTCAGGTACGATGATTCTAACTGAAATAAGTCACACAGAAAAAGAAACATCATAAGATATCACTAATACACGGAATGTAAACTTGGCTACACAGGAACTGAATTACAAAACAGAACAGGGTCTCAAATTTAGAAAACCAACTTATGCTTTCTTAAGGGGAAAGGTGAGTTGGGGTGCTGCATAAAACCAGAGATTGAAATGAGCACAGATAAAGTTCCTTAAGCCAAATATGGAATAGACAAGAGCTACTCCTTGCTCAACGAAATGGACTCAACACCCCATATTAAATGCCTAAGAGTGTACCTGACTAGGAAGTATCTTAAAACCTATGGATTGCTATGTCTCTGAAAGAGAATCAAGTGTGTGTACAGGGGCATAAACGCAGCAGTGATAGGATTGGAGAGGTTCGGTGAGCAAATGAAGACCCTTTGAAGTCATATTGCATGGTACCCATTCCACGGGTCTCAACTCTCCAGGTTTAAGGTATTCTTCCTTCAGCTAAAACATGCATGTGGAACCCAGAGTATGATCAACCGTGTGATCGGGAGACGTGTTCCAATATGTGTCAGTTTTCGTCCCCTGGTACTCGGGTGCAACATTCCAGACGCTTTACTAACACTCTCCCGACTTGGAGAGTCAGTGCCTTTAACCTCCTGTTTGGCCCAGTTTGCAATTTCTGCGGAAGATGAACAGGAATAGGGAGAACCAATGACAGACTAGCTGGAGGTGTCTGGACGGGCAAATTTAACTCTCATTTCCCACCAGGAAGAGGAATTAACCAAAGGCTCAGCGTGCCGTGCCGGAACCAGATTAGGGCCTGAAGCCATCCTGCGGTGTTGCGGCCAGCTCACGAGAAAGCGAGTTGAAGAAAGGAGCTCAGGGGCACTGTAATTCACAAACCTGCAGTTATAAATGACAGCTATCGTCCAAAAATATACTGAAGTAAGGCTGCCAAGAGGACTTGAAAGCGGGGCAGAATTGCAGGAAACCGATTTCAGGAGGTAGACTGGAATTGCATTTAAAGCATAGGAAAAGAGGCAGAACGTCCACAATGATGCACTTGGCCAAAAAGGGCGTATGCGTTTTTTCCTGAATATATTCAGGAAAAAACGCATACGCCCTTTTTGGCCAACCAAGCAAGCTTGCAAAGGAAATCTGCACTACAATGAAGTCTCACTTCCCCCCGGTCCAAAGGGCCATCTGAAAAAAGTGTAAAATCCAGAAAGGCAGGACAGGCCATGGAGAACTGGGAGCCTTGTTATGCTGATGGGCGGGATGTCAATTGCCAACAGCCACTCGGGAGAAGTGTATGGTGTTTCCTGAAACATCTAAAAAACAAAGCAACAGAGCCTAGGGCACTTCCACTTATGGTCCTATAGCTTAGGGAAATTAAAATCAAAAAGACACAGCCACCCCAAATGTTGGGACGGCTCTGTTTACAAGAACCTGGTTTACGGTACAAGTTCAATATCGCAGAAAGTGAAAAATGGATAAAGAAGTTGTGGTACTTACGTACAATGCAGTATCACTCAGCAATGAAATCTATGTCATCAGGCCTGTAGCAGCATAATGAGTGGATTCAGGTATGATGATTCTAACTGAAATAAGTCACACAGGAAAAGAAACATCATAAGATATCACTAATACACGGAATGTAAACTTGGCTACACAGGAACTGAATTACAAAACAGAACAGGGTCTCAAATTTAGAAACCCAACTTATGCTTGCTTAAGGGGAAAGGTGAGTTGGGGTGCTGCATAAAACCAGAGATTGAAATGAGCACAGATAAAGTTCCTTAAGCCAAATATGGAATAGACAAGAGCTACTCCTTGCTCAACGAAATGGACTCAACACCCCATATTAAATGCCTAAGAGTGTACCTGACTAGGAAGTATCTTAAAACCTATGGATTGCTATGTGTCTGAAAGAGAATCAAGTGTGTGTACAGGGGCATAAACGCAGCAGTGATAGGATTGGAGAGGTTCGGTGAGCAAATGAAGACCCTTTGAAGTCATATTGCATGGTACCCATTCCACGGGTCTCAACTCTCCAGGTTTAAGGTATTCTTCCTTCAGCTAAAACATGCATGTGGAACCCAGAGTATGATCAACCGTGTGATCGGGAGACGTGTTCCAATATGTCTCAGTTTTCGTCCCCTGGTACTCGGGTGCAACATTCCAGACGCTTTACTAACACTCTCCCGACTTGGAGAGTCAGTGCCTTTAACCTCCTGTTTGGCCCAGTTTGCAATTTCTGCGGAAGATGAACAGGAATAGGGAGAACCAATGACAGACTAGCTGGAGGTGTCTGGACGGGCAAATTTAACTCTCATTTCCCACCAGGAAGAGGAATTAACCAAAGGCTCAGCGTGCCGTGCCGGAACCAGATTAGGGCCTGAAGCCATCCTGCGGTGTTGCGGCCAGCTCACGAGAAAGCGAGTTGAAGAAAGGAGCTCAGGGGCACTGTAATTCACAAACCTGCAGAGTTATAAATGACAGCTATCGTCCAAAAATATACTGAAGTAAGGCTGCCAAGAGGACTTGAAAGCGGGGCAGAATTGCAGGAAACCGATTTCAGGAGGTAGACTGGAATTGCATTGAAAGCATAGGAAAAGAGGCAGAACGTCCACAATGATGCACTTGGCCAAAAAGGGCGTATGCGTTTTTTCCTGAATATATTCAGGAAAAAACGCATACGCCCTTTTTGGCCAACCAAGCAAGCTTGCAAAGGAAATCTGCACTACAATGAAGTCTCACTTCCCCCCGGTCCAAAGGGCCATCTGAAAAAAGTGTAAAATCCAGAAAGGCAGGACAGGCCATGGAGAACTGGGAGCCTTGTTATGCTGATGGGCGGGATGTCAATTGCCAACAGCCACTCGGGAGAAGTGTATGGTGTTTCCTGAAACATCTAAAAAACAAAGCAACAGAGCCTAGGGCACTTCCACTTATGGTCCTATAGCTTAGGGAAATTAAAATCAAAAGACACAGCCACCCCAAAGGTTGGGACGGCTCTGTTTACAAGAACCTGGTTTACGGTACAAGTTCATTATCGCAGAAAGTGAAAAATGGATAAAGAAGTTGTGGTACTTACGTACAATGCAGTATCACTCAGAAATGAAATCTATGTCATCAGCCCCGTAGCAGCATAATGAGTGGATTCAGGTATGATGATTCTAACTGAAATAAGTCACACAGGAAAAGAAACATCATAAGATATCACTAATACACGGAATGTAAACTTGGCTACACAGGAACTGAATCACAAAACAGAACAGGGTCTCAAATTTAGAAAACCAACTTATGCTTGCTTAAGGGGAAAGGTGAGTTGGGGTGCTGCATAAAACCAGAGATTGAAATGAGCACAGATAAAGTTCCTTAAGCCAAATATGGAATAGACAAGAGCTACTCCTTGCTCAACGAAATGAACTCAACACCCCATATTAAATGCCTAAGAGTGTACCTGACTAGGAAGTATCTTAAAACCTATGGATTGCTATGTGTCTGAAAGAGAATCAAGTGTGTGTACAGGGGCATAAACGCAGCAGTGATAGGATTGGAGAGGTTCGGTGAGCAAATGAAGACCCTTTGAAGTCATATTGCATGGTACCCATTCCACGGGTCTCAACTCTCCAGGTTTAAGGTATTCTTCCTTCAGCTAAAACATGCATGTGGAACCCAGAGTATGATCAACCGTGTGATCGGGAGACGTGTTCCAATATGTCTCAGTTTTCGTCCCCTGGTACTCGGGTGCAACATTCCAGACGCTTTACTAACACTCTCCCGACTTGGAGAGTCAGTGCCTTTAACCTCCTGTTTGGCCCAGTTTGCAATTTCTGCGGAAGATGAACAGGAATAGGGAGAACCAATGACAGACTAGCTGGAGGTGTCTGGACGGGCAAATTTAACTCTCATTTCCCACCAGGAAGAGGAATTAACCAAAGGCTCAGCGTGCCGTGCCGGAACCAGATTAGGGCCTGAAGCCATCCTGCGGTGTTGCGGCCAGCTCACGAGAAAGCGACTTGAAGAAAGGAGCTCAGGGGCACTGTAATTCACAAACCTGCAGAGTTATAAATGACAGCTATCGTCCAAAAATATACTGAAGTAAGGCTGCCAAGAGGACTTGAAAGCGGGGCAGAATTGCAGGAAACCGATTTCAGGAGGTAGACTGGAATTGCATTTAAAGCATAGGAAAAGAGGCAGAACGTCCACAATGATGCACTTGGCCAAAAAGGGCGTATGCGTTTTTTCCTGAATATATTCAGGAAAAAACGCATACGCCCTTTTTGGCCAACCAAGCAAGCTTGCAAAGGAAATCTGCACTACAATGAAGTCTCACTTCCCCCCGGTCCAAAGGGCCATCTGAAAAAACTGTAAAATCCAGAAAGGCAGGACAGGCCATGGAGAACTGGGAGCCTTGTTACGCTGATGGGCGGGATGTCAATTGCCAACAGCCACTCGGAAGAAGTGTATGGTGTTTCCTGAAACATCTAAAAAACAAAGCAACAGAGCCTAGGGCACTTCCACTTATGGTCCTATAGCTTAGGGAAATTAAAATCAAAAGACACAGCCACCCCAAAGGTTGGGACGGCTCTGTTTACAGGAACCTGGTTTACGGTACAAGTTCAATATCGCAGAAAGTGAAAAATGGATAAAGAAGTTGTGGTACTTACGTACAATGCAATATCACTCAGCAATGAAATCTATGTCATCAGGCCCGTAGCAGCATAATGAGTGGATTCAGGTACGATGATTCTAACTGAAATAAGTCACACAGAAAAAGAAACATCATAAGATATCACTAATACACGGAATGTAAACTTGGCTACACAGGAACTGAATTACAAAACAGAACAGGGTCTCAAATTTAGAAAACAAACTTATGCTTTCTTAAGGGGAAAGGTGAGTTGGGGTGCTGCATAAAACCAGAGATTGAAATGAGCACAGATAAAGTTCCTTAAGCCAAATATGGAATAGACAAGAGCTACTCCTTGCTCAACGAAATGGACTCAACACCCCATATTAAATGCCTAAGAGTGTACCTGACTAGGAAGTATCTTAAAACCTATGGATTGCTATGTCTCTGAAAGAGAATCAAGTGTGTGTACAGGGGCATAAACGCAGCAGTGATAGGATTGGAGAGGTTCGGTGAGCAAATGAAGACCCTTTGAAGTCATATTGCATGGTACCCATTCCACGGGTCTCAACTCTCCAGGTTTAAGGTATTCTTCCTTCAGCTAAAACATGCATGTGGAACCCAGAGTATGATCAACCGTGTGATCGGGAGACGTGTTCCAATATGTCTCAGTTTTCGTCCCCTGGTACTCGGGTGCAACATTCCAGACGCTTTACTAACACTCTCCCGACTTGGAGAGTCAGTGCCTTTAACCTCCTGTTTGGCCCAGTTTGCAATTTCTGCGGAAGATGAACAGGAATAGGCAGAACCAATGACAGACTAGCTGGAGGTGTCTGGACGGGCAAATTTAACTCTCATTTCCCACCAGGAAGAGGAATTAACCAAAGGCTCAGCGTGCCGTGCCGGAACCAGATTAGGGCCTGAAGCCATCCTGCGGTGTTGCGGCCAGCTCACGAGAAAGCGAGTTGAAGAAAGGAGCTCAGGGGCACTGTAATTCACAAACCTGCAGAGTTATAAATGACAGCTATCGTCCAAAAATATACTGAAGTAAGGCTGCCAAGAGGACTTGAAAGCGGGGCAGAATTGCAGGAAACCGATTTCAGGAGGTAGACTGGAATTGCATTGAAAGCATAGGAAAAGAGGCAGAACGTCCACAATGATGCACTTGGCCAAAAAGGGCGTATGCGTTTTTTCCTGAATATATTCAGGAAAAAACGCATACGCCCTTTTTGGCCAACCAAGCAAGCTTGCAAAGGAAATCTGCACTACAATGAAGTCTCACTTCCCCCCGGTCAAAAGGGCCATCTGAAAAAAGTGTAAAATCCAGAAAGGCAGGACAGGCCATGGAGAACTGGGAGCCTTGTTATGCTGATGGGCGGGATGTCAATTGCCAACAGCCACTCGGGAGAAGTGTATGGTGTTTCCTGAAACATCTAAAAAACAAAGCAACAGAGCCTAGGGCACTTCCACTTATGGTCCTATAGCTTAGGGAAATTAAAATCAAAAGACACAGCCACCCCAAAGGTTGGGACGGCTCTGTTTACAAGAACCTGGTTTACGGTACAAGTTCAATATCGCAGAAAGTGAAAAATGGATAAAGAAGTTGTGGTACTTACGTACAATGCAGTATCACTCAGAAATGAAATCTATGTCATCAGCCCCGTAGCAGCATAATGAGTGGATTCAGGTATGATGATTCTAACTGAAATAAGTCACACAGGAAAAGAAACATCATAAGATATCACTAATACACGGAATGTAAACTTGGCTACACAGGAACTGAATCACAAAACAGAACAGGGTCTCAAATTTAGAAAACCAACTTATGCTTGCTTAAGGGGAAAGGTGAGTTGGGGTGCTGCATAAAACCAGAGATTGAAATGAGCACAGATAAAGTTCCTTAAGCCAAATATGGAATAGACAAGAGCTACTCCTTGCTCAACGAAATGAACTCAACACCCCATATTAAATGCCTAAGAGTGTACCTGACTAGGAAGTATCTTAAAACCTATGGATTGCTATGTGTCTGAAAGAGAATCAAGTGTGTGTACAGGGGCATAAACGCAGCAGTGATAGGATTGGAGAGGTTCGGTGAGCAAATGAAGACCCTTTGAAGTCATATTGCATGGTACCCATT
The DNA here is from genome assembly GCF_949774975.1 of Lagenorhynchus albirostris. Taxonomy (NCBI): domain Eukaryota; kingdom Metazoa; phylum Chordata; class Mammalia; order Artiodactyla; family Delphinidae; genus Lagenorhynchus; species Lagenorhynchus albirostris. The sequence continues at coordinate 1,790,108 of NW_026783620.1, read as the reverse complement.
CCACGGGTCTCAACTCTCCAGGTTTAAGGTATTCTTCCTTCAGCTAAAACATGCATGTGGAACCCAGAGTATGATCAACCGTGTGATCGGGAGACGTGTTCCAATATGTCTCAGTTTTCGTCCCCTGGTACTCGGGTGCAACATTCCAGACGCTTTACTAACACTCTCCCGACTTGGAGAGTCAGTGCCTTTAACCTCCTGTTTGGCCCAGTTTGCAATTTCTGCGGAAGATGAACAGGAATAGGGAGAACCAATGACAGACTAGCTGGAGGTGTCTGGACGGGCAAATTTAACTCTCATTTCCCACCAGGAAGAGGAATTAACCAAAGGCTCAGCGTGCCGTGCCGGAACCAGATTAGGGCCTGAAGCCATCCTGCGGTGTTGCGGCCAGCTCACGAGAAAGCGACTTGAAGAAAGGAGCTCAGGGGCACTGTAATTCACAAACCTGCAGAGTTATAAATGACAGCTATCGTCCAAAAATATACTGAAGTAAGGCTGCCAAGAGGACTTGAAAGCGGGGCAGAATTGCAGGAAACCGATTTCAGGAGGTAGACTGGAATTGCATTTAAAGCATAGGAAAAGAGGCAGAACGTCCACAATGATGCACTTGGCCAAAAAGGGCGTATGCGTTTTTTCCTGAATATATTCAGGAAAAAACGCATACGCCCTTTTTGGCCAACCAAGCAAGCTTGCAAAGGAAATCTGCACTACAATGAAGTCTCACTTCCCCCCGGTCCAAAGGGCCATCTGAAAAAACTGTAAAATCCAGAAAGGCAGGACAGGCCATGGAGAACTGGGAGCCTTGTTACGCTGATGGGCGGGATGTCAATTGCCAACAGCCACTCGGAAGAAGTGTATGGTGTTTCCTGAAACATCTAAAAAACAAAGCAACAGAGCCTAGGGCACTTCCACTTATGGTCCTATAGCTTAGGGAAATTAAAATCAAAAGACACAGCCACCCCAAAGGTTGGGACGGCTCTGTTTACAAGAACCTGGTTTACGGTACAAGTTCAATATCGCAGAAAGTGAAAAATGGATAAAGAAGTTGTGGTACTTACGTACAATGCAATATCACTCAGCAATGAAATCTATGTCATCAGGCCCGTAGCAGCATAATGAGTGGATTCAGGTACGATGATTCTAACTGAAATAAGTCACACAGAAAAAGAAACATCATAAGATATCACTAATACACGGAATGTAAACTTGGCTACACAGGAACTGAATTACAAAACAGAACAGGGTCTCAAATTTAGAAAACAAACTTATGCTTTCTTAAGGGGAAAGGTGAGTTGGGGTGCTGCATAAAACCAGAGATTGAAATGAGCACAGATAAAGTTCCTTAAGCCAAATATGGAATAGACAAGAGCTACTCCTTGCTCAACGAAATGGACTCAACACCCCATATTAAATGCCTAAGAGTGTACCTGACTAGGAAGTATCTTAAAACCTATGGATTGCTATGTCTCTGAAAGAGAATCAAGTGTGTGTACAGGGGCATAAACGCAGCAGTGATAGGATTGGAGAGGTTCGGTGAGCAAATGAAGACCCTTTGAAGTCATATTGCATGGTACCCATTCCACGGGTCTCAACTCTCCAGGTTTAAGGTATTCTTCCTTCAGCTAAAACATGCATGTGGAACCCAGAGTATGATCAACCATGTGATCGGGAGACGTGTTCCAATATGTCTCAGTTTTCGTCCCCTGGTACTCGGGTGCAACATTCCAGACGCTTTACTAACACTCTCCCGACTTGGAGAGTCAGTGCCTTTAACCTCCTGTTTGGCCCAGTTTGCAATTTCTGCGGAAGATGAACAGGAATAGGCAGAACCAATGACAGACTAGCTGGAGGTGTCTGGACGGGCAAATTTAACTCTCATTTCCCACCAGGAAGAGGAATTAACCAAAGGCTCAGCGTGCCGTGCCGGAACCAGATTAGGGCCTGAAGCCATCCTGCGGTGTTGCGGCCAGCTCACGAGAAAGCGAGTTGAAGAAAGGAGCTCAGGGGCACTGTAATTCACAAACCTGCAGAGTTATAAATGACAGCTATCGTCCAAAAATATACTGAAGTAAGGCTGCCAAGAGGACTTGAAAGCGGGGCAGAATTGCAGGAAACCGATTTCAGGAGGTAGACTGGAATTGCATTGAAAGCATAGGAAAAGAGGCAGAACGTCCACAATGATGCACTTGGCCAAAAAGGGCGTATGCGTTTTTTCCTGAATATATTCAGGAAAAAACGCATACGCCCTTTTTGGCCAACCAAGCAAGCTTGCAAAGGAAATCTGCACTACAATGAAGTCTCACTTCCCCCCGGTCCAAAGGGCCATCTGAAAAAAGTGTAAAATCCAGAAAGGCAGGACAGGCCATGGAGAACTGGGAGCCTTGTTATGCTGATGGGCGGGATGTCAATTGCCAACAGCCACTCGGGAGAAGTGTATGGTGTTTCCTGAAACATCTAAAAAACAAAGCAACAGAGCCTAGGGCACTTCCACTTATGGTCCTATAGCTTAGGGAAATTAAAATCAAAAGACACAGCCACCCCAAAGGTTGGGACGGCTCTGTTTACAAGAACCTGGTTTACGGTACAAGTTCAATATCGCAGAAAGTGAAAAATGGATAAAGAAGTTGTGGTACTTACGTACAATGCAGTATCACTCAGAAATGAAATCTATGTCATCAGCCCCGTAGCAGCATAATGAGTGGATTCAGGTATGATGATTCTAACTGAAATAAGTCACACAGGAAAAGAAACATCATAAGATATCACTAATACACGGAATGTAAACTTGGCTACACAGGAACTGAATCACAAAACAGAACAGGGTCTCAAATTTAGAAAACCAACTTATGCTTGCTTAAGGGGAAAGGTGAGTTGGGGTGCTGCATAAAACCAGAGATTGAAATGAGCACAGATAAAGTTCCTTAAGCCAAATATGGAATAGACAAGAGCTACTCCTTGCTCAACGAAATGAACTCAACACCCCATATTAAATGCCTAAGAGTGTACCTGACTAGGAAGTATCTTAAAACCTATGGATTGCTATGTGTCTGAAAGAGAATCAAGTGTGTGTACAGGGGCATAAACGCAGCAGTGATAGGATTGGAGAGGTTCGGTGAGCAAATGAAGACCCTTTGAAGTCATATTGCATGGTACCCATTCCACGGGTCTCAACTCTCCAGGTTTAAGGTATTCTTCCTTCAGCTAAAACATGCATGTGGAACCCAGAGTATGATCAACCGTGTGATCGGGAGACGTGTTCCAATATGTCTCAGTTTTCGTCCCCTGGTACTCGGGTGCAACATTCCAGACGCTTTACTAACACTCTCCCGACTTGGAGAGTCAGTGCCTTTAACCTCCTGTTTGGCCCAGTTTGCAATTTCTGCGGAAGATGAACAGGAATAGGGAGAACCAATGACAGACTAGCTGGAGGTGTCTGGACGGGCAAATTTAACTCTCATTTCCCACCAGGAAGAGGAATTAACCAAAGGCTCAGCGTGCCGTGCCGGAACCAGATTAGGGCCTGAAGCCATCCTGCGGTGTTGCGGCCAGCTCACGAGAAAGCGACTTGAAGAAAGGAGCTCAGGGGCACTGTAATTCACAAACCTGCAGAGTTATAAATGACAGCTATCGTCCAAAAATATACTGAAGTAAGGCTGCCAAGAGGACTTGAAAGCGGGGCAGAATTGCAGGAAACCGATTTCAGGAGGTAGACTGGAATTGCATTTAAAGCATAGGAAAAGAGGCAGAACGTCCACAATGATGCACTTGGCCAAAAAGGGTGTATGCGTTTTTTCCTGAATATATTCAGGAAAAAACGCATACGCCCTTTTTGGCCAACCAAGCAAGCTTGCAAAGGAAATCTGCACTACAATGAAGTCTCACTTCCCCCCGGTCCAAAGGGCCATCTGAAAAAACTGTAAAATCCAGAAAGGCAGGACAGGCCATGGAGAACTGGGAGCCTTGTTACGCTGATGGGCGGGATGTCAATTGCCAACAGCCACTCGGAAGAAGTGTATGGTGTTTCCTGAAACATCTAAAAAACAAAGCAACAGAGCCTAGGGCACTTCCACTTATGGTCCTATAGCTTAGGGAAATTAAAATCAAAAGACACAGCCACCCCAAATGTTGGGACGGCTCTGTTTACAAGAACCTGGTTTACGGTACAAGTTCAATATCGCAGAAAGTGAAAAATGGATAAAGAAGTTGTGGTACTTACGTACAATGCAATATCACTCAGCAATGAAATCTATGTCATCAGGCCCGTAGCAGCATAATGAGTGGATTCAGGTACGATGATTCTAACTGAAATAAGTCACACAGAAAAAGAAACATCATAAGATATCACTAATACACGGAATGTAAACTTGGCTACACAGGAACTGAATTACAAAACAGAACAGGGTCTCAAATTTAGAAAACAAACTTATGCTTTCTTAAGGGGAAAGGTGAGTTGGGGTGCTGCATAAAACCAGAGATTGAAATGAGCACAGATAAAGTTCCTTAAGCCAAATATGGAATAGACAAGAGCTACTCCTTGCTCAACGAAATGGACTCAACACCCCATATTAAATGCCTAAGAGTGTACCTGACTAGGAAGTATCTTAAAACCTATGGATTGCTATGTCTCTGAAAGAGAATCAAGTGTGTGTACAGGGGCATAAACGCAGCAGTGATAGGATTGGAGAGGTTCGGTGAGCAAATGAAGACCCTTTGAAGTCATATTGCATGGTACCCATTCCACGGGTCTCAACTCTCCAGGTTTAAGGTATTCTTCCTTCAGCTAAAACATGCATGTGGAACCCAGAGTATGATCAACCGTGTGATCGGGAGACGTGTTCCAATATGTCTCAGTTTTCGTCCCCTGGTACTCGGGTGCAACATTCCAGACGCTTTACTAACACTCTCCCGACTTGGAGAGTCAGTGCCTTTAACCTCCTGTTTGGCCCAGTTTGCAATTTCTGCGGAAGATGAACAGGAATAGGCAGAACCAATGACAGACTAGCTGGAGGTGTCTGGACGGGCAAATTTAACTCTCATTTCCCACCAGGAAGAGGAATTAACCAAAGGCTCAGCGTGCCGTGCCGGAACCAGATTAGGGCCTGAAGCCATCCTGCGGTGTTGCGGCCAGCTCACGAGAAAGCGAGTTGAAGAAAGGAGCTCAGGGGCACTGTAATTCACAAACCTGCAGAGTTATAAATGACAGCTATCGTCCAAAATATACTGAAGTAAGGCTGCCAAGAGGACTTGAAAGCGGGGCAGAATTGCAGGAAACCGATTTCAGGAGGTAGACTGGAATTGCATTTAAAGCATAGGAAAAGAGGCAGAACGTCCACAATGATGCACTTGGCCAAAAAGGGCGTATGCGTTTTTTCCTGAATATATTCAGGAAAAAACGCATACGCCCTTTTTGGCCAACCAAGCAAGCTTGCAAAGGAAATCTGCACTACAATGAAGTCTCACTTCCCCCCGGTCAAAAGGGCCATCTGAAAAAAGTGTAAAATCCAGAAAGGCAGGACAGGCCATGGAGAACTGGGAGCCTTGTTATGCTGATGGGCGGGATGTCAATTGCCAACAGCCACTCGGGAGAAGTGTATGGTGTTTCCTGAAACATCTAAAAAACAAAGCAACAGAGCCTAGGGCACTTCCACTTATGGTCCTATAGCTTAGGGAAATTAAAATCAAAAGACACAGCCACCCCAAAGGTTGGGACGGCTCTGTTTACAAGAACCTGGTTTACGGTACAAGTTCAATATCGCAGAAAGTGAAAAATGGATAAAGAAGTTGTGGTACTTACGTACAATGCAATATCACTCAGCAATGTAATATATGTCATCAGCCCCGTAGCAGCATAATGAGTGGATTCAGGTATGATGATTCTAACTGAAATAAGTCACACAGGAAAAGAAACATCATAAGATATCACTAATACACGGAATGTAACCTTGGCTACACAGGAACTGAATTACAAAACAGAACAGGGTCTCAAATTTAGAAACCCAACTTATGCTTGCTTAAGGGGAAAGGTGAGTTGGGGTGCTGCATAAAACCAGAGATTGAAATGAGCACAGATAAAGTTCCTTAAGCCAAATATGGAATATACAAGAGCTACTCCTTGCTCAACGAATTGGACTCAACACCCCATATTAAATGCCTAAGAGTGTACCTGACTAGGAAGTATCTTAAAACCTATGGATTGCTATGTGTCTGAAAGAGAATCAAGTGTGTGTACAGGGGCATAAACGCAGCAGTGATAGGATTGGAGAGGTTCGGTGAGCAAATGAAGACCCTTTGAAGTCATATTGCATGGTACCCATTCCACGGGTCTCAACTCTCCAGGTTTAAGGTATTCTTCCTTCAGCTAAAACATGCATGTGGAACCCAGAGTATGATCAACCGTGTGATCGGGAGACGTGTTCCAATATGTGTCAGTTTTCGTCCCCTGGTACTCGGGTGCAACATTCCAGACGCTTTACTAACACTCTCCCGACTTGGAGAGTCAGTGCCTTTAACCTCCTGTTTGGCCCAGTTTGCAATTTCTGCGGAAGATGAACAGGAATAGGGAGAACCAATGACAGACTAGCTGGAGGTGTCTGGACGGGCAAATTTAACTCTCATTTCCCATCAGGAAGAGGAATTAACCAAAGGCTCAGTGTGCCGTGCCGGAACCAGATTAGGGCCTGAAGCCATCCTGCGGTGTTGCGGCCAGCTCACGAGAAAGCGAGTTGAAGAAAGGAGCTCAGGGGCACTGTAATTCACAAACCTGCAGAGTTATAAATGACAGCTATCGTCCAAAAATATACTGAAGTAAGGCTGCCAAGAGGACTTGAAAGTGGGGCAGAATGGCAGGAAACCGATTTCAGGAGGTAGACTGGAATTGCATTGAAAGCATAGGAAAAGAGGCAGAACGTCCACAATGATGCACTTGGCCAAAAAGGGCGTATGCGTTTTTTCCTGAATATATTCAGGAAAAAACGCATACGCCCTTTTTGGCCAACCAAGCAAGCTTGCAAAGGAAATCTGCACTACAGTGAAGTCTCACTTCCCCCCGGTCAAAAGGGACATCTGAAAAAAGTGTAAAATCCAGAAAGGCAGGACAGGCCATGGAGAACTGGGAGCCTTGTTATGCTGATGGGCGGGATGTCAATTGCCAACAGCCACTCGGGAGAAGTGTATGGTGTTTCCTGAAACATCTAAAAAACAAAGCAACAGAGCCTAGGGCACTTCCACTTATGGTCCTATAGCTTAGGGAAATTAAAATCAAAAGACACAGCCACCCCAAAGGTTGGGACGGCTCTGTTTACAAGAACCTGGTTTACGGTACAAGTTCAATATCGCAGAAAGTGAAAAATGGATAAAGAAGTTGTGGTACTTACGTACAATGCAGTATCACTCAGCAATGAAATCTATGTCATCAGGCCCGTAGCAGCATAATGAGTGGATTCAGGTATGATGATTCTAACTGAAATAAGTCACACAGAAAAAGAAACATCATAAGATATCACTAATACACGGAATGTAACCTTGGCTACACAGGAACTGAATTACAAAACAGAACAGGGTCTCAAATTTAGAAAACCAACTTCTGCTTGCTTAAGGGGAAAGGTGAGTTGGGGTGCTGCATAAAACCAGAGATTGAAATGAGCACAGATAAAGTTCCTTAAGCCAAATATGGAATAGACAAGAGCTACTCCTTGCTCAACGAAATGGACTCAACACCCCATATTAAATGCCTAAGAGTGTACCTGACTAGGAAGTATCTTAAAACCTATGGATTGCTATGTGTCTGAAAGAGAATCAAGTGTGTGTACAGGGGCATAAACGCAGCAGTGATAGGATTGGAGAGGTTCGGTGAGCAAATGAAGACCCTTTGAAGTCATATTGCATGGTACCCATTCCACGGGTCTCAACTCTCCAGGTTTAAGGTATTCTTCCTTTAGCTAAAACATGCATGTGGAACCCAGAGTATGATCAACCGTGTGATCGGGAGACGTGTTCCAATATGTCTCAGTTTTCGTCCCCTGGTACTCGGGTGCAACATTCCAGACGCTTTACTAACACTCTCCCGACTTGGAGAGTCAGTGCCTTTAACCTCCTGTTTGGCCCAGTTTGCAATTTCTGCAGAAGATGAACAGGAATAGGGAGAACCAATGACAGACTAGCTGGAGGTGTCTGGACGGGCAAATTTAACTCTCATTTCCCACCAGGAAGAGGAATTAACCAAAGGCTCAGCGTGCCGTGCCGGAACCAGATTAGGGCCTGAAGCCATCCTGCGGTGTTGCGGCCAGCTCACGAGAAAGCGAGTTGAAGAAAGGAGCTCAGGGGCACTGTAATTCACAAACCTGCAGAGTTATAAATGACAGCTATCGTCCAAAAATATACTGAAGTAAGGCTGCCAAGAGGACTTGAAAGCGGGGCAGAATTGCAGGAAACCGATTTCAGGAGGTAGACTGGAATTGCATTGAAAGCATAGGAAAAGAGGCAGAACGTCCACAATGATGCACTTGGCCAAAAAGGGCGTATGCGTTTTTTCCTGAATATATTCAGGAAAAAACGCATACGCCCTTTTTGGCCAACCAAGCAAGCTTGCAAAGGAAATCTGCACTACAATGAAGTCTCACTTCCCCCCGGTCAAAAGGGCCATCTGAAAAAAGTGTAAAATCCAGAAAGGCAGGACAGGCCATGGAGAACTGGGAGCCTTGTTATGCTGATGGGCGGGATGTAAATTGCCAACAGCCACTCGGGAGAAGTGTATGGTGTTTCCTGAAACATCTAAAAAACAAAGCAACAGAGCCTAGGGCACTTCCACTTATGGTCCTATAGCTTAGGGAAATTAAAATCAAAAGACACAGCCACCCCAAAGGTTGGGACGGCTCTGTTTACAAGAACCTGGTTTACGGTACAAGTTCAATATCGCAGAAAGTGAAAAATGGATAAAGAAGTTGTGGTACTTACGTACAATGCAATATCACTCAGCAATGAAATCTATGTCATCAGGCCCGTAGCAGCATAATGAGTGGATTCAGGTACGATGATTCTAACTGAAATAAGTCACACAGAAAACGAAACATCATAAGATATCACTAATACACGGAATGTAACCTTGGCTACACAGGAACTGAATTACAAAACAGAACAGGGTCTCAAATTTAGAAACCCAACTTATGCTTGCTTAAGGGGAAAGGTGAGTTGGGGTGCTGCATAAAACCAGAGATTGAAATGAGCACAGATAAAGTTCCTTAAGCCAAATATGGAATAGACAAGAGCTACTCCTTGCTCAACGAAATGGACTCAACACCCCATATTAAATGCCTAAGAGTGTACCTGACTAGGAAGTATCTTAAAACCTATGGATTGCTATGTCTCTGAAAGAGAATCAAGTGTGTGTACAGGGGCATAAACGCAGCAGTGATAGGATTGGAGAGGTTCGGTGAGCAAATGAAGACCCTTTGAAGTCATATTGCATGGTACCCATTCCACGGGTCTCAACTCTCCAGGTTTAAGGTATTCTTCCTTCAGCTAAAACATGCATGTGGAACCCAGAGTATGATCAACCGTGTGATCGGGAGACGTGTTCCAATATGTCTCAGTTTTCGTCCCCTGGTACTCGGGTGCAACATTCCAGACGCTTTACTAACACTCTCCCGACTTGGAGAGTCAGTGCCTTTAACCTCCTGTTTGGCCCAGTTTGCAATTTCTGCGGAAGATGAACAGGAATAGGGAGAACCAATGACAGACTAGCTGGAGGTGTCTGGACGGGCAAATTTAACTCTCATTTCCCACCAGGAAGAGGAATTAACCAAAGGCTCAGCGTGCCGTGCCGGAACCAGATTAGGGCCTGAAGCCATCCTGCGGTGTTGCGGCCAGCTCACGAGAAAGCGAGTTGAAGAAAGGAGCTCAGGGGCACTGTAATTCACAAACCTGCAGAGTTATAAATGACAGCTATCGTCCAAAAATATACTGAAGTAAGGCTGCCAAGAGGACTTGAAAGCGGGGCAGAATTGCAGGAAACCGATTTCAGGAGGTAGACTGGAATTGCATTTAAAGCATAGGAAAAGAGGCAGAACGTCCACAATGATGCACTTGGCCAAAAAGGGCGTATGCGTTTTTTCCTGAATATATTCAGGAAAAAACGCATACGCCCTTTTTGGCCAACCAAGCAAGCTTGCAAAGGAAATCTGCACTACAATGAAGTCTCACTTCCCCCCGGTCAAAAGGGCCATCTGAAAAAAGTGTAAAATCCAGAAAGGCAGGACAGGCCATGGAGAACTGGGAGCCTTGTTATGCTGATGGGCGGGATGTAAATTGCCAACAGCCACTCGGGAGAAGTGTATGGTGTTTCCTGAAACATCTAAAAAACAAAGCAACAGAGCCTAGGGCACTTCCACTTATGGTCCTATAGCTTAGGGAAATTAAAATCAAAAGACACAGCCACCCCAAAGGTTGGGACGGCTCTGTTTACAAGAACCTGGTTTACGGTACAAGTTCAATATCGCAGAAAGTGAAAAATGGATAAAGAAGTTGTGGTACTTACGTACAATGCAATATCACTCAGCAATGAAATCTATGTCATCAGGCCCGTAGCAGCATAATGAGTGGATTCAGGTACGATGATTCTAACTGAAATAAGTCACACAGAAAAAGAAACATCATAAGATATCACTAATACACGGAATGTAAACTTGGCTACACAGGAACTGAATTACAAAACAGAACAGGGTCTCAAATTTAGAAAACAAACTTATGCTTGCTTAAGGGGAAAGGTGAGTTGGGGTGCTGCATAAAACCAGAGATTGAAATGAGCACAGATAAAGTTCCTTAAGCCAAATATGGAATAGACAAGAGCTACTCCTTGCTCAACGAAATGGATTCAACACCCAATATTAAACACCTAAGAATGTACCTGACTAGGAAGTATCTTAAAACCTATGGATTGCTATGTCTCCGAAAGAGAATCAAGCGTGTGTGCAGGGGCATAAACGCAGCAGTGATAGGATTGGAGAGGTTCGGTGAGCAAATGAAGACCCTTTGAAGTCATATTGCATGGTACCCATTCCACGGGTCTCAACTCTCCAGGTTTAAGGTATTCTTCCTTCAGCTAAAACATGCATGTGGAACCCAGAGTATGATCAACCGTGTGATCGGGAGACGTGTTCCAATATGTCTCAGTTTTCGTCCCCTGGTACTCGGGTGCAACATTCCAGACGCTTTACTAACACTCTCCCGGCTTGGAGAGTCAGTGCCTTTAACCTCCTGTTTGGCCCAGTTTGCAATTTCTGCGGAAGATGAACAGGAATAGGCAGAACCAATGACAGACTAGCTGGAGGTGTCTGGACGGGCAAATTTAACTCTCATTTCGCACCAGGAAGAGGAATTAACCAAAGGCTAAGCGTGCCATTCCGGAACCAGATTAGGGCCTGAAGCAATCCTGCGGTGTTGCGGCCAGCTCACGAGAAAGCAAGTTGAAGATAGGAGCTCAGGGACACTGTAATTCACAAACCTGCAGAGTTATAAATGACAGCTATTGTCCAAAAATATACTGAAGTAAGGCTGCCAAGAGGACTTGAAAGCGGGGCAGAATTGCAGGAAACCGATTTCAGGAGGTAGACTGGAATTGCATTTAAAGCATAGGAAAAGAGGCAGAACGTCCACAATGATGCACTTGGCCAAAAAGGGCGTATGCGTTTTTTCCTGAATATATTCAGGAAAAAACGCATACGCCCTTTTTGGCCAACCAAGCAAGCTTGCAAAGGAAATCTGCACTACAATGACGTCTCACTTCCCCCCGGTCAAAAGGGCCATCTGAAAAAAGTGTAAAATCCAGAAAGGCAGGACAGGCCATGGAGAACTGGGAGCCTTGTTATGCTGATGGGCGGGATGTAAATTGCCAACAGCCACTCGGGAGAAGTGTATGGTGTTTCCTGAAACATCTAAAAAACAAAGCAACAGAGCCTAGGGCACTTCCACTTATGGTCCTATAGCTTAGGGAAATTAAAATCAAAAAGACACAGCCACCCCAAAGGTTGGGACGGCTCTGTTTACAAGAACCTGGTTTACGGTACAAGTTCAATATCGCAGAAAGTGAAAAATGGATAAAGAAGTTGTGGTACTTACGTACAATGCAGTATCACTCAGCAATGAAATCTATGTCATCAGGCCCGTAGCAGCATAATGAGTGGATTCAGGTACGATGATTCTAACTGAAATAAGTCACACAGAAAAAGAAACATCATAAGATATCACTAATACACGGAATGTAACCTTGGCTACACAGGAACTGAATTACAAAACAGAACAGGGTCTCAAATTTAGAAAACCAACTTCTGCTTGCTTAAGGGGAAAGGTGAGTTGGGGTGCTGCATAAAACCAGAGATTGAAATGAGCACAGATAAAGTTCCTTAAGCCAAATATGGAATAGACAAGAGCTACTCCTTGCTCAACGAAATGGACTCAACACCCCATATTAAATGCCTAAGAGTGTACCTGACTAGGAAGTATCTTAAAACCTATGGATTGCTATGTGTCTGAAAGAGAATCAAGTGTGTGTACAGGGGCATAAACGCAGCAGTGATAGGATTGGAGAGGTTCGGTGAGCAAATGAAGACCCTTTGAAGTCATATTGCATGGTACCCATTCCACGGGTCTCAACTCTCCAGGTTTAAGGTATTCTTCCTTTAGCTAAAACATGCATGTGGAACCCAGAGTATGATCAACCATGTGATCGGGAGACGTGTTCCAATATGTCTCAGTTTTCGTCCCCTGGTACTCGGGTGCAACATTCCAGACGCTTTACTAACACTCTCCCGACTTGGAGAGTCAGTGCCTTTAACCTCCTGTTTGGCCCAGTTTGCAATTTCTGCAGAAGATGAACAGGAATAGGGAGAACCAATGACAGACTAGCTGGAGGTGTCTGGACGGGCAAATTTAACTCTCATTTCCCACCAGGAAGAGGAATTAACCAAAGGCTCAGCGTGCCGTGCCGGAACCAGATTAGGGCCTGAAGCCATCCTGCGGGGTTGCGGCCAGCTCACGAGAAAGCGAGTTGAAGAAAGGAGCTCAGGGGCACTGTAATTCACAAACCTGCAGAGTTATAAATGACAGCTATCGTCCAAAAATATACTGAAGTAAGGCTGCCAAGAGGACTTGAAAGCGGGGCAGAATTGCAGGAAACCGATTTCAGGAGGTAGACTGGAATTGCATTTAAAGCATAGGAAAAGAGGCAGAACGTCCACAATGATGCACTTGGCCAAAAAGGGCGTATGCGTTTTTTCCTGAATATATTCAGGAAAAAACGCATACGCCCTTTTTGGCCAACCAAGCAAGCTTGCAAAGGAAATCTGCACTACAATGAAGTCTCACTTCCCCCCGGTCAAAAGGGCCATCTGAAAAAAGTGTAAAATCCAGAAAGGCAGGACAGGCCATGGAGAACTGGGAGCCTTGTTATGCTGATGGGCGGGATGTAAATTGCCAACAGCCACTCGGGAGAAGTGTATGGTGTTTCCTGAAACATCTAAAAAACAAAGCAACAGAGCCTAGGGCACTTCCACTTATGGTCCTATAGCTTAGGGAAATTAAAATCAAAAGACACAGCCACCCCAACGGTTGGGACGGCTCTGTTTACAAGAACCTGGTTTACGGTACAAGTTCAATATCGCAGAAAGTGAAAAATGGATAAAGAAGTTGTGGTACTTACGTACAATGCAGTATCACTCAGCAATGAAATCTATGTCATCAGGCCTGTAGCAGCATAATGAGTGGATTCAGGTATGATGATTCTAACTGAAATAAGTCACACAGAAAAAGAAACATCATAAGATATCACTAATACACGGAATGTAACCTTGGCTACACAGGAACTGAATTACAAAACAGAACAGGGTCTCAAATTTAGAAAACCAACTTATGCTTGCTTAAGGGGAAAGGTGAGTTGGGGTGCTGCATAAAACCAGAGATTGAAATGAGCACAGATAAAGTTCCTTAAGCCAAATATGGAATAGACAAGAGCTACTCCTTGCTCAAGGAAATGGACTCAACACCCCATATTAAATGCCTAAGAGTGTACCTGACTAGGAAGTATCTTAAAACCTATGGATTGCTATGTCTCTGAAAGAGAATCAAGTGTGTGTACAGGGGCATAAACGCAGCAGTGATAGGATTGGAGAGGTTCGGTGAGCAAATGAAGACCCTTTGAAGTCATATTGCATGGTACCCATTCCACGGGTCTCAACTCTCCAGGTTTAAGGTATTCTTCCTTTAGCTAAAACATGCATGTGGAACCCAGAGTATGATCAACCGTGTGATCGGGAGACGTGTTCCAATATGTCTCAGTTTTCGTCCCCTGGTACTCGGGTGCAACATTCCAGACGCTTTACTAACACTCTCCCGACTTGGAGAGTCAGTGCCTTTAACCTCCTGTTTGGCCCAGTTTGCAATTTCTGCGGAAGATGAACAGGAATAGGGAGAACCAATGACAGACTAGCTGGAGGTGTCTGGACGGGCAAATTTAACTCTCATTTCCCACCAGGAAGAGGAATTAACCAAAGGCTCAGCGTGCCGTGCCGGAACCAGATTAGGGCCTGAAGCCATCCTGCGGTGTTGCGGCCAGCTCACGAGAAAGCGAGTTGAAGAAAGGAGCTCAGGGGCACTGTAATTCACAAACCTGCAGAGTTATAAATGACAGCTATCGTCCAAAAATATACTGCTGAAGTAAGGCTGCCAAGAGGACTTGAAAGCGGGGCAGAATTGCAGGAAACCGATTTCAGGAGGTAGACTGGAATTGCATTTAAAGCATAGGAAAAGAGGCAGAACGTCCACAATGATGCACTTGGCCAAAAAGGGCGTATGCGTTTTCCTGAATATATTCAGGAAAAAACGCATACGCCCTTTTTGGCCAACCAAGCAAGCTTGCAAAGGAAATCTGCACTACAATGAAGTCTCACTTCCCCCCGGTCAAAAGGGCCATCTGAAAAAAGTGTAAAATCCAGAAAGGCAGGACAGGCCATGGAGAACTGGGAGCCTTGTTATGCTGATGGGCGGGATGTAAATTGCCAACAGCCACTCGGGAGAAGTGTATGGTGTTTCCTGAAACATCTAAAAAACAAAGCAACAGAGCCTAGGGCACTTCCACTTATGGTCCTATAGCTTAGGGAAATTAAAATCAAAAGACACAGCCACCCCAAAGGTTGGGAAGGCTCTGTTTACAAGAACCTGGTTTACGGTACAAGTTCAATATCGCAGAAAGTGAAAAATGGATAAAGAAGTTGTGGTACTTACGTACAATGCAGTATCACTCAGCAATGAAATCTATGTCATCAGGCCTGTAGCAGCATAATGAGTGGATTCAGGTATGATGATTCTAACTGAAATAAGTCACACAGAAAAAGAAACATCATAAGATATCACTAATACACGGAATGTAACCTTGGCTACACAGGAACTGAATTACAAAACAGAACAGGGTCTCAAATTTAGAAAACCAACTTATGCTTGCTTAAGGGGAAAGGTGAGTTGGGGTGCTGCATAAAACCAGAGATTGAAATGAGCACAGATAAAGTTCCTTAAGCCAAATATGGAATAGACAAGAGCTACTCCTTGCTCAAGGAAATGGACTCAACACCCCATATTAAATGCCTAAGAGTGTACCTGACTAGGAAGTATCTTAAAACCTATGGATTGCTATGTGTCTGAAAGAGAATCAAGTGTGTGTACAGGGGCATAAAAGCAGCAGTGATAGGATTGGAGAGGTTCGGTGAGCAAATGAAGACCCTTTGAAGTCATATTGCATGGTACCCATTCCACGGGTCTCAACTCTCCAGGTTTAAGGTATTCTTCCTTTAGCTAAAACATGCATGTGGAACCCAGAGTATGATCAACCGTGTGATCGGGAGACGTGTTCCAATATGTCTCAGTTTTCGTCCCCTGGTACTCGGGTGCAACATTCCAGACGCTTTACTAACACTCTCCCGACTTGGAGAGTCAGTGCCTTTAACCTCCTGTTTGGCCCAGTTTGCAATTTCTGCGGAAGATGAACAGGAATAGGGAGAACCAATGACAGACTAGCTGGAGGTGTCTGGACGGGCAAATTTAACTCTCATTTCCCACCAGGAAGAGGAATTAACCAAAGGCTCAGCGTGCCGTGCCGGAACCAGATTAGGGCCTGAAGCCATCCTGCGGTGTTGCGGCCAGCTCACGAGAAAGCGAGTTGAAGAAAGGAGCTCAGGGGCACTGTAATTCACAAACCTGCAGAGTTATAAATGACAGCTATCGTCCAAAAATATACTGAAATAAGGCTGCCAAGAGGACTTGAAAGCGGGGCCGAATTGCAGGAAACTGATTTCAGGAGGTAGACTGGAATTGCATTTAAAGCATAGGAAAAGAAGCAGAACGTCCACAATGATGCACTTGGCCAAAAAGGGCGTATGCGTTTTTTCCTGAATATATTCAGGAAAAAACGCATACGCCCTTTTTGGCCAACCAAGCAAGCTTGCAAAGGAAATCTGCACTACAATGAAGTCTCACTTCCCCCCGGTCAAAAGGGCCATCTGAAAAAAGTGTAAAATCCAGAAAGGCAGGACAGGCCATGGAGAACTGGGAGCCTTGTTATGCTGATGGGCGGGATGTAAATTGCCAACAGCCACTCGGGAGAAGTGTATGGTGTTTCCTGAAACATCTAAAAAACAAAGCAACAGAGCCTAGGGCACTTCCACTTATGGTCCTATAGCTTAGGGAAATTAAAATCAAAAAGACACAGCCACCCCAAAGGTTGGGACGGCTCTGTTTACAAGAACCTGGTTTACGATACAAGTTCAATATCGCAGAAAGTGAAAAATGGATAAAGAAGTTGTGGTACTTACGTACAATGCAGTATCACTCAGCAAGGAAATCTATGTCATCAGGCCCGTAGCAGCATAATGAGTGGATTCAGGTATGATGATTCTAACTGAAATAAGTCACACAGAAAAAGAAACATCATAAGATATCACTAATACACGGAATGTAAACTTGGCTACACAGGAACTGAATTACAAAACAGAACAGGGTCTCAAATTTAGAAAACAAACTTATGCTTGCTTAAGGGGAAAGGTGAGTTGGGGTGCTGCATAAAACCAGAGATTGAAATGAGCACAGATAAAGTTCCTTAAGCCAAATATGGAATAGACAAGAGCTACTCCTTGCTCAACGAAATGGATTCAACACCCAATATTAAACACCTAAGAATGTACCTGACTAGGAAGTATCTTAAAACCTATGGATTGCTATGTCTCCGAAAGAGAATCAAGCGTGTGTGCAGGGGCATAAACGCAGCAGTGATAGGATTGGAGAGGTTCGGTGAGCAAATGAAGACCCTTTGAAGTCATATTGCATGGTACCCATTCCACGGGTCTCAACTCTCCAGGTTTAAGGTATTCTTCCTTCAGCTAAAACATGCATGTGGAACCCAGAGTATGATCAACCGTGTGATCGGGAGACGTGTTCCAATATGTCTCAGTTTTCGTCCCCTGGTACTCGGGTGCAAAATTCCAGACGCTTTACTAACACTCTCCCGGCTTGGAGAGTCAGTGCCTTTAACCTCCTGTTTCGCCCAGTTTGCAATTTCTGCGGAAGATGAACAGGAATAGGCAGAACCAATGACAGACTAGCTGGAGGTGTCTGGACGGGCAAATTTAACTCTCATTTCGCACCAGGAATAGGAATTAACCAAAGGCTAAGCGTGCCATTCCGGAACCAGATTAGGGCCTGAAGCAATCCTGCGGTGTTGCGGCCAGCTCACGAGAAAGCAAGTTGAAGAAAGGAGCTCAGGGGCACTGTAATTCACAAACCTGCAGAGTTATAAATGACAGCTATCGTCCAAAAATATACTGAAGTAAGGCTGCCAAGAGGACTTGAAAGCGGGGCAGAATTGCAGGAAACCGATTTCAGGAGGTAGACTGGAATTGCATTTAAAGCATAGGAAAAGAGGCAGAACGTCCACAATGATGCACTTGGCCAAAAAGGGCGTATGCGTTTTTTCCTGAATATATTCAGGAAAAAACGCATACGCCCTTTTTGGCCAACCAAGCAAGCTTGCAAAGGAAATCTGCACTACAATGAAGTCTCACTTCCCCCCGGTCAAAAGGGCCATCTGAAAAAAGTGTAAAATCCAGAAAGGCAGGACAGGCCATGGAGAACTGGGAGCCTTGTTATGCTGATGGGCGGGATGTAAATTGCCAACAGCCACTCGGGAGAAGTGTATGGTGTTTCCTGAAACATCTAAAAAACAAAGCAACAGAGCCTAGGGCACTTCCACTTATGGTCCTATAGCTTAGGGAAATTAAAATCAAAAAGACACAGCCACCCCAAAGGTTGGGATGGCTCTGTTTACAAGAACCTGGTTTACGGTACAAGTTCAATATCGCAGAAAGTGAAAAATGGATAAAGAAGTTGTGGTACTTACGTACAATGCAGTATCACTCAGCAATGAAATCTATGTCATCAGGCCCGTAGCAGCATAATGAGTGGATTCAGGTATGATGATTCTAACTGAAATAAGTCACACAGGAAAAGAAACATCATAAGATATCACTAATACACGGAATGTAAACTTGGCTACACAGGAACTGAATTACAAAACAGAACAGGGTCTCAAATTTAGAAACCCAACTTATGCTTGCTTAAGGGGAAAGGTGAGTTGGGGTGCTGCATAAAACCAGAGATTGAAATGAGCACAGATAAAGTTCCTTAAGCCAAATATGGAATAGACAAGAGCTACTCCTTGCTCAACGAAATGGACTCAACACCCCATATTAAATGCCTAAGAGTGTACCTGACTAGGAAGTATCTTAAAACCTATGGATTGCTGTGTCTCTGAAAGAGAATCAAGTGTGTGTACAGGGGCATAAACGCAGCAGTGATAGGATTGGAGAGGTTCGGTGAGCAAATGAAGACCCTTTGAAGTCATATTGCATGGTACCCATTCCACGGGTCTCAACTCTCCAGGTTTAAGGTATTCTTCCTTTAGCTAAAACATGCATGTGGAACCCAGAGTATGATCAACTGTGTGATCGGGAGACGTGTTCCAATACGTCTCAGTTTTCGTCCCCTGGTACTCGGGTGCAACATTCCAGACGCTTTACTAACACTCTCCCGACTTGGAGAGTCAGTGCCTTTAACCTCCTGTTTGGCCCAGTTTGCAATTTCTGTGGAAGATGAACAGGAATAGGCAGAACCAATGACAGACTAGCTGGAGGTGTCTGGACGGGCAAATTTAACTCTCATTTCCCACCAGGAAGAGGAATTAACCAAAGGCTCAGCGTGCCGTGCCGGAACCAGATTAGGGCCTGAAGCCATCCTGCGGGGTTGCGGCCAGCTCACGAGAAAGCGACTTGAAGAAAGGAGCTCAGGGGCACTGTAATTCACAAACCTGCAGAGTTATAAATGACAGCTATCGTCCAAAAATATACTGAAGTAAGGCTGCCAAGAGGACTTGAAAGCGGGGCAGAATTGCAGGAAACCGATTTCAGGAGGTAGACTGGAATTGCATTTAAAGCATAGGAAAAGAGGCAGAACGTCCACAATGATGCACTTGGCCAAAAAGGGCGTATGCGTTTTTTCCTGAATATATTCAGGAAAAAACGCATACGCCCTTTTTGGCCAACCAAGCAAGCTTGCAAAGGAAATCTGCACTACAATGAAGTCTCACTTCCCCCTGGTCAAAAGGGCCATCTGAAAAAAGTGTAAAATCTAGAAAGGCAGGACAGGCCATGGAGAACTGGGAGCCTTGTTATGCTGATGGGCGGGATGTAAATTGCCAACAGCCACTCGGGAGAAGTGTATGGTGTTTCCTGAAACATCTAAAAAACAAAGCAACAGAGCCTAGGGCACTTCCACTTATGGTCCTATAGCTTAGGGAAATTAAAATCAAAAGACACAGCCACCCCAAAGGTTGGGACGGCTCTGTTTACAAGAACCTGGTTTACGGTACAAGTTCAATATCGCAGAAAGTGAAAAATGGATAAAGAAGTTGTGGTACTTACGTACAATGCAATATCACTCAGCAATGAAATCTATGTCATCAGGCCCGTAGCAGCATAATGAGTGGATTCAGGTACGATGATTCTAACTGAAATAAGTCACACAGAAAAAGAAACATCATAAGATATCACTAATACACGGAATGTAACCTTGGCTACACAGGAACTGAATTACAAAACAGAACAGGGTCTCAAATTTAGAAAACCAACTTATGCTTGCTTAAGGGGAAAGGTGAGTTGGGGTGCTGCATAAAACCAGAGATTGAAATGAGCACAGATAAAGTTCCTTAAGCCAAATATGGAATAGACAAGAGCTACTCCTTGCTCAACGAAATGGACTCAACACCCCATATTAAAAGCCTAAGAGTGTACCTGACTAGGAAGTATCTTAAAACCTATGGATTGCTATGTCTCTGAAAGAGAATCAAGTGTGTGTACAGGGGCATAAACGCAGCAGTGATAGGACTGGAGAGGTTCGGTGAGCAAATGAAGACGCTTTGAAGTCATATTGCATGGTACCCATTCCACGGGTCTCAACTCTCCAGGTTTCAGGTATTCTTCCTTCAGCTAAAACATGCATGTGGAACCCAGAGTATGATCAACCGTGTGATCGGGAGACGTGTTCCAATATGTCTCAGTTTTCGTCCCCTGGTACTCGGGTGCAACATTCCAGACGCTTTACTAACACTCTCCCGACTTGGAGAGTCAGTGCCTTTAACCTCCTGTTTGGCCCAGTTTGCAATTTCTGCGGAAGATGAACAGGAATAGGGAGAACCAATGACAGACTAGCTGGAGGTGTCTGGACGGGCAAATTTAACTCTCATTTCCCACCAGGAAGAGGAATTAACCAAAGGCTCAGCGTGCCGTGCCGGAACCAGATTAGGGCCTGAAGCAATCCTGCGGTGTTGCGACCAGCTCACGAGAAAGCGAGTTGAAGAAAGGAGCTCAGGGGCACTGTAATTCACAAACCTGCAGAGTTATAAATGACAGCTATCGTCCAAAAATATACTGAAGTAAGGCTGCCAAGAGGACTTGAAAGCGGGGCAGAATTGCAGGAAACCGATTTCAGGAGGTAGACTGGAATTGCATTTAAAGCATAGGAAAAGAGGCAGAACGTCCACAATGATGCACTTGGCCAAAAAGGGCGTATGCGTTTTTTCCTGAATATATTCAGGAAAAAACGCATACGCCCTTTTTGGCCAACCAAGCAAGCTTGCAAAGGAAATCTGCACTACAATGAAGTCTCACTTCCCCCCGGTCAAAAGGGCCATCTGAAAAAAGTGTAAAATCCAGAAAGGCAGGACAGGCCATGGAGAACTGGGAGCCTTGTTATGCTGATGGGCGGGATGTAAATTGCCAACAGCCACTCGGGAGAAGTGTATGGTGTTTCCTGAAACATCTAAAAAACAAAGCAACAGAGCCTAGGGCACTTCCACTTATGGTCCTATAGCTTAGGGAAATTAAAATCAAAAAGACACAGCCACCCCAAAGGTTGGGACGGCTCTGTTTACAAGAACCTGGTTTACGGTACAAGTTCAATATCGCAGAAAGTGAAAAATGGATAAAGAAGTTGTGGTACTTACGTACAATGCAGTATCACTCAGCAAAGAAATCTGTGTCATCAGGCCCGTAGCAGCATAATGAGTGGATTCAGGTATGATGATTCTAACTGAAATAAGTCACACAGAAAAAGAAACATCATAAGATATCACTAATACACGGAATGTAACCTTGGCTACACAGGAACTGAATTACAAAACAGAACAGGGTCTCAAATTTAGAAAACCAACTTATGCTTGCTTAAGGGGAAAGGTGAGTTGGGGTGCTGCATAAAACCAGAGATTGAAATGAGCACAGATAAAGTTCCTTAAGCCAAATATGGAATAGACAAGAGCTACTCCTTGCTCAACGAAATGGACTCAACACCCCATATTAAATGCCTAAGAGTGTACCTGACTAGGAAGTATCTTAAAACCTATGGATTGCTATGTCTCTGAAAGAGAATCAAGTGTGTGTACAGGGGCATAAAGGCAGCAGTGATAGGATTGGAGAGGTTCGGTGAGCAAATGAAGACCCTTTGAAGTCATATTGCATGGTACCCATTCCACGGGTCTCAACTCTCCAGGTTTAAGGTATTCTTCCTTCAGCTAAAACATGCATGTGGAACCCAGAGTATGATCAACCGTGTGATCGGGAGACGTGTTCCAATATGTGTCAGTTTTCGTCCCCTGGTACTCGGGTGCAACATTCCAGACGCTTTACTAACACTCTCCCGACTTGGAGAGTCAGTGCCTTTAACCTCCTGTTTGGCCCAGTTTGCAATTTCTGCGGAAGATGAACAGGAATAGGGAGAACCAATGACAGACTAGCTGGAGGTGTCTGGACGGGCAAATTTAACTCTCATTTCCCACCAGGAAGAGGAATTAACCAAAGGCTCAGCGTGCCGTGCCGGAACCAGATTAGGGCCTGAAGCCATCCTGCGGTGTTGCGGCCAGCTCACGAGAAAGCGAGTTGAAGAAAGGAGCTCAGGGGCACTGTAATTCACAAACCTGCAGAGTTATAAATGACAGCTATCGTCCAAAAATATACTGAAGTAAGGCTGCCAAGAGGACTTGAAAGCGGGGCAGAATTGCAGGAAACCGATTTCAGGAGGTAGACTGGAATTGCATTTAAAGCATAGGAAAAGAGGCAGAACGTCCACAATGATGCACTTGGCCAAAAAGGGCGTATGCGTTTTTTCCTGAATATATTCAGGAAAAAACGCATACGCCCTTTTTGGCCAACCAAGCAAGCTTGCAAAGGAAATCTGCACTACAGTGAAGTCTCACTTCCCCCTGGTCAAAAGGGCCATCTGAAAAAAGTGTAAAATCCAGAAAGGCAGGACAGGCCATGGAGAACTGGGAGCCTTGTTATGCTGATGGGCGGGATGTAAATTGCCAACAGCCACTCGGGAGAAGTGTATGGTGTTTCCTGAAACATCTAAAAAACAAAGCAACAGAGCCTAGGGCACTTCCACTTATGGTCCTATAGCTTAGGGAAATTAAAATCAAAAGACACAGCCACCCCAAAGGTTGGGACGGCTCTGTTTACAAGAACCTGGTTTACGGTACAAGTTCAATATCGCAGAAAGTGAAAAATGGATAAAGAAGTTGTGGTACTTACGTACAATGCAGTATCACTCAGCAATGAAATCTATGTCATCAGGCCCGTAGCAGCATAATGAGTGGATTCAGGTACAATGATTCTAACTGAAATAAGTCACACAGGAAAAGAAACATCATAAGATATCACTAATACACGGAATGTAACCTTAGCTACACAGGAACTGAATTACAAAACAGAACAGGGTCTCAAATTTAGAAAACCAACTTATGCTTGCTTAAGGGGAAAGGTGAGTTGGGGTGCTGCATAAAACCAGAGATTGAAATGAGCACAGATAAAGTTCCTTAAGCCAAATATGGAATAGACAAGAGCTACTCCTTGCTCAACGAAATGGACTCAACACCCCATATTAAATGCCTAAGAGTGTACCTGACTAGGAAGTATCTTAAAACCTATGGATTGCTATGTCTCTGAAAGAGAATCAAGTGTGTGTACAGGGGCATAAACGCAGCAGTGATAGGATTGGAGAGGTTCGGTGAGCAAATGAAGACCCTTTGAAGTCATATTGCATGGTACCCATTCCACGGGTCTCAACTCTCCAGGTTTCAGGTATTCTTCCTTCAGCTAAAACATGCATGTGGAACCCAGAGTATGATCAACCGTGTGATCGGGAGACGTGTTCCAATATGTCTCAGTTTTCGTCCCCTGGTACTCGGGTGCAACATTCCAGACGCTTTACTAACACTCTCCCGACTTGGAGAGTCAGTGCCTTTAACCTCCTGTTTGGCCCAGTTTGCAATTTCTGCGGAAGATGAACAGGAATAGGGAGAACCAATGACAGACTAGCTGGAGGTGTCTGGACGGGCAAATTTAACTCTCATTTCCCACCAGGAAGAGGAATTAACCAAAGGCTCAGCGTGCCGTGCCGGAACCAGATTAGGGCCTGAAGCCATCCTGCGGGGTTGCGGCCAGCTCACGAGAAAGCGAGTTGAAGAAAGGAGCTCAGGGGCACTGTAATTCACAAACCTGCAGAGTTATAAATGACAGCTATCGTCCAAAAATATACTGAAGTAAGGCTGCCAAGAGGACTTGAAAGCGGGGCAGAATTGCAGGAAACCGATTTCAGGAGGTAGACTGGAATTGCATTTAAAGCATAGGAAAAGAGGCAGAACGTCCACAATGATGCACTTGGCCAAAAAGGGCGTATGCGTTTTTTCCTGAATATATTCAGGAAAAAACGCATACGCCCTTTTTGGCCAACCAAGCAAGCTTGCAAAGGAAATCTGCACTACAATGAAGTCTCACTTCCCCCCGGTCAAAAGGGCCATCTGAAAAAAGTGTAAAATCCAGAAAGGCAGGACAGGCCATGGAGAACTGGGAGCCTTGTTATGCTGATGGGCGGGATGTAAATTGCCAACAGCCACTCGGGAGAAGTGTATGGTGTTTCCTGAAACATCTAAAAAACAAAGCAACAGAGCCTAGGGCACTTCCACTTATGGTCCTATAGCTTAGGGAAATTAAAATCAAAAGACACAGCCACCCCAAAGGTTGGGACGGCTCTGTTTACAAGAACCTGGTTTACGGTACAAGTTCAATATCGCAGAAAGTGAAAAATGGATAAAGAAGTTGTGGTACTTACGTACAATGCAGTATCACTCAGCAATGAAATCTATGTCATCAGGCCCGTAGCAGCATAATGAGTGGATTCAGGTACAATGATTCTAACTGAAATAAGTCACACAGGAAAAGAAACATCATAAGATATCACTAATACACGGAATGTAACCTTAGCTACACAGGAACTGAATTACAAAACAGAACAGGGTCTCAAATTTAGAAAACCAACTTATGCTTGCTTAAGGGGAAAGGTGAGTTGGGGTGCTGCATAAAACCAGAGATTGAAATGAGCACAGATAAAGTTCCTTAAGCCAAATATGGAATAGACAAGAGCTACTCCTTGCTCAACGAAATGGACTCAACACCCCATATTAAATGCCTAAGAGTGTACCTGACTAGGAAGTATCTTAAAACCTATGGATTGCTATGTCTCTGAAAGAGAATCAAGTGTGTGTACAGGGGCATAAACGCAGCAGTGATAGGATTGGAGAGGTTCGGTGAGCAAATGAAGACCCTTTGAAGTCATATTGCATGGTACCCATTCCACGGGTCTCAACTCTCCAGGTTTCAGGTATTCTTCCTTCAGCTAAAACATGCATGTGGAACCCAGAGTATGATCAACCGTGTGATCGGGAGACGTGTTCCAATATGTCTCAGTTTTCGTCCCCTGGTACTCGGGTGCAACATTCCAGACGCTTTATTAACACTCTCCCGACTTGGAGAGTCAGTGCCTTTAACCTCCTGTTTGGCCCAGTTTGCAATTTCTGCGGAAGATGAACAGGAATAGGGAGAACCAATGACAGACTAGCTGGAGGTGTCTGGACGGGCAAATTTAACTCTCATTTCCCACCAGGAAGAGGAATTAACCAAAGGCTCAGCGTGCCGTGCCGGAACCAGATTAGGGCCTGAAGCCATCCTGCGGGGTTGCGGCCAGCTCACGAGAAAGCGAGTTGAAGAAAGGAGCTCAGGGGCACTGTAATTCACAAACCTGCAGAGTTATAAATGACAGCTATCGTCCAAAAATATACTGAAGTAAGGCTGCCAAGAGGACTTGAAAGCGGGGCAGAATTGCAGGAAACCGATTTCAGGAGGTAGACTGGAATTGCATTTAAAGCATAGGAAAAGAGGCAGAACGTCCACAATGATGCACTTGGCCAAAAAGGGCGTATGCGTTTTTTCCTGAATATATTCAGGAAAAAACGCATACGCCATTTTTGGCCAACCAAGCAAGCTTGCAAAGGAAATCTGCACTACAATGAAGTCTCACTTCCCCCCGGTCAAAAGGGCCATCTGAAAAAACTGTAAAATCCAGAAAGGCAGGACAGGCCATGGAGAACTGGGAGCCTTGTTATGCTGATGGGCGGGATGTAAATTGCCAACAGCCACTCGGGAGAAGTGTATGGTGTTTCCTGAAACATCTAAAAAACAAAGCAACAGAGCCTAGGGCACTTCCACTTATGGTCCTATAGCTTAGGGAAATTAAAATCGAAAAGACACAGCCACCCCAAAGGTTGGGATGGCTCTGTTTACAAGAACCTGGTTTACGGTACAAGTTCAATATCGCAGAAAGTGAAAAATGGATAAAGAAGTTGTGGTACTTACGTACAATGCAGTATCACTCAGCAATGAAATCTATGTCATCAGGCCCGTAGCAGCATAATGAGTGGATTCAGGTATGATGATTCTAACTGAAATAAGTCACACAGGAAAAGAAACATCATAAGATATCACTAATACACGGAATGTAAACTTGGCTACACAGGAACTGAATTACAAAACAGAACAGGGTCTCAAATTTAGAAACCCAACTTATGCTTGCTTAAGGGGAAAGGTGAGTTGGGGTGCTGCATAAAACCAGAGATTGAAATGAGCACAGATAAAGTTCCTTAAGCCAAATATGGAATAGACAAGAGCTACTCCTTGCTCAACGAAATGGACTCAACACCCCATATTAAATGCCTAAGAGTGTACCTGACTAGGAAGTATCTTAAAACCTATGGATTGCTGTGTCTCTGAAAGAGAATCAAGTGTGTGTACAGGGGCATAAACGCAGCAGTGATAGGATTGGAGAGGTTCGGTGAGCAAATGAAGACCCTTTGAAGTCATATTGCATGGTACCCATTCCACGGGTCTCAACTCTCCAGGTTTAAGGTATTCTTCCTTCAGCTAAAACATGCATGTGGAACCCAGAGTATGATCAACTGTGTGATCGGGAGACGTGTTCCAATACGTCTCAGTTTTCGTCCCCTGGTACTCGGGTGCAACATTCCAGACGCTTTACTAACACTCTCCCGACTTGGAGAGTCAGTGCCTTTAACCTCCTGTTTGGCCCAGTTTGCAATTTCTGTGGAAGATGAACAGGAATAGGCAGAACCAATGAGAGACTAGCTGGAGGTGTCTGGACGGGCAAATTTAACTCTCATTTCCCACCAGGAAGAGGAATTAACCAAAGGCTCAACGTGCCGTGCCGGAACCAGATTAGGGCCTGAAGCCATCCTGCGGTGTTGCGGCCAGCTCACGAGAAAGCGACTTGAAGAAAGGAGCTCAGGGGCACTGTAATTCACAAACCTGCAGAGTTATAAATGACAGCTATCGTCCAAAAATATACTGAAGTAAGGCTGCCAAGAGGACTTGAAAGCGGGGCAGAATTGCAGGAAACCGATTTCAGGAGGTAGACTGGAATTGCATTTAAAGCATAGGAAAAGAGGCAGAACGTCCACAATGATGCACTTGGCCAAAAAGGGCGTATGCGTTTTTTCCTGAATATATTCAGGAAAAAACGCATACGCCCTTTTTGGCCAACCAAGCAAGCTTGCAAAGGAAATCTGCACTACAATGAAGTCTCACTTCCCCCTGGTCAAAAGGGCCATCTGAAAAAAGTGTAAAATCTAGAAAGGCAGGACAGGCCATGGAGAACTGGGAGCCTTGTTATGCTGATGGGCGGGATGTAAATTGCCAACAGCCACTCGGGAGAAGTGTATGGTGTTTCCTGAAACATCTAAAAAACAAAGCAACAGAGCCTAGGGCACTTCCACTTATGGTCCTATAGCTTAGGGAAATTAAAATCAAAAGACACAGCCACCCCAAAGGTTGGGACGGCTCTGTTTACAAGAACCTGGTTTACGGTACAAGTTCAATATCGCAGAAAGTGAAAAATGGATAAAGAAGTTGTGGTACTTACGTACAATGCAATATCACTCAGCAATGAAATCTATGTCATCAGGCCCGTAGCAGCATAATGAGTGGATTCAGGTATGATGATTCTAACTGAAATAAGTCACACAGAAAAAGAAACATCATAAGATATCACTAATACACGTAATGTAACCTTGGCTACACAGGAACTGAATTACAAAACAGAACAGGGTCTCAAATTTAGAAAACCAACTTATGCTTGCTTAAGGGGAAAGGTGAGTTGGGGTGCTGCATAAAACCAGAGATTGAAATGAGCACAGATAAAGTTCCTTAAGCCAAATATGGAATAGACAAGAGCTACTCCTTGCTCAACGAAATGGACTCAACACCCCATATTAAATGCCTAAGAGTGTACCTGACTAGGAAGTATCTTAAAACCTATGGATTGCTATGTCTCTGAAAGAGAATCAAGTGTGTGTACAGGGGCATAAACGCAGCAGTGATAGGATTGGAGAGGTTCGGTGAGCAAATGAAGACGCTTTGAAGTCATATTGCATGGTACCCATTCCACGGGTCTCAACTCTCCAGGTTTAAGGTATTCTTCCTTCAGCTAAAACATGCATGTGGAAGCCAGAGTATGATCAACCGTGTGATCGGGAGACGTGTTCCAATATGTCTCAGTTTTCTTCCCCTGTTACTCAGGTGCAACATTCCAGACGCTTTACTAACACTCTCCCGACTTGGAGAGTCAGTGCCTTTAACCTCCTGTTTGGCCCAGTTTGCAATTTCTGCGGAAGATGAACAGGAATAGGGAGAACCAATGACAGACTAGCTGGAGGTGTCTGGACGGGCAAATTTAACTCTCATTTCCCACCAGGAAGAGGAATTAACCAAAGGCTCAGCGTGCCGTGCCGGAACCAGATTAGGGCCTGAAGCAATCCTGCGGTGTTGCGACCAGCTCACGAGAAAGCGAGTTGAAGAAAGGAGCTCAGGGGCACTGTAATTCACAAACCTGCAGAGTTATAAATGACAGCTATCGTCCAAAAATATACTGAAGTAAGGCTGCCAAGAGGACTTGAAAGCGGGGCAGAATTGCAGGAAACCGATTTCAGGAGGTAGACTGGAATTGCATTTAAAGCATAGGAAAAGAGGCAGAACGTCCACAATGATGCACTTGGCCAAAAAGGGCGTATGCGTTTTTTCCTGAATATATTCAGGAAAAAACGCATACGCCCTTTTTGGTCAACCAAGCAAGCTTGCAAAGGAAATGGACACTACAATGAAGTCTCACTTCCCCCCGGTCAAAAGGGCCATTTGAAAAAAGTGTAAAATCCAGAAAGGCAGGACAGGCCATGGAGAACTGGGAGCCTTGTTATGCTGATGGGCGGGATGTAAATTGCCAACAGCCACTGGGGAGAAGTGTATGGTGTTTCCTGAAACATCTAAAAAACAAAGCAACAGAGCCTAGGGCACTTCCACTTATGGTCCTATAGCTTAGGGAAATTAAAATCAAAAAGACACAGCCACTCCAAAGGTTGGGACGGCTCTGTTTACAAGAACCTGGTTTACGGTACAAGTTCAATATCGCAGAAAGTGAAAAATGGATAAAGAAGTTGTGGTACTTACGTACAATGCAGTATCACTCAGCAAAGGAATCTATGTCATCAGGCCCGTAGCAGCATAATGAGTGGATTCAGGTATGATGATTCTAACTGAAATAAGTCACACAGAAAAAGAAACATCATAAGATATCACTAATACACGGAATGTAACCTTGGCTACACAGGAACTGAATTACAAAACAGAACAGGGTCTCAAATTTGGAAAACCAACTTATGCTTGCTTAAGGGGAAAGGTGAGTTGGGGTGCTGCATAAAACCAGAGATTGAAATGAGCACAGATAAAGTTCCTTAAGCCAAATATGGAATAGACAAGAGCTACTCCTTGCTCAACGAAATGGACTCAACACCCCATATTAAATGCCTAAGAGTGTACCTGACTAGGAAGTATCTTAAAACCTATGGATTGCTATGTCTCCGAAAGAGAATAAAGCGTGTGTACAGGGGCATAAACGCAGCAGTGATAGGACTGGAGAGGTTCGGTGAGCAAATGAAGACCCTTTGAAGTCATATTGCATGGAACCCATTCCACGGGTCTCAACTCTCCAGGTTTAAGGTATTCTTCCTTCAGCTAAAACATGCATGTGGAACCCAGAGTATGATCAACCGTGTGATCGGGAGACGTGTTCCAATATGTCTCAGTTTTCGTCCCCTGGTACTCGGGTGCAACATTCCAGACGCTTTACTAACACTCTCCCGACTTGGAGAGTCAGTGCCTTTAACCTCCTGTTTGGCCCAGTTTGCAATTTCTGCGGAAGATGAACAGGAATAGGCAGAACCAATGACAGACTAGCTGGAGGTGTGTGGACGGGCAAATTTAACTCTCATTTCCCACCAGGAAGAGGAATTAACCAAAGGCTCAGCATGCCGTGCCGGAACCAGATTAGGGCCTGAAGCCATCCTGCGGGGTTGCGGCCAGCTCACGAGAAAGCGAGTTGAAGAAAGGAGCTCAGGGGCACTGTAATTCACAAACCTGCAGAGTTATAAATGACAGCTATCGTCCAAAAATATACTGAAGTAAGGCTGCCAAGAGGACTTGAAAGCGGGGCAGAATTGCAGGAAACCGATTTCAGGAGGTAGACTGGAATTGCATTTAAAGCATAGGAAAAGAGGCAGAACGTCCACAATGATGCACTTGGCCAAAAAGGGCGTATGCGTTTTTTCCTGAATATATTCAGGAAAAAACGCATACGCCCTTTTTGGCCAACCAAGCAAGCTTGCAAAGGAAATCTGCACTACAATGAAGTCTCACGTCCCCCTGGTCAAAAGGGCCATCTGAAAAAAGTGTGAAATCCAGAAAGGCAGGACAGGCCATGGAGAACTGGGAGCCTTGTTATGCTGATGGGCGGGATGTAAATTGCCAACAGCCACTCGGGAGAAGTGTATGGTGTTTCCTGAAACATCTAAAAAACAAAGCAACAGAGCCTAGGGCACTTCCACTTATGGTCCTATAGCTTAGGGAAATTAAAATCAAAAGACACAGCCACCCCAATGGTTGGGACGGCTCTGTTTACAAGAACCTGGTTTACGGTACAAGTTCAATATCGCAGAAAGTGAAAAATGGATAAAGAAGTTGTGGTACTTACGTACAATGCAATATCACTCAGCAATGAAATCTATGTCATCAGGCCCGTAGCAGCATAATGAGTGGATTCAGGTACGATGATTCTAACTGAAATAAGTCACACAGAAAAAGAAACATCATAAGATATCACTAATACACGGAATGTAACCTTGGCTACACAGGAACTGAATTACAAAACAGAACAGGGTCTCAAATTTAGAAAACCAACTTATGCTTGCTTAAGGGGAAAGGTGAGTTGGGGTGCTGCATAAAACCAGAGATTGAAATGAGCACAGATAAAGTTCCTTAAGCCAAATATGGAATAGACAAGAGCTACTCCTTGCTCAACGAAATGGACTCAACACCCCATATTAAATGCCTAAGAGTGTACCTGACTAGGAAGTATCTTAAAACCTATGGATTGCTATGTCTCTGAAAGAGAATCAAGTGTGTGTACAGGGGCATAAAGGCAGCAGTGATAGGATTGGAGAGGTTCGGTGAGCAAATGAAGACCCTTTGAAGTCATATTGCATGGTACCCATTCCACGGGTCTCAACTCTCCAGGTTTAAGGTATTCTTCCTTCAGCTAAAACATGCATGTGGAACCCAGAGTATGATCAACCGTGTGATCGGGAGACGTGTTCCAATATGTGTCAGTTTTCGTCCCCTGGTACTCGGGTGCAACATTCCAGACGCTTTACTAACACTCTCCCGACTTGGAGAGTCAGTGCCTTTAACCTCCTGTTTGGCCCAGTTTGCAATTTCTGCGGAAGATGAACAGGAATAGGGAGAACCAATGACAGACTAGCTGGAGGTGTCTGGACGGGCAAATTTAACTCTCATTTCCCACCAGGAAGAGGAATTAACCAAAGGCTCAGCGTGCCGTACCGGAACCAGATTAGGGCCTGAAGCCATCCTGCGGTGTTGCGGCCAGCTCACGAGACAGCGAGTTGAAGAAAGGAGCTCAGGGGCACTGTAATTCACAAACCTGCAGAGTTATAAATGACAGCTATCGTCCAAAAATATACTGAAGTAAGGCTGCCAAGAGGACTTGAAAGCGGGGCAGAATTGCAGGAAACCGATTTCAGGAGGTAGACTGGAATTGCATTTAAAGCATAGGAAAAGAGGCAGAACGTCCACAATGATGCACTTGGCCAAAAAGGGCGTATGCGTTTTTTCCTGAATATATTCAGGAAAAAACGCATACGCCCTTTTTGGCCAACCAAGCAAGCTTGCAAAGGAAATCTGCACTACAGTGAAGTCTCACTTCCCCCTGGTCAAAAGGGCCATCTGAAAAAAGTGTAAAATCCAGAAAGGCAGGACAGGCCATGGAGAACTGGGAGCCTTGTTATGCTGATGGGCGGGATGTAAATTGCCAACAGCCACTCGGGAGAAGTGTATGGTGTTTCCTGAAACATCTAAAAAACAAAGCAACAGAGCCTAGGGCACTTCCACTTATGGTCCTATAGCTTAGGGAAATTAAAATCAAAAGACACAGCCACCCCAAAGGTTGGGACGGCTCTGTTTACAAGAACCTGGTTTACGGTACAAGTTCAATATCGCAGAAAGTGAAAAATGGATAAAGAAGTTGTGGTACTTACGTACAATGCAGTATCACTCAGCAATGAAATCTATGTCATCAGGCCCGTAGCAGCATAATGAGTGGATTCAGGTACAATGATTCTAACTGAAATAAGTCACACAGGAAAAGAAACATCATAAGATATCACTAATACACGGAATGTAACCTTAGCTACACAGGAACTGAATTACAAAACAGAACAGGGTCTCAAATTTAGAAAACCAACTTATGCTTGCTTAAGGGGAAAGGTGAGTTGGGGTGCTGCATAAAACCAGAGATTGAAATGAGCACAGATAAAGTTCCTTAAGCCAAATATGGAATAGACAAGAGCTACTCCTTGCTCAACGAAATGGACTCAACACCCCATATTAAATGCCTAAGAGTGTACCAGACTAGGAAGTATCTTAAAACCTATGGATTGCTATGTCTCTGAAAGAGAATCAAGTGTGTGTACAGGGGCATAAACGCAGCAGTGATAGGATTGGAGAGGTTCGGTGAGCAAATGAAGACCCTTTGAACTCATATTGCATGGTACCCATTCCACGGGTCTCAACTCTCCAGGTTTCAGGTATTCTTCCTTCAGCTAAAACATGCATGTGGAACCCAGAGTATGATCAACCGTGTGATCGGGAGACGTGTTCCAATATGTCTCAGTTTTCGTCCCCTGGTACTCGGGTGCAACATTCCAGACGCTTTACTAACACTCTCCCGACTTGGAGAGTCAGTGCCTTTAACCTCCTGTTTGGCCCAGTTTGCAATTTCTGCGGAAGATGAACAGGAATAGGGAGAACCAATGAGAGACTAGCTGGAGGTGTCTGGACGGGCAAATTTAACTCTCATTTCCCACCAGGAAGAGGAATTAACCAAAGGCTCAGCGTGCCGTGCCGGAACCAGATTAGGGCCTGAAGCCATCCTGCGGGGTTGCGGCCAGCTCACGAGAAAGCGAGTTGAAGAAAGGAGCTCAGGGGCACTGTAATTCACAAACCTGCAGAGTTATAAATGACAGCTATCGTCCAAAAATATACTGAAGTAAGGCTGCCAAGAGGACTTGAAAGCGGGGCAGAATTGCAGGAAACCGATTTCAGGAGGTAGACTGGAATTGCATTTAAAGCATAGGAAAAGAGGCAGAACGTCCACAATGATGCACTTGGCCAAAAAGGGCGTATGCGTTTTTTCCTGAATATATTCAGGAAAAAACGCATACGCCCTTTTTGGCCAACCAAGCAAGCTTGCAAAGGAAATCTGCACTACAATGAAGTCTCACTTCCCCCCGGTCAAAAGGGCCATCTGAAAAAAGTGTAAAATCCAGAAAGGCAGGACAGGCCATGGAGAACTGGGAGCCTTGTTATGCTGATGGGCGGGATGTCAATTGCCAACAGCCACTCGGGAGAAGTGTATGGTGTTTCCTGAAACATCTAAAAAACAAAGCAACAGAGCCTAGGGCACTTCCACTTATGGTCCTATAGCTTAGGGAAATTAAAATCAAAAGACACAGCCACCCCAAAGGTTGGGACGGCTCTGTTTACAAGAACCTGGTTTACGGTACAAGTTCAATATCGCAGAAAGTGAAAAATGGATAAAGAAGTTGTGGTACTTACGTACAATGCAGTATCACTCAGCAATGAAATCTATGTCATCAGGCCCGTAGCAGCATAATGAGTGGATTCAGGTACAATGATTCTAACTGAAATAAGTCACACAGGAAAAGAAACATCATAAGATATCACTAATACACGGAATGTAACCTTAGCTACACAGGAACTGAATTACAAAACAGAACAGGGTCTCAAATTTAGAAAACCAACTTATGCTTGCTTAAGGGGAAAGGTGAGTTGGGGTGCTGCATAAAACCAGAGATTGAAATGAGCACAGATAAAGTTCCTTAAGCCAAATATGGAATAGACAAGAGCTACTCCTTGCTCAACGAAATGGACTCAACACCCCATATTAAATGCCTAAGAGTGTACCTGACTAGGAAGTATCTTAAAACCTATGGATTGCTATGTCTCTGAAAGAGAATCAAGTGTGTGTACAGGGGCATAAACGCAGCAGTGATAGGATTGGAGAGGTTCGGTGAGCAAATGAAGACCCTTTGAAGTCATATTGCATGGTACCCATTCCACGGGTCTCAACTCTCCAGGTTTCAGGTATTCTTCCTTCAGCTAAAACATGCATGTGGAACCCAGAGTATGATCAACCGTGTGATCGGGAGACGTGTTCCAATATGTCTCAGTTTTCGTCCCCTGGTACTCGGGTGCAACATTCCAGACGCTTTACTAACACTCTCCCGACTTGGAGAGTCAGTGCCTTTAACCTCCTGTTTGGCCCAGTTTGCAATTTCTGCGGAAGATGAACAGGAATAGGGAGAACCAATGACAGACTAGCTGGAGGTGTCTGGACGGGCAAATTTAACTCTCATTTCCCACCAGGAAGAGGAATTAACCAAAGGCTCAGCGTGCCGTGCCGGAACCAGATTAGGGCCTGAAGCCATCCTGCGGGGTTGCGGCCAGCTCACGAGAAAGCGAGTTGAAGAAAGGAGCTCAGGGGCACTGTAATTCACAAACCTGCAGAGTTATAAATGACAGCTATCGTCCAAAAATATACTGAAGTAAGGCTGCCAAGAGGACTTGAAAGCGGGGCAGAATTGCAGGAAACCGATTTCAGGAGGTAGACTGGAATTGCATTTAAAGCATAGGAAAAGAGGCAGAACGTCCACAATGATGCACTTGGCCAAAAAGGGCGTATGCGTTTTTTCCTGAATATATTCAGGAAAAAACGCATACGCCCTTTTTGGCCAACCAAGCAAGCTTGCAAAGGAAATCTGCACTACAATGAAGTCTCACTTCCCCCCGGTCAAAAGGGCCATCTGAAAAAAGTGTAAAATCCAGAAAGGCAGGACAGGCCATGGAGAACTGGGAGCCTTGTTATGCTGATGGGCGGGATGTAAATTGCCAACAGCCACTCGGGAGAAGTGTATGGTGTTTCCTGAAACATCTAAAAAACAAAGCAACAGAGCCTAGGGCACTTCCACTTATGGTCCTATAGCTTAGGGAAATTAAAATCAAAAGACACAGCCACCCCAAAGGTTGGGACGGCTCTGTTTACAAGAACCTGGTTTACGGTACAAGTTCAATATCGCAGAAAGTGAAAAATGGATAAAGAAGTTGTGGTACTTACGTACAATGCAGTATCACTCAGCAATGAAATCTATGTCATCAGGCCCGTAGCAGCATAATGAGTGGATTCAGGTATGATGATTCTAACTGAAATAAGTCACACAGGAAAAGAAACATCATAAGATATCACTAATACACGGAATGTAACCTTGGCTACACAGGAACTGAATTACAAAACAGAACAGGGTCTCAAATTTAGAAACCCAACTTATGCTTGCTTAAGGGGAAAGGTGAGTTGGGGTGCTGCATAAAACCAGAGATTGAAATGAGCACAGATAAAGTTCCTTAAGCCAAATATGGAATAGACAAGAGCTACTCCTTGCTCAACGAAATGGACTCAACACCCCATATTAAATGCCTAAGAGTGTACCTGACTAGGAAGTATCTTAAAACCTATGGATTGCTATGTGTCTGAAAGAGAATCAAGCGTGTGTACAGGGGCATAAACGCAGCAGTGATAGGATTGGAGAGGTTCGGTGAGCAAATGAAGACCCTTTGAAGTCATATTGCATGGTACCCATTCCACGGGTCTCAACTCTCCAGGTTTCAGGTATTCTTCCTTCAGCTAAAACATGCATGTGGAACCCAGAGTATGATCAACCGTGTGATCGGGAGACGTGTTCCAATATGTCTCAGTTTTCGTCCCCTGGTACTCGGGTGCAACATTCCAGACGCTTTACTAACACTCTCCCGACTTGGAGAGTCAGTGCCTTTAACCTCCTGTTTGGCCCAGTTTGCAATTTCTGCGGAAGATGAACAGGAATAGGCAGAACCAATGACAGACTAGCTGGAGGTGTCTGGACGGGCAAATTTAACTCTCATTTCCCACCAGGAAGAGGAATTAACCAAAGGCTCAGCGTGCCGTGCCGGAACCAGATTAGGGCCTGAAGCCATCCTGCGGGGTTGCGGCCAGCTCACGAGAAAGCGAGTTGAAGAAAGGAGCTCAGGGGCACTGTAATTCACAAACCTGCAGAGTTATAAATGACAGCTATCGTCCAAAAATATACTGAAGTAAGGCTGCCAAGAGGACTTGAAAGCGGGGCAGAATTGCAGGAAACCGATTTCAGGAGGTAGACTGGAATTGCATTTAAAGCATAGGAAAAGAGGCAGAACGTCCACAATGATGCACTTGGCCAAAAAGGGCGTATGCGTTTTTTCCTGAATATATTCAGGAAAAAACGCATACGCCCTTTTTGGCCAACCAAGCAAGCTTGCAAAGGAAATCTGCACTACAGTGAAGTCTCACTTCCCCCCGGTCAAAAGGGCCATCTGAAAAAAGTGTAAAATCCAGAAAGGCAGGACAGGCCATGGAGAACTGGGAGCCTTGTTATGCTGATGGGCGGGATGTCAATTGCCAACAGCCACTCGGGAGAAGTGTATGGTGTTTCCTGAAACATCTAAAAAACAAAGCAACAGAGCCTAGGGCACTTCCACTTATGGTCCTATAGCTTAGGGAAATTAAAATCAAAAAGACACAGCCACCCCAAAGGTTGGGACGGCTCTGTTTACAAGAACCTGGTTTACGGTACAAGTTCAATATCGCAGAAAGTGAAAAATGGATAAAGAAGTTGTGGTACTTACGTACAATGCAGTATCACTCAGCAATGAAATCTATGTCATCAGGCCCGTAGCAGCATAATGAGTGGATTCAGGTATGATGATTCTAACTGAAATAAGTCACACAGGAAAAGAAACATCATAAGATATCACTAATACACGGAATGTAACCTTGGCTACACAGGAACTGAATTACAAAACAGAACAAGGTCTCAAATTTAGAAACCCAACTTATGCTTGCTTAAGGGGAAAGGTGAGTTGGGGTGCTGCATAAAACCAGAGATTGAAATGAGCACAGATAAAGTTCCTTAAGCCAAATATGGAATAGACAAGAGCTACTCCTTGCTCAACGAAATGGACTCAACACCCCATATTAAATGCCTAAGAGTGTACCTGACTAGGAAGTATCTTAAAACCTATGGATTGCTATGTCTCTGAAAGAGAATCAAGCGTGTGTACAGGGGCATAAACGCAGCAGTGATAGGATTGGAGAGGTTCGGTGAGCAAATGAAGACCCTTTGAAGTCATATTGCATGGTACCCATTCCACGGGTCTCAACTCTCCAGGTTTAAGGTATTCTTCCTTCAGCTAAAACATGCATGTGGAACCCAGAGTATGATCAACCGTGTGATCGGGAGACGTGTTCCAATATGTGTCAGTTTTCGTCCCCTGGTACTCGGGTGCAACATTCCAGACGCTTTACTAACACTCTCCCGACTTGGAGAGTCAGTGCCTTTAACCTCCTGTTTGGCCCAGTTTGCAATTTCTGCGGAAGATGAACAGGAATAGGGAGAACCAATGACAGACTAGCTGGAGGTGTCTGGACGGGCAAATTTAACTCTCATTTCCCACCAGGAAGAGGAATTAACCAAAGGCTCAGCGTGCCGTGCCGGAACCAGATTAGGGCCTGAAGCCATCCTGCGGGGTTGCGGCCAGCTCACGAGAAAGCGAGTTGAAGAAAGGAGCTCAGGGGCACTGTAATTCACAAACCTGCAGAGTTATAAATGACAGCTATCGTCCAAAAATATACTGAAGTAAGGCTGCCAAGAGGACTTGAAAGCGGGGCAGAATTGCAGGAAACCGATTTCAGGAGGTAGACTGGAATTGCATTTAAAGCATAGGAAAAGAGGCAGAACGTCCACAATGATGCACTTGGCCAAAAAGGGCGTATGCGTTTTTTCCTGAATATATTCAGGAAAAAACGCATACGCCCTTTTTGGCCAACCAAGCAAGCTTGCAAAGGAAATCTGCACTACAATGAAGTCTCACTTCCCCCCGGTCAAAAGGGCCATCTGAAAAAAGTGTAAAATCCAGAAAGGCAGGACAGGCCATGGAGAACTGGGAGCCTTGTTATGCTGATGGGCGGGATGTAAATTGCCAACAGCCACTCGGGAGAAGTGTATGGTGTTTCCTGAAACATCTAAAAAACAAAGCAACAGAGCCTAGGGCACTTCCACTTATGGTCCTATAGCTTAGGGAAATTAAAATCAAAAGACACAGCCACCCCAAAGGTTGGGACGGCTCTGTTTACAAGAACCTGGTTTACGGTACAAGTTCAATATCGCAGAAAGTGAAAAATGGATAAAGAAGTTGTGGTACTTACGTACAATGCAGTATCACTCAGCAATGAAATCTATGTCATCAGGCCCGTAGCAGCATAATGAGTAGATTCAGGTATGATGATTCTAACTGAAATAAGTCACACAGAAAAAGAAACATCATAAGATTTCACTAATACACGGAATGTAACCTTGGCTACACAGGAACTGAATTACAAAACAGAACAGGGTCTCAAATTTAGAAACCCAACTTATGCTTGCTTAAGGGGAAAGGTGAGTTGGGGTGCTGCATAAAACCAGAGATTGAAATGAGCACAGATAAAGTTCCTTAAGCCAAATATGGAATAGACAAGAGCTACTCCTTGCTCAACGAAATGGACTCAACACCCCATATTAAATGCCTAAGAGTGTACCTGACTAGGAAGTATCTTAAAACCTATGGATTGCTATGTCTCTGGAAGAGAATCAAGTGTGTGTACAGGGGCATAAACGCAGCAGTGATAGGATTGGAGAGGTTCGGTGAGCAAATGAAGACCCTTTGAAGTCATATTGCATGGTACCCATTCCACGGGTCTCAACTCTCCAGGTTTAAGGTATTCTTCCTTCAGCTAAAACATGCATGTGGAACCCAGAGTATGATCAACCGTGTGATCGGGAGACGTGTTCCAATATGTCTCAGTTTTCGTCCCCTGGTACTCGGGTGCAACATTCCAGACGCTTTACTAACACTCTCCCGACTTGGAGAGTCAGTGCCTTTAACCTCCTGTTTGGCCCAGTTTGCAATTTCTGCGGAAGATGAACAGGAATAGGGAGAACCAATGACAGACTAGCTGGAGGTGTCTGGACGGGCAAATTTAACTCTCATTTCCCACCAGGAAGAGGAATTAACCAAAGGCTCAGCGTGCCGTGCCGGAACCAGATTAGGGCCTGAAGCCATCCTGCGGTGTTGCGGCCAGCTCACGAGAAAGCGACTTGAAGAAAGGAGCTCAGGGGCACTGTAATTCACAAACCTGCAGAGTTATAAATGACAGCTATCGTCCAAAAATATACTGAAGTAAGGCTGCCAAGAGGACTTGAAAGCGGGGCAGAATTGCAGGAAACCGATTTCAGGAGGTAGACTGGAATTGCATTTAAAGCATAGGAAAAGAGGCAGAACGTCCACAATGATGCACTTGGCCAAAAAGGGCGTATGCGTTTTTTCCTGAATATATTCAGGAAAAAACGCATACGCCCTTTTTGGCCAACCAAGCAAGCTTGCAAAGGAAATCTGCACTACAATGAAGTCTCACTTCCCCCCGGTCAAAAGGGCCATCTGAAAAAAGTGTAAAATCCAGAAAGGCAGGACAGGCCATGGAGAACTGGGAGCCTTGTTATGCTGATGGGCGGGATGTCAATTGCCAACAGCCACTCGGGAGAAGTGTATGGTGTTTCCTGAAACATCTAAAAAACAAAGCAACAGAGCCTAGGGCACTTCCACTTATGGTCCTATAGCTTAGGGAAATTAAAATCAAAAGACACAGCCACCCCAAAGGTTGGGACGGCTCTGTTTACAAGAACCTGGTTTACGGTACAAGTTCAATATCGCAGAAAGTGAAAAATGGATAAAGAAGTTGTGGTACTTACGTACAATGCAGTATCACTCAGCAATGAAATCTATGTCATCAGGCCCGTAGCAGCATAATGAGTGGATTCAGGTATGATGATTCTAACTGAAATAAGTCACACAGAAAAAGAAACATCATAAGATATCACTAATACACGGAATGTAACCTTGGCTACACAGGAACTGAATTACAAAACAGAACAGGGTCTCAAATTTAGAAACCCAACTTATGCTTGCTTAAGGGGAAAGGTGAGTTGGGGTGCTGCATAAAACCAGAGATTGAAATGAGCACAGATAAAGTTCCTTAAGCCAAATATGGAATAGACAAGAGCTACTCCTTGCTCAACGAAATGGACTCAACACCCCATATTAAATGCCTAAGAGTGTACCTGACTAGGAAGTATCTTAAAACCTATGGATTGCTATGTGTCTGAAAGAGAATCAAGCGTGTGTACAGGGGCATAAACGCAGCAGTGATAGGATTGGAGAGGTTCGGTGAGCAAATGAAGACCCTTTGAAGTCATATTGCATGGTACCCATTCCACGGGTCTCAACTCTCCAGGTTTAAGGTATTCTTCCTTCAGCTAAAACATGCATGTGGAACCCTGAGTATGATCAACTGTGTGATCGGGAGGCGTGTTCCAATACGTCTCAGTTTTCGTCCCCTGGTACTCGGGTGCAACATTCCAGACGCTTTACTAACACTCTCCCGACTTGGAGAGTCAGTGCCTTTAACCTCCTGTTTGGCCCAGTTTGCAATTTCTGCGGAAGATGAACAGGAATAGGGAGAACCAATGACAGACTAGCTGGAGGTGTCTGGACGGGCAAATTTAACTCTCATTTCCCACCAGGAAGAGGAATTAACCAAAGGCTCAGCGTGCCGTGCCGGAACCAGATTAGGGCCTGAAGCCATCCTGCGGGGTTGCGGCCAGCTCACGAGAAAGCGAGTTGAAGAAAGGAGCTCAGGGGCACTGTAATTCACAAACCTGCAGAGTTATAAATGACAGCTATCGTCCAAAAATATACTGAAGTAAGGCTGCCAA
This sequence comes from Lagenorhynchus albirostris, assembly GCF_949774975.1. Classification (NCBI taxonomy): domain Eukaryota; kingdom Metazoa; phylum Chordata; class Mammalia; order Artiodactyla; family Delphinidae; genus Lagenorhynchus; species Lagenorhynchus albirostris. The sequence continues at coordinate 1,748,545 of NW_026783620.1, read as the reverse complement.
GAGGACTTGAAAGCGGGGCAGAATTGCAGGAAACCGATTTCAGGAGGTAGACTGGAATTGCATTTAAAGCATAGGAAAAGAGGCAGAACGTCCACAATGATGCACTTGGCCAAAAAGGGCGTATGCGTTTTTTCCTGAATATATTCAGGAAAAAACGCATACGCCCTTTTTGGCCAACCAAGCAAGCTTGCAAAGGAAATCTGCACTACAATGAAGTCTCACTTCCCCCCGGTCAAAAGGGCCATCTGAAAAAAGTGTAAAATCCAGAAAGGCAGGACAGGCCATGGAGAACTGGGAGCCTTGTTATGCTGATGGGCGGGATGTAAATTGCCAACAGCCACTCGGGAGAAGTGTATGGTGTTTCCTGAAACATCTAAAAAACAAAGCAACAGAGCCTAGGGCACTTCCACTTATGGTCCTATAGCTTAGGGAAATTAAAATCAAAAAGACACAGCCACCCCAAAGGTTGGGATGGCTCTGTTTACAAGAACCTGGTTTACGGTACAAGTTCAATATCGCAGAAAGTGAAAAATGGATAAAGAAGTTGTGGTACTTACGTACAATGCAGTATCACTCAGCAATGAAATCTATGTCATCAGGCCCGTAGCAGCATAATGAGTGGATTCAGGTATGATGATTCTAACTGAAATAAGTCACACAGGAAAAGAAACATCATAAGATATCACTAATACACGGAATGTAACCTTGGCTACACAGGAACTGAATTACAAAACAGAACAGGGTCTCAAATTTAGAAACCCAACTTATGCTTGCTTAATGGGAAAGGTGAGTTGGGGTGCTGCATAAAACCAGAGATTGAAATGAGCACAGATAAAGTTCCTTAAGCCAAATATGGAATAGACAAGAGCTACTCCTTGCTCAGCGAAATGGACTCAACACCCCATATTAAATGCCAAAGAGTGTACCTGACTAGGAAGTATCTTAAAACCTATGGATTGCTATGTGTCTGAAAGAGAATCAAGTGTGTGTACAGGGGCATAAACGCAGCAGTGATAGGACTGGAGAGGTTCGGTGAGCAAATGAAGACCCTTTGAAGTCATATTGCATGGAACCCATTCCACGGGTCTCAACTCTCCAGGTTTAAGGTATTCTTCCTTCAGCTAAAACATGCATGTGGAACCCAGAGTATGATCAACCGTGTGATCGGGAGACGTGTTCCAATATGTCTCAGTTTTCGTCCCCTGGTACTCGGGTGCAACATTCCAGACGCTTTACTAACACTCTCCCGACTTGGAGAGTCAGTGCCTTTAACCTCCTGTTTGGCCCAGTTTGCAATTTCTGCGGAAGATGAACAGGAATAGGGAGAACCAATGACAGACTAGCTGGAGGTGTCTGGACGGGCAAATTTAACTCTCATTTCCCACCAGGAAGAGGAATTAACCAAAGGCTCAGCGTGCCGTGCCGGAACCAGATTAGGGCCTGAAGCCATCCTGCGGGGTTGCGGCCAGCTCACGAGAAAGCGACTTGAAGAAAGGAGCTCAGGGGCACTGTAATTCACAAACCTGCAGAGTTATAAATGACAGCTATCGTCCAAAAATATACTGAAGTAAGGCTGCCAAGAGGACTTGAAAGCGGGGCAGAATTGCAGGAAACCGATTTCAGGAGGTAGACTGGAATTGCATTGAAAGCATAGGAAAAGAGGCAGAACGTCCACAATGATGCACTTGGCCAAAAAGGGCGTATGTGTTTTTTCCTGAATATATTCAGGAAAAAACGCATACGCCCTTTTTGGCCAACCAAGCAAGCTTGCATAGGAAATCTGCACTACAATGAAGTCTCACTTCCCCCCGGTCAAAAGGGCCATCTGAAAAAAGTGTAAAATCCAGAAAGGCAGGACAGGCCATGGAGAACTGGGAGCCTTGTTATGCTGATGGGCGGGATGTCAATTGCCAACAGCCACTGGGGAGAAGTGTATGGTGTTTCCTGAAACATCTAAAAAACAAAGCCACAGAGCCTAGGGCACTTCCACTTATGGTCCTATAGCTTAGTTAATTTAAAATCAAAAAGACACAGCCACCCCAAAGGTTGGGACGGTTCTTTTTACTGGAATCTCTTCTACGGCACAAGTTAAATATCCCAGAGAGCAAATAATGGATAAAGAAGTTGCGGTACTTATGTACAACAGAATACCACTCAGCAATGAAATCTATGTCACCAGGCCCGTAGCAGCATAATGAGTGGATTGAGGCACGATGATTCTAACCGAAATAAGTCACACAAAAAAAGAAACATTGTAAGGCATCACTAATACACGGAATGTGAACTTGGCTACACATGAACTGAATTACAAAACAGAACAGGGTCTCAAGTTTAGAAAACTAACTTATGCTTGCTTAAGGGGGAAGGTGAGTTGGGGTGCTGCATTAAACCAGAGTTTGAAATTAACACAGATACCGTTCCATAAGCCAAATATGGAATAGACAAGACCTACCCCTTGCTCAACGAAATGGATTCAACAATGAGGCATCACCTCACACCTGGTAGAATAGGCATCATAGAAAATCTACAAGCAAAAAATGCTGGAAAGGGTGTGGAGAAAAGGAACCCTCTTCCACTATTGTTGGGAATATAAATTGATACAGTCACTATGGAGAACAAGATGGAATTTCTTAAGAAACTAACAATAGAATTCCATATGATACAGCAATCCCAGTACTGGACATATACCCAGACAAAACCATAAATCAAAAAGAGACATTCACTGCAATGTTCATTGCATCACTATTTACAATATCGAGGTAATGGAAGCAACCTAAATGCCCACAGACAGACGAATGCATAAAGCCGTGGTACGTATATAAAATGGAATATTACTAAGCCATGAAAAGGAATGAAATTGGGTCATTTGTAGAGACGTCGATGCATCTAGAGACTGTCATACAGAGTGAAGTAAGTCAGAAAGAGAAAAACAAATCTTGTATATTCATGCATATATGTGGAACCTAGAAAACCTGTACAGATTAACCATTTTGCAAGGCATAAATAGAGCAACAGATGTAGACAACAAACGTATGGACAACAAGGGGGGAAAGCTGTTGGGGGGGGTGGTGGGAGGAGTTGAGAGACTGGGATTGGCATGTATACATTTATATGTATAAAATAGATAACCAATAAGAACCTGCTGTATAAAAATATAAAATAAAATTCAAAATTAAAAAGAAATAAAATTTAAACAATAGAAAAAACAATTATTCCCTTCACATACATGTATTTATATGAATAAATTATTTCCATGCTTATATCTGTAAATACAAAAAAGAGGAATAAAATCTACCTTGAACCCAAAACGAAAAAGAGAAAAAAAACACAGAACCCACCAGTTCCACAGAGGAAAACCGTATCAGGGCACTTGCTCCAGTTGTAAACAATTCTGAAGTTGGTCAGTGGTGGGGAATCATCTCCCATTCAGCCAGCAGCCCCCACGCAACAAGCGTCCTCATTGCAAAGCTGGGGACCGTGCCGAGGCATCTGTGAGTAAACGTGAGCTGAGCCCCAGGCCAGTTGCTGCTGAACTATTCCCACCCATCCCAGGTAAAACACCTGAATATATACAAGGACTTGAAAGCCTAGAGGGAGGGCCATAGAGCCACACGAGTGACAGCATGCCGGCCGACTTGGTGCCTGCAGGCCAGCCAGGATGGTCCTGGCCCTGGGTGCTCTTCTGGAAGATTTCCATTTCCCTGCCTGAGATACCCGTCCTGTCCCTGCCCCCACTGCTTTTTTCCTTCCTCACCTCTGCCCAGGGAGAAATTCCAGCAGCAGGTATGGGTGACACATCTTCTTCTTTAGCAGGTGGCAGCCTGGCAACTGCTGCAGAAAGTCCAGCAGAGCCCCACTCACACTGGGCCACCCACAAAGCCGTGGCCTCTCACTCCCTCCCACCAGCCCAGCCCCGAGACTGCTGACAGGGCAGAGAAAATGGCGTCAGGCACGGCTGCAGGGGCTCTTGCTGCCTGGAGTGGTATTTATAGTGATCTCAACCCAGGCACACCTGGGGAGGGCTGGCCGGCACGGTAAGGCTGCCCAGGTCAGCCAATCATCACCCCTCAGGGGCTCACAGTTGCAGAAAATGGAACTTGCTGAACCGGCCAGGTCCAAGGAACAGGTGTGGGCTCCTGAGAGTCAGGATAGACAAGGGGCTGCAGCTTTGGCTTGTTTTCTAATCATTTTATCTGGCCCATGAGTGGGAGACAACTTCAAGAAAACCCTCTCCTAATGAGAGGAACCCAGGAGTCAGGGAGAGGAGGGGTGGGTGGTGGTTGGAGACAGAGGCCTGGTGCCCCGGGTGCAGTGGAAGTCTCTGGAAGACCAGGTGGAGGGAGGCCTCACGGAGTGATGCCCAGGGTCACAGACCTGTCGCAGCTGCTGTTTGTTAGTTCAAGTCCTGCTCTGAGGTGCTCTGTGTCAGCTCTGAGCGACAGGTGAGCTGGGGGTGCTCTGCAATGAGGGCTATGTGCACGGTTCCTGTGTGCCCAGCCCTGCCACGGTACCTGCAAGGGTAGCTCTGTATCCTGGGAGGGGCCTGACCACGAGAGCCCTGTGGGCTGGGGTGGGGGTGGGGTACCTGCCCAGGTGAGCTCCATATTCTGGGATTGGTCTGACCACGAGAGCCCCATGGGCTGCTGGGGACCTGGTAAAGGATGTCAGGACAGTCAGTGAAGCCACCGAGGATATACCTCCAGTTGCTCCTAATTCCTACACCCTGCTGGTCATTCTACCAACCACCAGGACATGGTATTCTGTATTAGTCTTCAATGATGCCTTCTTTTGTATTCCATTAGTCCCAGAGTCACAAGAAATTTTGGCTTGTGAGTGGCAGGACTCAACATACAACTAAAACAATACTTCCGGGCCGTCTGGCCCCAAGGGTGCAAAAATTCCCACACCATCTTTGGGGAAAGCTTAGCTAAAGACCTAAAAGTTCTACCTCTGGAAAAGGAAACCCTCCTTCAATATGCAGACGACATTCTGATCGCCAGCCCTACTAAGGAGGCCTCTGAACTACCAAGCCAATAAAGGATAGAAGTTGTCCAAGAAAAAGCTCAAATATCACAGACTGCCGTGACCTGCCTGGGCTTCATTCTCACAGAAGGTTGGAGAAGTCCATCCCAGGAAAGGGAAGAAACCATTTTCAGCCTTACCCCTTTCTAAAACTAGAAGACAGCTTAGGGGTTCCTGGGGAGGCCAGGGTTTGCTGCTTCTGGATCCCTAACTACAGTCTACTAGCTGGGCCTCTATATGAAACACTGAAAGGAAAAGATGATGATCCTTTTGAATAGAATCCAGAAGTGGCCTTTCAAGAATGGAAAGAGCAGTCAATTCAGACCCTTGCCCTGGAACTCCCTAATTTAGCTAAACCCTTTGACCTTTACATTCCCGGTGAAAGGTGAATCGCCATTGGAGAATTAGTGCAAAACCTGGGACCACTTGAAATGGAACAATGCAAGAATGCCATCCAGGTAGGATAAACTATGGTCACCAAGGGGCTTGGCCCACTGCCACATCTGGCCAAGATACTGGCGGTATCTAAAACCCTGGAAATCAGCAGCCCAAAAGGCCACCTCCCTCCTAAGGGAAAAGGACCCCACGTGGTGATCCTAACCACCAACCATGCCCTGAAGTTGCAGGGTTCGCTCCGTGGGCACACCGACCTCGAGTGAGGAGGCCCTCCAACTCCAACATCCAGAGAGATAACCGGGGGCAACAGGGCACCATGACGACTCGTGTGAACATCACTTGACCTGGAGTTTCTCTCATAAAACAACAAGAGTGTGTCCCAAAAGAGTAGACTACTGCTTGCCGGACTTATTGCACCCAGAGGGGAGCTAATAATCTTGGCGGGGGAACCGTATATCACACTGTCACCATAGAAAAGCCTACAGACACCGTGATGATGGTGGCCAGTAAGACCGGCTGGACTCTTGTTTACTTCAAAAGGCTGTTGACTCAGTGGCCATCATGGTCCTTGATCACCACTGACCCTGGACTGTCTGGGAGTTGAGCGGGCAGGGCTCTGACACCTGGTGCTGTTTGTACGTTAATTCAGGGGCCTAATTGAAGAAAGCGCAGACTACTGGTCAGAGCATCTAGGCTGGCAGAAACGGTCGGCCTAAGGTGGCCGAACAAATGTGGGGCGGGGTGAAACCGGCCCCCACAGCGTCTCTGCACATCTCTTTCCTGGACCCTTAAAGGTCATTAGAATCTATAACACTTCCAATGCTGGTGCTCAGGTGGACGAGCAGGGAGGCAGGGGGCCTGGGGACAATCAACGTCACCTGGAGGCTGCTGGGGAGAAGCTCTGACCCTCGCCCCAGGGTATGAGGGCTCCCAACTCAGCACTCAGCAGTTACAGAAGAAGGGTCTGCACCCTCAGCACTCCAAGAATGAGGAACGGGACAAAAGGCAGAGGGGGGGTTTGTCCCCAGCAAAGCCCATTAAAAATCCCTGGGAGATAAAAATAGAATCTGGGCAATAAAGTCAAGTCTAACCTTTTTTATCCTTTGTGCTTTGTCTAATTTCACGTGCTCCTAGGGTCCCGCATGCAGAGGTTCCACACCCGGCACTTCAGACCAGATTTCCTAGTGCAGAATGGCTGGGTCGACACCTCAGCTCCTGGGGCCCAGTGCAGACTCCGCGATATAGAGCCTGAGCTACAGCCAACCCGGCCCTCGAGAGCTCCGCCCCCTCCCTCCCACTGACTCTGACAGGATCTCTACACAGCAGCCCAGCCCACAGCCCACGGGGTAGTACATGTTCTCACCTCTCCATTCTCTGATCAAAATATAAAGTTTCCTTTGCTTGTGAACCAAACTCAGTCTCGATCTGTTGGCCCCAATGACACTGGGCAGGGGGACACTTGTTGGGGTCCACTCTGGAGGATCAGTAACAGAAATTGAGACTATTGTAACCTCAATGAACAGATGTGTGAGCCAAAGTGTAGTTAACATAGAACAGTGTATAAGGCTCGGGTAAAATAAGATGTTTCTAACACTTCCATTGGATATTTCCATCACTTTATTATAAGCAAGTTCAGTGAAAAGGTTTGTCTTATTTGTCAGCTCAATATTAGAGAAATGAAGTGATTTCTTTCCAAGGATGTACATCTAATAATCTTGGTTAAACCTTCAATCTTGTTTTAAATGCTTTTCCATTGAAAATGATACCTCTCTTTCAGCTCCCCCATTTCTGAGAAGTATAAAATCTTATAATTTATTATTACCAAAGGGGAAAGGTGGGAGGAGGGATAAATTAACAGTTTGGGATTAACACATACACACTGCTATGTATAAAATAGATCATCAACAAGGAACTACTGTATAGCACAGGGAACTACACTCAACATTTTGCAATAACCTATAAGGGGAAATAATCTGAAAAAGAATAGATATTTTTATTGACATCATCTATCAATGACAGTTAAAGTGTAACCTAAGGGAAGCTGGTGGTGAGTGCTTCTGACCCTGAAGACTTCAATCATCTAAAGTTTGGACTCTGCCTACTTCCCAAGGCCCTTAATGAACATATGTGTAGCCGTAGCTTAAAAAATTCCCCAGTTTGGGTTTCGGGGAGACACTGATTTTGAAAAAGCCCTGGTGTTCTCCTTACATGAATGGGACTCTTCCTACTGCTAAAACATGTCTGTCACACCCAGAGGATGGTATACCGTCTGATCGGGAAGAGTTTGGAAAAGGCATCTCATCTCCTCATCTCCTGGTGCTCGGGTTCACCCCTCCAGCGTCTTTACTAACAGTCTCCCCACTTGGAGATGTCAGCACTGTCAACATCCTGTTGCGTACAGTTTGGAATTTGTCCAGAGGATGAAGCGGAAGGATGAGGAACAATGAGAGACAAGTCCTACGTGTTCAGACAGGCACATGTCACTCTAATTTCCAATCAGGAAGACGAATTGACCAAAGGCTAGGGTTGCCCATGGAAACAGTATAGGGCTTGAGGAAATCCCGCTGCTTTGTGGCCAGTTCCCATAAACACAAGTTGAACAATAGAACTCAGGGGCAGTAAAATTCACAAAACTGCAGAGTTGAAAATATCCATCACTGAAAAATGTCTTGAGGAAAGTCAGAGAAAAGGACTTGTAAGCAAGGGAGAATGGCAGGAAAGGGATTTGAGGAGGTAGAAAGGACTCGCCATTAAGCACAAGAAAAGGAGCTGAACATTGCCAACATTGCAGTTGGCCAAAAAGGGTGTATGCGTTTTTTTGTGTATATATTCAAGAAAAGAGCGTACACCTTTTTAGCCAACCAAACAGGTGGGCACTGGAAGTCAATACTACAAAAGACATCACTTCGCATCAGTCAGAAGAGCCATCCTCATAAAGCGTAAACAACAGAAATGCAGGACAGGGCAAGGAGAAGAGGGAGCCCTGTGAGACTTATAGTGGAAATGTATATTGCCAACGGCCATTCTGGAGAAGTGTATTGTGTTTACTAAAGCATCTAAACAATGAGCTACAGAGCATAGGGCACTTGCACTCATGGGCGTATATCTTGGGAAAAACAAAAATCGAGAGGACACAGGCACCCCAATGTTTACCCCCTCTCTGTTTAAAAGATCCTCGACTAAGATATAACTTAAATGTCTCTGGAGGGAAAAAATGGATAGAGATGTGGTACTTAGGTAGAGTGGAATATTATTCAGCCTGGAAATCAATGAAATATGGCCAGCTGTAACAACTCTGGAGGAGTTACGTATGATCATTCTAAGTGACAGAATTCAAAAAGAAGAAGACACATATCATAAGATATCACTTAAAGGTGGAATCCAAAATGGCTACACATGAAATAAATTACAAAACAAAAACATAGTCAAATATGTAGAAAACACGCATAAGGCTGCTAAACGGGAAAGGTGGGGAGGGGTGAGGCATCATCCAGGAGGTTGAAATTAGCAAAGATACCATTCCAAATACCAAACTGATAATCAACAAGGCCTACACGGTAGCTAAAAGAACTGCACTCAGCACACTCAAGTCACCAGAAAAGAATATATACGACTGGTAAGAATCTGAAAAAGAATTTATTGATGTCTCTCTGTACGTGAATCAAGTGGATGTACAGCAGCAAGAAACAGAGCTTTGAAAATCAGCTGTAACCAATATAGTAATAAATTGAAAAAAATAAACGACAGAGAGACAGAGAAAACCTCTTACAACTTTTCCTCAGGGACGGTGATGCAACATGGATTGAACACATCTAGACCCACAGCAGGATGAGACATAAGGCTGGAAACTGTTTGCGCTAAGAGAAATGTGAGGTTGGGTGAGGAAATGCACACCCTTTAAAGTAATACTACCTGGTACCCATTCAATGGGTCCCAAATCTGCAGGTTCAAGGGATCTTCCTACAGCTAAAACATGCATGGAAAACCCAGAGGACTGTACACCATGTGATCGGGAGATGTGTCTAAAATGCACCTCATTTATCCTCTCCTGGTGCTCCTGTTCACCATTCCAGCCACGTTACTTAGAAGCTCCCCACTTGGAGAATCAGCACATTTAAACTTCTGTTTCACACATTTTGCAAATTGTGAGGAGGATGAACGGGAAGAGGGGGAACCAATGAGAGAAGAGTTGTAGGGGTTTGGACGGGCACATATCACTCTAATTTCCCATTAAGAATAAGAATTAAAAAAAGGCTCAGCCTGCCTCGCCGGAGCCAAAATAGGGCCTGAAGCAATCCTGCGCGTTTGAGGCCAGCTCACAAAAGAGCAACTTAAAACATGGAGCTCAGGGTCACTGCAATTCACAAACCTGCAGAGTTATAAATGAAAACTAACGTCCAAAAATATGTTGAGGTAAGGCAAAGAAGAGGATCTGAATGCAAGACAGAATTGCAAGAAACAGATTTCAAGAGATAGATTGGACTCGTCTTTAACGCACATGAAAAGCGGCAGAATTTCGACAATGATGCAGTTGGCCCAAAAGGGCGTATGCGATTTTTCCTGATTATATCCAGGAAAAAACGCATACGCACTTTATGGGCAACGAAGCAAGCAAGCAATGCAAATGTGCACAACAAAGAAGTCTCATTTCCCACCGGTCAAAAGAGCCATCCTAAAAAATTGTAAAAACCAGAAATGCAGGACAGGCCATGGAGAACAGGGAGCCTTTATACGCTGATGGGCAGTGTGTGAACTGCCGAGAGCCACTCTGGAGAAGTGTATGGTGGTTCCTAAATCATCTAAAAACAGAGCTACAGAGCATAGGACACTTCCAATCATGGGAGTATATCTAGGGAAGTCTAAAAATCAACAAGACACAAGCACACCACAGTTTAGGGCTACTCTGTTTACAAGAACCTCAACTTCAGTACACCTTAAATATCCCAGGAAAGAGAACAATGGATAAAGAAGATGTGGTACTTATGTACAATGGAATATCTCTTCACCATGAAATCAATGTAATAAGGCTAGTAGAAGGATAAAGAGTGGATTTAGGTCCGATAATACTACTTGAAATAAGTCAAACAGAAAAAGAAACATATCATAAGATATCACTTATAGAGGGAGGGTAAATATGGCTGCACAAGAAATGAATTACAGAACAGAACAGTGTCTCACATTTAGAAAACACACTTATGTCAGCTTAAGGGGAAAGGAGAGGTGGGGTGATGCATAAAACCAGAGTTTGAAATTAGCACAGATACCGTTCAAGAAACCAAATAGGTATTAGACAAGATCTACACCTTGCTCAATGAACTGGCCTCAACACACCCTATACACCGCAGAGAAATATATCTGAGTAATAAGAATCTTAAAACCCATGTATTGATATATCTCCATAAGGGAATCAAGTGTGTGCAGAGCGGCACAAACACAGCAGTGAAAATGAGCTAAACCCCATTATAGAAATAAATTTTAAAAACAAAACGCAGAAACAATGAAAGAGAGAAAAATTCTTACAAAATTCGCTCAGGGGCTGTGATGCAACCTGGATTGACCACATATAAACCCACAGCTGGATAAGACATAAGGCTGGACACTTGGGGCTGAGAGGATTGGTGAGCTTCGGTGAGCAACTACAGAAAGTTTAATGCAATACTTCATGCTACTCATTCCAAGGGTCCCAACACTCCAGGTTGAAGGGAATCTTCCTACAGCTAAACCATGCTTGGGAAACCCAGCGACTGGTATACCATATGATCGGGAAAGGTTTCTAAAACGCACCACATTTTTCCTCTCCTGGGGCTCCGGATCGACATTCCAGCCGCTTTACTAACAACATCCCCACATGGAGAGTCAATGCCTTTAAGTTCTGGTATCGCACAGTCTTCAGTTAGTGCGGAGGATGAATGGGAATAGGGGGAACCAGTGAGAAACTAGCTGTAGCGGTTTCAATGGGCACATGTCACTCTAATTTCACATCAGTAAGAAGAATGAACCAAAGGCACAGCAAGGTGCCCCAGAAGAAGAATAGGGCTTCAAGGAATCCTGTGGTTATGGGGCAAGATCACAAAAGTAAGAGCTGAAAAATGGAGCTAAGGGCCACTGCAATTCAAAAACCTGACTTGCCCAAAAAGGGCGTATGTGTTTTTTCCTGAATATATTCAGGAAAAAACGCATACGCCCTTTTTGGCCAACCAAGCAAGCTTGCAAAGGAAATCTGCACTACAATGAAGTCTCAATTCCCCCTGGTCAAAAGGGCCATCTGAAAAAAGTGTAAAATCCATAAAGGCAGGACAGGCCATGGAGAACTGGGAGCCATCTTATGCTGATGGGCAGGATGTAAATTGCCAACAGCCACTCTGGAGAAGTGTTTGGTGTTTCCTGAAACATCTAAAAAACAAAGCAACAGAGCCTAGGGCACTTCCACTTATGGTACTATAGTTTAGGGCAATTAAAATCAAAAAGACACAGCCACCCCAAAGGTTGGGACGGCTCTGTTTACAAGAACCTCATATACGGTACAAGTTCAATATCGCAGAAAGTGAAAAATGGATAAAGAAGTTGTGGTACTTACGTACAATGCAGTATCACTCAGCAATGAAATCTATGTCATCAGCCCCGTAGTAGCATAATGAGTGGATTCAGGTATGATGATTCTAACTGAAATAAGTCACACAGAAAAAGAAACATCATAAGATATCACTAATACACGGAATATAAACTTGGCTACACAGGAACTGAATTGCAAAACAGAACAGGGTCTCAAATTTAGAAAACCAACTTATGCTTGCTTAAGGGGAAAGGTGAGTTGGGGAGCTGCATAAAACCAGAGATTGAAATGAGCACAGATAAAGTTCCTTAAGCCAAGTATGGAATAGACAAGAGCTACTCCTTGCTCAACGAAATGGACTCAACACCCCATATTAAACGCCTAAGAATGTACCTGACTAGGAAGTATCTTAAAACCTATGGATTGCTATGTCTCCGAAAGAGAATCAAGCGTGTGTACAGGGGCATAAACGCAGCAGTGATAGGATTGGAGAGGTTCGGTGAGCAAATGAAGACCCTTTGAAGTCATATTGCATGGTACCCATTCCACGGGTCTCAACTCTCCAGGTTTAAGGTATTCTTCCTTCAGCTAAAACATGCATGTGGAACCCAGAGTATGATCAACCGTGTGATCGGGAGACGTGTTCCAATATACGTCAGTTTCCATCCCCTGGTACTCGGGTGCAACATTCGAGACGCTTTACTAACACTCTACCGACTTGGAGAGTCAGCGCCTTTAACCTCCTGTTTGGCCCAGTTTGCAATTTCTGCGGAAGATGTACAGGAATAGGGAGAACCAAAGAGAGACTAGCTGGAGGTGTCTGGACGGGCAAATTTAACTCTCATTTCCCACCAGGAAGAGGAATTAACCAAAGGCTCAGCGTGCCGTGCCGGAACCAGATTAGGGCCTAAAGCAATCCTGCGGTGTTGCGGCCAGCTCACGAGAAAGCGAGTTGAAGAAAGGAGCTCAGGGGCACTGTAATTCACAAACCTGCAGAGTTATAAATGACAGCTATCGTCCAAAAATATACTGAAGTAAGGCTGCCAAGAGGACTTGAAAGCGGGGCAGAATTGCAGGAAACCGATTTCAGGAGGTAGACTGGAATTGCATTTAAAGCATAGGAAAAGAGGCAGAACGTCCACAATGATGCACTTGGCCAAAAAGGGCGTATGCGTTTTTTCCTGAATATATTCAGGAAAAAACGCATACGCCCATTTTGGCCAACCAAGCAAGCTTGCAAAGGAAATCTGCACTACAATGAAGTCTCACTTCCCCCCGGTCAAAAGGGCCATCTGAAAAAAGTGTAAAATCCAGAAAGGCAGGACAGGCCATGGAGAACTGGGAGCCTTGTTATGCTGATGGGCGGGATGTAAATTGCCAACAGCCACTCGGGAGAAGTGTATGGTGTTTCCTGAAACATCTAAAAAACAAAGCAACAGAGCCTAGGGCACTTCCACTTATGGTCCTATAGCTTAGGGAAATTAAAATAAAAAAGACACAGCCACGCCAAAGTTTGGCACGGCTGTGTCTACAAGAACCACGTTTATGGTACAAGTTCAATATCGCAGAAAGTGAAAAATGGATAAAGAAGTTGTGGTACTTACGTACAATGCAATATAACTCAGCAAGGAAATCTATGTCATCAGGCCCGTAGCAGCATAATGAGTGGATTCAGTTATGATGATTCTAACTGAAATAAGTCACACAGAAAGAGAAACATCATAAGATATCACTAATACACGGAATGTAAACTTGGCTACACAGGAACTGAATTACAAAACAGAACAGGGTCTCAAATTTAGAAAACCAACTTATGCTTCCTTAAGGGGAAAGGTGAGTTGGGGTAATGCATAAAATCAGAGATTGAAATGAGCACAGATAAAGTTCCTTAAGCCAAATATGGAATAGACAAGAGCTATTCCTTGCTCAACGAAATAGACTCAACACCCCATATTAAACGCCTAAGAATATACCTGACTAGGAAGTATCTTAAAACCTATGGACTGCTATGTCTCCGAAAGAGAATCAAGCGAGTGTACAGGGGCATAAACGCAGCAGTGATAGGATTGGAGAGGTTCGGTGAGCAAATGAAGACCCTTTGAAGTCATATTGCATGGTACCCATTCCACGGGTCTCAACTCTCCAGGTTTAAGGTATTCTTCCTTCAGCTAAAACATGCATGTGGAACCCTGAGTATGATCAACCGTGTGATCGGGAGACGTGTTCAAATATGTCTCAGTTTTCGTCCCCAGGTACTCGGGTGCAACATTCCAGACGCTTTACTAACACTCTCCCGACTTGGAGAGTCAGTGCCTTTAACCTCCTGTTTGGCCCAGTTTGCAATTTCTGCGGAAGATGAACAGGAATAGGGAGAACCAATGACAGACTAGCTGGAGGTGTCTGGACGGGCAAATTTAACTCTCATTTCCCACCAGGAAGAGGAATTAACCAAAGGCTCAGCGTGCCGTGCCGGAACCAGATTAGGGCTTGAAGCAATCCTGTGGTGTTGCGGCCAGCTCACGAGAAAGCGAGTTGAAGAAAGGAGCTCAGGGGCACTGTAATTCACAAACCTGCAGAGTTATAAATGACAGTTATCGTCCAAAAATATACTGAAGTAAGGCTGCCAAGAGGACTTGAAAGCGGGGCAGAATTGCAGGAAACCGATTTCAGGAGGTAGACTGGAATTGCATTTAAAGCATAGGAAAAGAGGCAGAACGTCCACAATGATGCACTTGGCCAAAAAGGGCGTATGCGTTTTTTCCTGAATATATTCAGGAAAAAACGCATACGCCCTTTTTGGCCAACAAAGCAAGCTTGCAAAGGAAATCTGCCCTACAATGAAGTCTCACTTCCCCCCGGTCAAAAGGGCCATCTGAAAAAAGTGTAAAATCCAGAAAGGCAGGACAGGCCATGGAGAACTGGGAGCCTTGTTATGCTGATGGGCGGGATGTAAATTGCCAACAGCCACTCGGGAGAAGTGTATGGTGTTTCCTGAAACATCTAAAAAACAAAGCAACAGAGCCTAGGGCACTTCCACTTATGGTCCTATAGCTTAGGGAAATTAAAATCAAAAGACCCAGCCACCCCAAAGTTTGGGACGGCTCTGTTTACAAGAACCTGGTTTACGGTACAAGTTCAATATCTCAGAAAGTGAAAAATGGATAAAGAAGTTGTGGTACTTACGTACAATGCAATATCACTCAGCAATGAAATCTACGTCATCAGGCCCGTAGCAGCATAATGAGTGGATTCAGGTATGATGATTCTAACTGAAATAAGTCACACAGAAAAACAAACATCATAAGATATCACTAATACACGGAATGTAAACTTGGCTACACAGGACCTGAATTACAAAACAGAACAGGGTCTCAAATTTCGAAAACCAACTTATGCTTGCTTAAGGGGAAATGTGAGTTGAGGTGCTGCATAAAACCAGAGATTGAAATGAGGACAGATAAAGTTCCTTAAGCCAAATATGGAATAGACAAGAGCTACTCCTTGCTCAACGAAATGGATTCAACACCCCATATTAAACAACTAAGAATATACCTGACTAGGAAGTATCTTAAAACCTATGGATTGCTATGTCTCCGAAAGAGAATCAAGCGTGTGTGCAGGGGCATAAACGCATCAGTGATAGGATTGGAGAGGTTTGGTGAGCAAATGAAGACCCTTTGAAGTCATATTGCATGGTACCCATTCCACGGGTCTCATCTCTCCAGGTTTAAGGTATTCTTCCTTCAGCTAAAACATGCATGTGGAACCAAGAGTATGATCAACCGTGTGCTCGGGAGATGTGTTCCAATATGTCTCAGTTTTCGTCCCCTGGTACTCTGGTTCAACATTCCAGACGCTTTACTAACACTCTCCCGACTTGGAGAGTCAGTGCCTTTAACCTCCTGTTTGGCCCAGCTTGAAATTTCTGCGGAAGATGAACAGGAATAGGGAGAACCAATGACAGACTAGATGGAGGTGTCTGGATGGGCAAATTTAACTCTCATTTCCCACCAGGAAGAGGAATTAACCAAAGGCTCAGCGTGCCGTGCCGGAACCAGATTAGGGCCTGAAGCCATCCTGCGGTGTTGCGGCCAGCTCACGAGAAAGCGAGTTGAAGAAAGGAGCTCAGGGGCACTGTAATTCACAAACCTGCAGAGTTATAAATGACAGCTATCGTCCAAAAATATACTGAAGTAAGGCTGCCAAGAGGACTTGAAAGCGGGGCAGAATTGCAGGAAACCGATTTCAGGAGGTAGACTGGAATTGCATTTAAAGCATAGGAAAAGAGGCAGAACGTCCACAATGATGCACTTGGCCAAAAAGGGCGTATGCGTTTTTTCCTGAATATATTCAGGAAAAAACGCATACGCCCTTTTTGGCCAACCAAGCAAGCTTGCAAAGGAAATCTGCACTACAATGAAGTCTCACTTCCCCCCGGTCAAAAGGGCCATCTGAAAAAAGTGTAAAATCCAGAAAGGCAGGACAGGCCATGGAGAACTGGGAGTCTTGTTATGCTGATGGGCGGGATGTCAATTGCCAACAGCCACTCGGGAGAAGTGTATGGTGTTTCCTGAAACATCTAAAAAACAAAGCAACAGAGCCTAAGGCACTTCCACTTATGGTCCTATAGCTTAGGGAAATTAAAATCAAAAAGACACAGCCACCCCAAAGGTTGGGACGGCTCTGTTTACAAGAACCTGGTTTACGGTACAAGTTCAATATCGGAGAAAGTGAAAAATGGATAAAGAAGTTGTGGTACTTACGTACAATGCAGTATCACTGAGCAAGGAAATCTATGTCATCAGGCCCGTAGCAGCATAGTCAGTGGATTCAGGTATGATGATTCTAACTGAAATAAGTCACACAGAAAAAGAAACATCATAAGATATCACTAATACACGGAATGTAAACTTGGCTACATAGGAACTGAATTACAATACAGAACAGGGTCTCAAATTTAGAAAACCAACTTATGCTTGCTTAAGGGGAAAGGTGAGTTGGGGTGCTGCATAAAACCAGAGATTGAAATGAGCACAGATAAAGTTCCTTAAGCCAAATATGGAATAGACAAGAGCTACTCCTTGCTCAACGAAATGGACTCAACACCCCATATTAAATGCCTAAGAGTGTACCTGACTAGGAACTATCTTAAAACCTATGGATTGCTATGTCTCCGAAAGAGAATCAAGCGTGTGTACAGGGGCATAAACGCAGCAGTGATAGGATTGGAGAGGTTCGGTGAGCAAATGAAGACCCTTTGAAGTCATATTGCATGGTACCCATTCCACGGGTCTCAACTCTCCAGGTTTAAGGTATTCTTCCTTCAGCTAAAACATGCATGTGGAACCCTGAGTATGATCAACCGTGTGATCGGGAGACGTGTTCAAGTATGTCTCAGTTTTCGTCCCCAGGTACTCGGGTGCAACATTCCAGACGCTTTACTAAAACTCTCCCGACTTGGAGAGTCAGTGCCTTTAACCTCCTGTTTGGCCCAGTTTGCAATTTCTGCGGAAGATGAACAGGAATAGGGAGAACCAATGACAGACTAGCTGGAGGTGTCTGGACGGGCAAATTTAACTCTCATTTCCCACCAGGAAGAGGAATTAACCAAAGGCTCAGCGTGCCGTGCCGGAACCAGATTAGGGCCTGAAGCCATCCTGCGGTGTTGCGGCCAGCTCACGAGAAAGCGAGTTGAAGAAAGGAGCTCAGGGGCACTGTAATTCACAAACCTGCAGAGTTATAAATGACAGCTATCGTCCAAAAATATACTGAAGTAAGGCTGCCAAGAGGACTTGAAAGCGGGGCAGAATTGCAGGAAACCGATTTCAGGAGGTAGACTGGAATTGCATTTAAAGCATAGGAAAAGAGGCAGAACGTCCACAATGATGCACTTGGCCAAAAAGGGCGTATGCGTTTTTTCCTGAATATATTCAGGAAAAAACGCATACGCCCTTTTTGGCCAACCAAGCAAGCTTGCAAAGGAAATGGGCACTACAATGAAGTCTCACTTCCCCCCGGTCAAAAGGGCCATCTGAAAAAAGTGTAAAATCCAGAAACACAGGATAGGCCATGGAGAACTGGGAGCCTTGTTATGCTGATGGGCGGGATGTAAATTGCCAACAGCCACTCGAGAGAAGTGTATGGTGTTTCCTGAAACATCTAAAAAACAAAGCAACAGAGCCTAGGGCACTTCCACTTATGGTCCTATAGCTTAGGGAAATTAAAATCAAAAAGACACAGCCACCCCAAAGGTTGGGACGGCTCTGTTTACAAGAACCTGGTTTACGGTACAAGTTCAATATCGCAGAAAGTGAAAAATGGATAAAGAAGTTGTGGTACTTACGTACAATGCAGTATCACTCAGCAATGAAATCTATGTCATCAGGCCCGTAGCAGCATAGTGAGTGGATTCAGGTATGAAGATTCTAACTGAAATAAGTCACACAGAAAAAGAAACATCATAAGATATCACTAATACACGGAATGAAAACTTGGCTACACAGGAACTGAATTGCAAAACAGAACAGGGTCTCAAATTTAGAAACCCAACTTATGCTTGCTTAAGGGGAAAGGTGAGTTGGGGTGCTGCATAAAACCAGAGATTGAAATGAGCACAGATAAAGTTCCTTAAGCCAAATATGGAATAGACAAGAGCTACTCCTTGCTCAACTAAATGGATTCAACACCCCATATTAAACGCCTAAGAATATACCTGACTAGGAAGTATCTTAAAACCTATGGATTGCTATGTCTCCGAAAGAGAATCAAGCGTGTGTGCAGGGGCATAAACGCAGCAGTGATAGGATTGGAGAGGTTCGGTGAGCAAATGAAGACCCTTTGAAGTCATATTGCATGGTACCCATTCCACGGGTCTCAACTCTCCAGGTTTAAGGTATTCTTCCTTCAGGTAAAACATGCATGTGGAACCCAGAGTATGATCAACCGTGTGATCGGGAGGCGTGTTCCAATATGTGCCAGTTTTCGTCACCTGGTACTCGGGTGCAACATTCCAGACGCTTTACTAACACTCTCCCGACTTGGAGAGTCAGTGCCTTTAACCTCCTGTTTGGCCCAGTTTGCAATTTCTGCGGAAGATGAACAGGAATAGGCAGAACCAATGACAGACTAGCTGGAGGTGTCTGGACGGGCAAATTTAACTCTCATTTCCCACCAGGAAGAGGAATTAACCAAAGGCTCAGCGTCCCGTGCCGGAACCAAATTAGGGCCTGAAGCCATCCTGCGGTGTTGCGGCCAGCTCACGAGAAAGCGAGTTGAAGAAAGGAGCTCAGGGGCACTGTAATTCACAGACCTGCAGAGTTATAAATGACAGCTATCGTCCAAAAATATACTGAAGTAAGGCTGCCAAGAGGACTTGAAAGCGGGGCAGAATTGCAGGAAACCGATTTCAGGAGGTAGACTGGAATTGCATTTAAAGCATAGGAAAAGAGGCAGAACGTCCACAATGATGCACTTGGCCAAAAAGGGCGTATGCGTTATTTCCTGAATATATTCAGGAAAAAACGCATACGCCCTTTTTGGCCAACCAAGCAAGCTTGCAAAGGAAATCTGCACTACAATGAAGTCTCACTTCCCCCCGGTCAAAAGGGCCATCTGAAAAAAGTGTAAAATCCAGAAAGGCAGGACAGGCCATGGAGAACTGGGAGCCTTGTTATGCTGATGGGCGGGATGTCAATTGCCAACAGCCACTCGGGAGAACTGTATGGTGTTTCCTGAAACATCTAAAAAACAAAGCAACAGAGCCTAGGGCACTTCTACTTATGGTCCTATAGCTTATGGAAATTAAAATCAAAAAGACACAGCCACCCCAAAGGTTGGGACGGCTCTGTTTACAAGAACCTGGTTTACGGTACAAGTTCACTATCGCAGAAAGTGAAAAATGGATAAAGAAGTTGTGGTACTTACGTACAATGCAGTATCACTCAGCAATGAAATCTATGTCATCAGGCCCGTAGCAGCATAATGAGTGGATTCAGGTATGATAATTCTAACTGAAATAAGTCACACAGAAAAAGAAACATCATAAGATATCACTAATACACGGAATGTAAACTTGGCTACACAGGAACTGAATTACAAAACAGAAGAGGGTCTCAAATTTAGAAAACCAACTTATGCTTGCTTAAGGTGAAAGGTGAGTTGGGGTGCCGCATAAAACCAGAGATTGAAATGAGCACAGATAAAGTTCCTTAAGCCAAATATGTAATAGACAAGAGCTACTCATTGCTCAACGAAATGGATTCAACACCCCATATTAAACACATAAAAATATACCTGACTAGGAAGAATCTTAAAACCTATGGATTGCTATGTCTCTGAAAGAGAATCAAGCGTGTGTACTGGGGCATAAACGCAGCAGTGATAGGATTGGAGAGGTTCGGTGAGCAAATGAAGACCCTTTGAAGTCATATTGCATGGTACCCATTCCACGGGTCTCAACTCTCCAGGTTTAAGGTATTCTTCCTTCAGCTAAAACATGCATGTGGAACCCTGAGTATGATCAACCGTGTGATCGGGAGACGTGTTCAAGTATGTCTCAGGTTTCGTCCCCAGGTACTCGGGTGCAACATTCCAGACGCTTTACTAACACTCTCCCGACTTGGAGAGTCAGTGCCTTTAACCTCCTGTTTGGCCCAGTTTGCAATTTCTGCGGAAGATGAACAGGAATAGGGAGAACCAATGACAGACTAGCTGGAGGTGTCTGGACGGGCAAATTTAACTCTCATTTCCCACCAGGAAGAGGAATTAACCAAAGGCTCAGCGTGCCGTGCCGGAACCACATTAGGGCCTGAAGCAATCCTGCGGTGTTGCGGCCAACTGACAAGAAAGCGAGTTGAAGAAAGGAGCTCAGGGGCACTGTAATTCACAAACCTGCAGAGTTATAAATGACAGCTATCGTCCAAAAATATACTGAAGTAAGGCTGCCAAGAGGACTTGAAAGCGGGGCAGAATTGCAGGAAACCGATTTCAGGAGGTAGACTGGAATTGCATTTAAAGCATAGGAAAAGAGGCAGAACGTCCACAATGATGCACTTGGCCAAAAAGGGCGTATGCGTTTTTTCCTGAATATATTCAGGAAAAAACGCATACGCCCTTTTTGGCCAACCAAGCAAGCTTGCAAAGAAATGTGCACTACAATGAAGTCTCACTTCCCCCCGGTCAAAAGGGCCATCTGAAAAAAGTGTAAAATCCAGAAAGGCAGGACAGGCCATGGAGAACTGGGAGCCTTGTTATGCTGATGGGCGGGATGTAAATTGCCAACAGCCACTCGGGAGAAGTGTATGGTGTTTCCTGAAACATCTAAAAAACAAAGCAACAGAGCCTAGGGCACTTCCACTTATGGTCCTATAGCTTAGGGAAATTAAAATCAAAAAGACACCGCCACCCCAAAGGTTGGGACGGCTCTGTTTACAAGAACCTGGTTTACGGTACAAGTTCAATATCGCAGAAAGTGAAAAATGGATAAAGAAGTTGTGGTACTTAAGTACAATGCAGTATCACTCAGCAATGAAATCTATGTCATCAGGCCCGTAGCAGCATAATGAGTGGATTCAGGTACGATGATTCTAACTGAAATAAGTCACACAGGAAAAGAAACATCATAAGATATCACTAATACACGGAATGTAAACTTGGCTACACAGGAACTGAATTACAAAACAGAACAGGGTCTCTAATCTAGAAACCCAACTTATGCTTGCTTAAGGGGAAAGGTGAGTTGGGGTGCTGCATAAAACCAGAGATTGAAATGAGCACAGATAAAGTTCCTTAAGCCAAATATGGAATAGACAAGAGCTACTCCTTGCTCAACGAAATGGACTCAACACCCCATATTAAATGCCTAAGAGTGTACCTGACTAGGAAGTATCTTAAAACCTATGGATTGCTATCTGTCTGAAAGAGAATCAAGTGTGTGTACAGGGGCATAAACGCAGCAGTGATAGGATTGGAGAGGTTCGGTGGGCAAATGAAGACCCTTTGAAGTCATATTGCATGGTACCCATTCCACGGGTCTCAACTCTCCAGGTTTAAGGTATTCTTCCTTCAGCTAAAACATGCATGTGGAACCCAGAGTATGATCAACCGTGTGATCGGGAGACGTGTTCCAATATGTCTCAGTTTTCGTCCCCTGGTACTCGGGTGCAACATTCCAGACGCTTTACTAACACTCTCCCGACTTGGAGAGTCAGTGCCTTTAACCTCCTGTTTGGCCCAGTTTGCAATTTCTGCGGAAGATGAACAGGAATAGGGAGAACCAATGACAGACTAGCTGGAGGTGTCTGGACGGGCAAATTTAACTCTCATTTCCCACCAGGAAGAGGAATTAACCAAAGGCTCAGCGTGCCGTGCCGGAACCAGATTAGGGCCTGAAGCCATCCTGCGGTGTTGCGGCCAGCTCACGAGAAAGCGAGTTGAAGAAAGGAGCTCAGGGGCACTGTAATTCACAAACCTGCAGAGTTATAAATGACAGCTATCGTCCAAAAATATACTGAAGTAAGGCTGCCAAGAGGACTTGAAAGCGGGGCAGAATTGCAGGAAACCGATTTCAGGAGGTAGACTGGAATTGCATTTAAAGCATAGGAAAAGAGGCAGAACGTCCACAATGATGCACTTGGCCAAAAAGGGCGTATGCGTTTTTTCCTGAATATATTCAGGATAAAACGCATACGCCCTTTTTGGCCAACCAAGCAAGCTTGCAAAGGAAATCTGCACTACAATGAAGTCTCACTTCCCCCCGGTCAAAAGGGCCATCTGAAAAAAGTGTAAAATCCAGAAAGGCAGGACAGGCCATGGAGAACTGGGAGCCTTGTTATGCTGATGGGCGGGATGTCAATTGCCAACAGCCACTCGGGAGAAGTGTATGGTGTTTCCTGAAACATCTAAAAAACAAAGCAACAGAGCCTAGGGCACTTCCACTTATGGTCCTATAGTTTAGGGAAATTAAAATCAAAAGACACAGCCACCCCAAAGGTTGGGACGGCTCTGTTTACAAGAACCTGGTTTACGGTACAAGTTCAATATCGCAGAAAGTGAAAAATGGATAAAGAAGTTGTGGTACTTACGTACAATGCAGTATCACTCAGCAATGAAATCTATGTCATCAGGCCCGTAGCAGCATAATGAGTGGATTCAGGTACGATGATTCTAACTGAAATAAGTCACACAGAAAAAGAAACATCATAAGATATCACTAATACACGGAATGTAACCTTGGCTACACAGGAACTGAATTACAAAACAGAACAGGGTCTCAAATTTAGAAACCCAACTTATGCTTGCTTAAGGGGAAAGGTGAGTTGGGGTGCTGCATAAAACCAGAGATTGAAATGAGCACAGATAAAGTTCCTTAAGCCAAATATGGAATAGACAAGAGCTACTCCTTGCTCAACGAAATGGACTCAACACCCCATATTAAATGCCTAAGAGTGTACCTGACTAGGAAGTATCTTAAAACCTATGGATTGCTATGTCTCTGAAAGAGAATCAAGTGTGTGTACAGGGGCATAAACGCAGCAGTGATAGGATTGGAGAGGTTCGGTGAGCAAATGAAGACCCTTTGAAGTCATATTGCATGGTACCCATTCCACGGGTCTCAACTCTCCAGGTTTAAGGTATTCTTCCTTCAGCTAAAACATGCATGTGGAACCCAGAGTATGATCAACCGTGTGATCGGGAGACGTGTTCCAATATGTCTCAGTTTTCGTCCCCTGGTACTCGGGTGCAACATTCCAGACGCTTTACTAACACTCTCCCGACTTGGAGAGTCAGTGCCTTTAACCTCCTGTTTGGCCCAGTTTGCAATTTCTGCGGAAGATGAATAGGGATAGGGAGAACCAATGAGAGACTAGCTGGAGGTGTCTGGACGGGCAAATTTAACTCTCATTTCCCACCAGGAAGAGGAATTAACCAAAGGCTCAGCGTGCCGTGCCGGAACCAGATTAGGGCCTGAAGCCATCCTGCGGTGCTGCGGCCAGCTCACGAGAAAGCGAGTTGAAGAAAGGAGCTCAGGGGCACTGTAATTCACAAACCTGCAGAGTTATAAATGACAGCTATCGTCCAAAAATATACTGAAGTAAGGCTGCCAAGAGGACTTGAAAGCGGGGCAGAATTGCAGGAAACCGATTTCAGGAGGTAGACTGGAATTGCATTTAAAGCATAGGAAAAGAGGCAGAACGTCCACAATGATGCACTTGGCCAAAAAGGGCGTATGCGTTTTTTCCTGAATATATTCAGGATAAAACGCATACGCCCTTTTTGGCCAACCAAGCAAGCTTGCAAAGGAAATCTGCACTACAATGAAGTCTCACTTCCCACCGGTCAAAAGGGCCATCTGAAAAAAGTGTAAAATCCAGAAAGGCAGGACAGGCCATGGAGAACTGGGAGCCTTGTTATGCTGATGGGTGGGATGTAAATTGCCAACAGCCACTCGGGAGAAGTGTATGGTGTTTCCTGAAACATCTAAAAAACAAAGCAACAGAGCCTAGGGCACTTCCACTTATGGTCCTATAGCTTAGGGAAATTAAAATCAAAAGACACAGCCACCCCAAAGGTTGGGACGGCTCTGTTTACAAGAACCTGGTTTACGGTACAAGTTCAATATCGCAGAAAGTGAAAAATGGATAAAGAAGTTGTGGTACTTACGTACAATGCAATATCACTCAGCAATGAAATCTATGTCATCAGGCCCGTAGCAGCATAATGAGTGGATTCAGGTACGATGATTCTAACTGAAATAAGTCACACAGAAAAAGAAACATCATAAGATATCACTAATACACGGAATGTAAACTTGGCTACACAGGAACTGAATTACAAAACAGAACAGGGTCTCTAATTTAGAAACCCAACTTATGCTTGCTTAAGGGGAAAGGTGAGTTGGGGTGCTGCATAAAACCAGAGATTGAAATGAGCACAGATAAAGTTCCTTAAGCCAAATATGGAATAGACAAGAGCTACTCCTTGCTCAACGAAATGGACTCAACACCCCATATTAAATGCCTAAGAGTGTACCTGACTAGGAAGTATCTTAAAACCTATGGATTGCTATGTCTCTGAAAGAGAATCAAGTGTGTGTACAGGGGCATAAACGCAGCAGTGATAGGATTGGAGAGGTTCGGTGAGCAAATGAAGACCCTTTGAAGTCATATTGCATGGTACCCATTCCACGGGTCTCAACTCTCCAGGTTTAAGGTATTCTTCCTTCAGCTAAAACATGCATGTGGAACCCAGAGTATGATCAACCGTGTGATCGGGAGACGTGTTCCAATATGTCTCAGTTTTCGTCCCCTGGTACTCGGGTGCAACATTCCAGACGCTTTACTAACACTCTCCCGACTTGGAGAGTCAGTGCCTTTAACCTCCTGTTTGGCCCAGTTTGCAATTTCTGCGGAAGATGAACAGGAATAGGGAGAACCAATGAGAGACTAGCTGGAGGTGTCTGGACGGGCAAATTTAACTCTCATTTCCCACCAGGAAGAGGAATTAACCAAAGGCTCAGCGTGCCGTGCCGGAACCAGATTAGGGCCTGAAGCCATCCTGCGGGGTTGCGGCCAGCTCACGAGAAAGCGACTTGAAGAAAGGAGCTCAGGGGCACTGTAATTCACAAACCTGCAGAGTTATAAATGACAGCTATCGTCCAAAAATATACTGAAGTAAGGCTGCCAAGAGGACTTGAAAGCGGGGCAGAATTGCAGGAAACCGATTTCAGGAGGTAGACTGGAATTGCATTTAAAGCATAGGAAAAGAGGCAGAACGTCCACAATGATGCACTTGGCCAAAAAGGGCGTATGCGTTTTTTCCTGAATATATTCAGGAAAAAACGCATACGCCCTTTTTGGCCAACCAAGCAAGCTTGCAAAGGAAATGTGCACTACAATGAAGTCTCACTTCCCCCCGGTCAAAAGGGCCATCTGAAAAAAGTGTAAAATCCAGAAAGGCAGGACAGGCCATGGAGAACTGGGAGCCTTGTTATGCTGATGGGCGGGATGTAAATTGCCAACAGCCACTCGGGAGAAGTGTATGGTGTTTCCTGAAACATCTAAAAAACAAAGCAACAGAGCCTAGGGCACTTCCACTTATGGTCCTATAGCTTAGGGAAATTAAAATCAAAAAGACACAGACACCCCAAAGGTTGGGACGGCTCTGTTTACAAGAACCTGGTTTACGGTACAAGTTCAATATCGCAGAAAGTGAAAAATGGATAAAGAAGTTGTGGTACTTACGTACAATGCAGTATCACTCAGCAATGAAATCTATGTCATCAGGCCCGTAGCAGCATAATGAGTGGATTCAGGTACGATGATTCTAACTGAAATAAGTCACACAGAAAAAGAAACATCATAAGATATCACTAATACACGGAATGTAAACTTGGCTACACAGGAACTGAATTCCAAAACAGAACAGGGTCTCAAATTTAGAAAACCAACTTATGCTTGCTTAAGGGGAAAGGTGAGTTGGGGTGCTGCATAAAACCAGAGATTGAAATGAGCACAGATAAAGTTCCTTAAGCCAAATATGGAATAGACAAGAGCTACTCCTTGCTCAACGAAATGGACTCAACACCCCATATTAAATGCCTAAGAGTGTACCTGACTAGGAAGTATCTTAAAACCTATGGATTGCTATGTGTCTGAAAGAGAATCAAGTGTGTGTACAGGGGCATAAACGCAGCAGTGATAGGATTGGAGAGGTTCGGTGAGCAAATGAAGACCCTTTGAAGTCATATTGCATGGTACCCATTCCACGGGTCTCAACTCTCCAGGTTTAAGGTATTCTTCCTTCAGCTAAAACATGCATGTGGAACCCGGAGTATGATCAACCGTGTGATCGGGAGACGTGTTCCAATATGTCTCAGTTTTCTTCCCCTGGTACTCGGGTGCAACATTCCAGACGCTTTACTAACACTCTCCCGACTTGGAGAGTCAGTGCCTTTAACCTCCTGTTTGGCCCAGTTTGCAATTTCTGCGGAAGATGAACAGGGATAGGGAGAACCAATGAGAGACTAGCTGGAGGTGTCTGGACGGGCAAATTTAACTCTCATTTCCCACCAGGAAGAGGAATTAACCAAAGGCTCAGCGTGCCGTGCCGGAACCAGATTAGGGCCTGAAGCCATCCTGCGGTGTTGCGGCCAGCTCACGAGAGAGCAAGTTGAAGAAAGGAGCTCAGGGGCACTGTAATTCACAAACCTGCAGAGTTATAAATGACAGCTATCGTCCAAAAATATACTGAAGTAAGGCTGCCAAGAGGACTTGAAAGCGGGGCAGAATTGCAGGAAACCGATTTCAGGAGGTAGACTGGAATTGCATTTAAAGCATAGGAAAAGAGGCAGAACGTCCACAATGATGCACTTGGCCAAAAAGGGCGTATGCCTTTTTTCCTGAATAT
Organism: Lagenorhynchus albirostris; assembly: GCF_949774975.1. NCBI lineage: Eukaryota > Metazoa > Chordata > Mammalia > Artiodactyla > Delphinidae > Lagenorhynchus > Lagenorhynchus albirostris. The sequence continues at coordinate 1,721,169 of NW_026783620.1, read as the reverse complement.
ATTCAGGAAAAAACGCATACGCCCTTTTTGGCCAACCAAGCAAGCTTGCAAAGGAAATGTGCACTACAATGAAGTCTCACTTCCCCCCGGTCAAAAGGGCCATCTGAAAAAAGTGTAAAATCCAGAAAGGCAGGACAGGCCATGGAGAACTGGGAGCCTTGTTATGCTGATGGGTGGGATGTAAATTGCCAACAGCCACTCGGGAGAACTGTATGGTGTTTCCTGAAACATCTAAAAAACAAAGCAACAGAGCCTAGGGCACTTCCACTTATGGTCCTATAGCTTAGGGAAATTAAAATCAAAAGACACAGCCACCCCAAAGGTTGGGACGGCTCTGTTTACAAGAACCTGGTTTACGGTACAAGTTCAATATCGCAGAAAGTGAAAAATGGATAAAGAATTTGTGGTACTTACGTACAATGCAGTATCACTCAGCAATGAAATCTATGTCATCAGGCCCGTAGCAGCATAATGAGTGGATTCAGGTACGATGATTCTAACTGAAATAAGTCACACAGGAAAAGAAACATCATAAGATATCACTAATACACGGAATGTAAACTTGGCTACACAGGAACTGAATTACAAAACAGAACAGGGTCTCTAATCTAGAAACCCAACTTATGCTTGCTTAAGGGGAAAGGTGAGTTGGGGTGCTGCAAAAAACCAGAGATTGAAATGAGCACAGATAAAGTTCCTTAAGCCAAATATGGAATAGACAAGAGCTACTCCTTGCTCAACGAACTGGACTCAACACCCCATATTAAATGCCTAAGAGTGTACCTGACTAGGAAGTATCTTAAAACCTATGGATTGCTATGTCTCTGAAAGAGAATCAAGTGTGTGTACAGGGGCATAAACGCAGCAGTGATAGGATTGGAGAGGTTCGGTGAGCAAATGAAGACCCTTTGAAGTCATATTGCATGGTACCCATTCCACGGGTCTCAACTCTCCAGGTTTAAGGTATTCTTCCTTCAGCTAAAACATGCATGTGGAACCCAGAGTATGATCAACTGTGTGATCGGGAGACGTGTTCCAATATGTCTCAGTTTTCGTCCCCTGGTACTCGGGTGCAACATTCCAGACGCTTTACTAACACTCTCCCGACTTGGAGAGTCAGTGCCTTTAACCTCCTGTTTGGCCCAGTTTGCAATTTCTGCGGAAGATGAACAGGGATAGGGAGAACCAATGAGAGACTAGCTGGAGGTGTCTGGACGGGCAAATTTAACTCTCATTTCCCACCAGGAAGAGGAATTAACCAAAGGCTCAGCGTGCCGTGCCGGAACCAGATTAGGGCCTGAAGCCATCCTGCGGTGTTGCGGCCAGCTCACGAGAAAGCGAGTTGAAGAAAGGAGCTCAGGGGCACTGTAATTCACAAACCTGCAGAGTTATAAATGACAGCTATCGTCCAAAAATATACTGAAGTAAGGCTGCCAAGAGGACTTGAAAGCGGGGCAGAATTGCAGGAAACCGATTTCAGGAGGTAGACTGGAATTGCATTTAAAGCATAGGAAAAGAGGCAGAACGTCCACAATGATGCACTTGGCCAAAAAGGGCGTATGCGTTTTTTCCTGAATATATTCAGGAAAAAACGCATACGCCCTTTTTGGCCAACCAAGCAAGCTTGCAAAGGAAATCTGCACTACAATGAAGTCTCACTTCCCCCCGGTCAAAAGGGCCATCTGAAAAAAGTGTAAAATCCAGAAAGGTAGGACAGGCCATGGAGAACTGGGAGCCTTGTTATGCTGATGGGCGGGATGTAAATTGCCAACAGCCACTCGGGAGAAGTGTATGGTGTTTCCTGAAACATCTAAAAAACAAAGCAACAGAGCCTAGGGCACTTCCACTTATGGTCCTATAGCTTAGGGAAATTAAAATCAAAAAGACACCGCCACCCCAAAGGTTGGGACGGCTCTGTTTACAAGAACCTGGTTTACGGTACAAGTTCAATATCGCAGAAAGTGAAAAATGGATAAAGAAGTTGTGGTACTTACGTACAATGCAGTATCACTCAGCAATGAAATCTATGTCATCAGGCCCGTAGCAGCATAATGAGTGGATTCAGGTACGATGATTCTAACTGAAATAAGTCACACAGAAAAAGAAACATCATAAGATATCACTAATACACGGAATGTAAACTTGGCTACACAGGAACTGAATTCCAAAACAGAACAGGGTCTCAAATTTAGAAAACCAACTTATGCTTGCTTAAGGGGAAAGGTGAGTTGGGGTGCTGCATAAAACCAGAGATTGAAATGAGCACAGATAAAGTTCCTTAAGCCAAATATGGAATAGACAAGAGCTACTCCTTGCTCAACGAAATGGACTCAACACCCCATATTAAATGCCTAAGAGTGTACCTGACTAGGAAGTATCTTAAAACCTATGGATTGCTATGTGTCTGAAAGAGAATCAAGTGTGTGTACAGGGGCATAAACGCAGCAGTGATAGGATTGGAGAGGTTCGGTGAGCAAATGAAGACCCTTTGAAGTCATATTGCATGGTACCCATTCCACGGGTCTCAACTCTCCAGGTTTAAGGTATTCTTCCTTCAGCTAAAACATGCATGTGGAACCCAGAGTATGATCAACCGTGTGATCGGGAGACGTGTTCCAATATGTCTCAGTTTTCGTCCCCTGGTACTCGGGTGCAACATTCCAGACGCTTTACTAACACTCTCCCGACTTGGAGAGTCAGTGCCTTTAACCTCCTGTTTGGCCCAGTTTGCAATTTCTGCGGAAGATGAACAGGGATAGGGAGAACCAATGAGAGACTAGCTGGAGGTGTCTGGACGGGCAAATTTAACTCTCATTTCCCACCAGGAAGAGGAATTAACCAAAGGCTCAGCGTGCCGTGCCGGAACCAGATTAGGGCCTGAAGCCATCCTGCGGTGTTGCGGCCAGCTCACGAGAGAGCAAGTTGAAGAAAGGAGCTCAGGGGCACTGTAATTCACAAACCTGCAGAGTTATAAATGACAGCTATCGTCCAAAAATATACTGAAGTAAGGCTGCCAAGAGGACTTGAAAGCGGGGCAGAATTGCAGGAAACCGATTTCAGGAGGTAGACTGGAATTGCATTTAAAGCATAGGAAAAGAGGCAGAACGTCCACAATGATGCACTTGGCCAAAAAGGGCGTATGCGTTTTTTCCTGAATATATTCAGGAAAAAACGCATACGCCCTTTTTGGCCAACCAAGCAAGCTTGCAAAGGAAATCTGCACTACAATGAAGTCTCACTTCCCCCCGGTCAAAAGGGACATCTGAAAAAAGTGTAAAATCCAGAAAGGTAGGACAGGCCATGGAGAACTGGGAGCCTTGTTATGCTGATGGGCGGGATGTAAATTGCCAACAGCCACTGGGGAGAAGTGTATGGTGTTTCCTGAAACAGCTAAAAAACAAAGCAACAGAGCCTAGGGCACTTCCACTTATGGTCCTATAGCTTAGGGAAATTAAAATCAAAAAGACACAGCCACCCCAAAGGTTGGGACAGCTCTGTTTACAAGAACCTGGTTTACGGTACAAGTTCAATATCGCAGAAAGTGAAAAATGGATAAAGAAGTTGTGGTACTTACGTACAATGCAGTATCACTCAGCAATGAAATCTATGTCATCAGGCCCGTAGCAGCATAATGAGTGGATTCAGGTATGATGATTCTAACTGAAATAAGTCACACAGGAAAAGAAACATCATAAGATATCACTAATACACGGAATGTAAACTTGGCTACACAGGAACTGAATTCCAAAACAGAACACGGTCTCAAATTTAGAAAACCAACTTATGCTTGCTTAAGGGGAAAGGTGAGTTGGGGTGCTGCATAAAACCAGAGATTGAAATGAGCACAGATAAAGTTCCTTAAGCCAAATATGGAATAGACAAGAGCTACTCCTTGCTCAACGAAATGGACTCAACACCCCATATTAAATGCCTAAGAGTGTACCTGACTAGGAAGTATCTTAAAACCTATGGATTGCTATGTCTCTGAAAGAGAATCAAGTGTGTGTACAGGGGCATAAACGCAGCAGTGATAGGATTGGAGAGGTTCGGTGGGCAAATGAAGACCCTTTGAAGTCATATTGCATGGTACCCATTCCACGGGTCTCAACTCTCCAGGTTTAAGGTATTCTTCCTTCAGCTAAAACATGCATGTGGAACCCAGAGTATGATCAACTGTGTGATCGGGAGACGTGTTCCAATATGTCTCAGTTTTCGTCCCCTGGTACTCGGGTGCAACATTCCAGACGCTTTACTAACACTCTCCCGACTTGGAGAGTCAGTGCCTTTAACCTCCTGTTTGGCCCAGTTTGCAATTTCTGCGGAAGATGAACAGGAATAGGGAGAACCAATGACAGACTAGCTGGAGGTGTCTGGACGGGCAAATTTAACTCTCATTTCCCACCAGGAAGAGGAATTAACCAAAGGCTCAGCGTGCCGTGCCGGAACCAGATTAGGGCCTGAAGCCATCCTGCGGGGTTGCGGCCAGCTCACGAGAAAGCGAGTTGAAGAAAGGAGCTCAGGGGCACTGTAATTCACAAACCTGCAGAGTTATAAATGACAGCTATCGTCCAAAAATATACTGAAGTAAGGCTGCCAAGAGGACTTGAAAGCGGGGCAGAATTGCAGGAAACCGATTTCAGGAGGTAGACTGGAATTGCATTTAAAGCATAGGAAAAGAGGCAGAACGTCCACAATGATGCACTTGGCCAAAAAGGGCGTATGCGTTTTTTCCTGAATATATTCAGGAAAAAACGCATACGCACTTTTTGGCCAACCAAGCAAGCTTGCAAAGGAAATCTGCACTACAATGAAGTCTCACTTCCCCCCGGTCAAAAGGGCCATCTGAAAAAAGTGTAAAATCCAGAAAGGCAGGACAGGCCATGGAGAACTGGGAGCCTTGTTATGCTGATGGGTGGGATGTCAATTGCCAACAGCCACTCGGGAGAAGTGTATGGTGTTTCCTGAAACATCTAAAAAACAAAGCAACAGAGCCTAGGGCACTTCCACTTATGGTCCTATAGCTTAGGGAAATTAAAATCAAAAGACACAGCCACCCCAAAGGTTGGGACGGCTCTGTTTACAAGAACCTGGTTTACGGTACAAGTTCAATATCGCAGAAAGTGAAAAATGGATAAAGAAGTTGTGGTACTTACGTACAATGCAGTATCACTCAGCAATGAAATCTATGTCATCAGGCCCGTAGCAGCATAATGAGTGGATTCAGGTACGATGATTCTAACTGAAATAAGTCACACAGAAAAAGAAACATCATAAGATATCACTAATACACGGAATGTAACCTTGGCTACACAGGAACTGAATTACAAAACAGAACAGGGTCTCAAATTTAGAAACCCAACTTATGCTTGCTTAAGGGGAAAGGTGAGTTGGGGTGCTGCATAAAACCAGAGATTGAAATGAGCACAGATAAAGTTCCTTAAGCCAAATATGGAATAGACAAGAGCTACTCCTTGCTCAACGAAATGGACTCAACACCCCATATTAAATGCCTAAGAGTGTACCTGACTAGGAAGTATCTTAAAACCTATGGATTGCTATGTCTCTGAAAGAGAATCAAGTGTGTGTACAGGGGCATAAACGCAGCAGTGATAGGATTGGAGAGGTTCGGTGGGCAAATGAAGACCCTTTGAAGTCATATTGCATGGTACCCATTCCACGGGTCTCAACTCTCCAGGTTTAAGGTATTCTTCCTTCAGCTAAAACATGCATGTGGAACCCAGAGTATGATCAACCGTGTGATCGGGAGACGTGTTCCAATATGTGTCAGTTTTCGTCCCCTGGTACTCGGGTGCAACATTCCAGACGCTTTACTAACACTCTCCCGACTTGGAGAGTCAGTGCCTTTAACCTCCTGTTTGGCCCAGTTTGCAATTTCTGCGGAAGATGAACAGGAATAGGGAGAACCAATGACAGACTAGCTGGAGGTGTCTGGACGGGCAAATTTAACTCTCATTTCCCACCAGGAAGAGGAATTAACCAAAGGCTCAGCGTGCCGTGCCGGAACCAGATTAGGGCCTGAAGGCATCCTGCGGTGTTGCGGCCAGCTCACGAGAAAGCGAGTTGAAGAAAGGAGCTCAGGGGCACTGTAATTCACAAACCTGCAGAGTTATAAATGACAGCTATCGTCCAAAAATATACTGAAGTAAGGCTGCCAAGAGGACTTGAAAGCGGGGCAGAATTGCAGGAAACCGATTTCAGGAGGTAGACTGGAATTGCATTTAAAGCATAGGAAAAGAGGCAGAACGTCCACAATGATGCACTTGGCCAAAAAGGGCGTATGCGTTTTTTCCTGAATATATTCAGGAAAAAACGCATACGCCCTTTTTGGCCAACCAAGCAAGCTTGCAAAGGAAATCTGCACTACAGTGAAGTCTCACTTCCCCCCGGTCAAAAGGGCCATCTGAAAAAAGTGTAAAATCCAGAAAGGCAGGACAGGCCATGGAGAACTGGGAGCCTTGTTATGCTGATGGGCGGGATGTCAATTGCCAACAGCCACTCGGGAGAAGTGTATGGTGTTTCCTGAAACATCTAAAAAACAAAGCAACAGAGCCTAGGGCACTTCCACTTATGGTCCTATAGCTTAGGGAAATTAAAATAAAAAAGACACAGCCACCCCAAAGGTTGGGACGGCTCTGTTTACAAGAACCTGGTTTATGGTACAAGTTCAATATCGCAGAAAGTGAAAAATGGATAAAGAAGTTGTGGTACTTACGTACAATGCAGTATCACTCAGCAATGAAATCTATGTCATCAGGCCCGTAGCAGCATAATGAGTGGATTCAGGTACGATGATTCTAACTGAAATAAGTCACACAGAAAAAGAAACATCATAAGATATCACTAATACACGGAATGTAACCTTGGCTACACAGGAACTGAATTACAAAACAGAACAGGGTCTCAAATTTAGAAAACCAACTTATGCTTGCTTAAGGGGAAAGGTGAGTTGGGGTGCTGCATAAAACCAGAGATTGAAATGAGCACAGATAAAGTTCCTTAAGCCAAATATGGAATAGACAAGAGCTACTCCTTGCTCAACGAAATGGACTCAACACCCCATATTAAATGCCTAAGAGTGTACCTGACTAGGAAGTATCTTAAAACCTATGGATTGCTATGTGTCTGAAAGAGAATCAAGTGTGTGTACAGGGGCATAAACGCAGCAGTGATAGGATTGGAGAGGTTCGGTGAGCAAATGAAGACCCTTTGAAGTCATATTGCATGGTACCCATTCCACGGGTCTCAACTCTCCAGGTTTAAGGTATTCTTCCTTCAGCTAAAACATGCATGTGGAACCCAGAGTATGATCAACCGTGTGATCGGGAGACGTGTTCCAATATGTCTCAGTTTTCGTCCCCTGGTACTCGGGTGCAACATTCCAGACGCTTTACTAACACTCTCCCGACTTGGAGAGTCAGTGCCTTTAACCTCCTGTTTGGCCCAGTTTGCAATTTCTGCGGAAGATGAACAGGGATAGGGAGAACCAATGAGAGACTAGCTGGAGGTGTCTGGACGGGCAAATTTAACTCTCATTTCCCACCAGGAAGAGGAATTAACCAAAGGCTCAGCGTGCCGTGCCGGAACCAGATTAGGGCCTGAAGCCATCCTGCGGTGTTGCGGCCAGCTCACGAGAGAGCAAGTTGAAGAAAGGAGCTCAGGGGCACTGTAATTCACAAACCTGCAGAGTTATAAATGACAGCTATCGTCCAAAAATATACTGAAGTAAGGCTGCCAAGAGGACTTGAAAGCGGGGCAGAATTGCAGGAAACCGATTTCAGGAGGTAGACTGGAATTGCATTTAAAGCATAGGAAAAGAGGCAGAACGTCCACAATGATGCACTTGGCCAAAAAGGGCGTATGCCTTTTTTCCTGAATATATTCAGGAAAAAACGCATACGCCCTTTTTGGCCAACCAAGCAAGCTTGCAAAGGAAATGTGCACTACAATGAAGTCTCACTTCCCCCCGGTCAAAAGGGCCATCTGAAAAAAGTGTAAAATCCAGAAAGGCAGGACAGGCCATGGAGAACTGGGAGCCTTGTTATGCTGATGGGTGGGATGTAAATTGCCAACAGCCACTCGGGAGAACTGTATGGTGTTTCCTGAAACATCTAAAAAACAAAGCAACAGAGCCTAGGGCACTTCCACTTATGGTTCTATAGCTTAGGGAAATTAAAATCAAAAGACACAGCCACCCCAAAGGTTGGGACGGCTCTGTTTACAAGAACCTGGTTTACGGTACAAGTTCAATATCGCAGAAAGTGAAAAATGGATAAAGAATTTGTGGTACTTACGTACAATGCAGTATCACTCAGCAATGAAATCTATGTCATCAGGCCCGTAGCAGCATAATGAGTGGATTCAGGTACGATGATTCTAACTGAAATAAGTCACACAGGAAAAGAAACATCATAAGATATCACTAATACACGGAATGTAAACTTGGCTACACAGGAACTGAATTACAAAACAGAACAGGGTCTCTAATCTAGAAACCCAACTTATGCTTGCTTAAGGGGAAAGGTGAGTTGGGGTGCTGCATAAAACCAGAGATTGAAATGAGCACAGATAAAGTTCCTTAAGCCAAATATGGAATAGACAAGAGCTACTCCTTGCTCAACGAAATGGACTCAACACCCCATATTAAATGCCTAAGAGTGTACCTGACTAGGAAGTATCTTAAAACCTATGGATTGCTATGTCTCTGAAAGAGAATCAAGTGTGTGTACAGGGGCATAAACGCAGCAGTGATAGGATTGGAGAGGTTCGGTGAGCAAATGAAGACCCTTTGAAGTCATATTGCATGGTACCCATTCCACGGGTCTCAACTCTCCAGGTTTAAGGTATTCTTCCTTCAGCTAAAACATGCATGTGGAACCCAGAGTATGATCAACTGTGTGATCGGGAGACGTGTTCCAATATGTCTCAGTTTTCGTCCCCTGGTACTCGGGTGCAACATTCCAGACGCTTTACTAACACTCTCCCGACTTGGAGAGTCAGTGCCTTTAACCTCCTGTTTGGCCCAGTTTGCAATTTCTGCGGAAGATGAACAGGGATAGGGAGAACCAATGAGAGACTAGCTGGAGGTGTCTGGACGGGCAAATTTAACTCTCATTTCCCACCAGGAAGAGGAATTAACCAAAGGCTCAGCGTGCCGTGCCGGAACCAGATTAGGGCCTGAAGCCATCCTGCGGTGTTGCGGCCAGCTCACGAGAAAGCGAGTTGAAGAAAGGAGCTCAGGGGCACTGTAATTCACAAACCTGCAGAGTTATAAATGACAGCTATCGTCCAAAAATATACTGAAGTAAGGCTGCCAAGAGGACTTGAAAGCGGGGCAGAATTGCAGGAAACCGATTTCAGGAGGTAGACTGGAATTGCATTTAAAGCATAGGAAAAGAGGCAGAACGTCCACAATGATGCACTTGGCCAAAAAGGGCGTATGCGTTTTTTCCTGAATATATTCAGGAAAAAACGCATACGCCCTTTTTGGCCAACCAAGCAAGCTTGCAAAGGAAATCTGCACTACAATGAAGTCTCACTTCCCCCCGGTCAAAAGGGCCATCTGAAAAAAGTGTAAAATCCAGAAAGGTAGGACAGGCCATGGAGAACTGGGAGCCTTGTTATGCTGATGGGCGGGATGTAAATTGCCAACAGCCACTCGGGAGAAGTGTATGGTGTTTCCTGAAACATCTAAAAAACAAAGCAACAGAGCCTAGGGCACTTCCACTTATGGTCCTATAGCTTAGGGAAATTAAAATCAAAAGACACCGCCACCCCAAAGGTTGGGACGGCTCTGTTTACAAGAACCTGGTTTACGGTACAAGTTCAATATCGCAGAAAGTGAAAAATGGATAAAGAAGTTGTGGTACTTACGTACAATGCAGTATCACTCAGCAATGAAATCTATGTCATCAGGCCCGTAGCAGCATAATGAGTGGATTCAGGTACGATGATTCTAACTGAAATAAGTCACACAGAAAAAGAAACATCATAAGATATCACTAATACACGGAATGTAAACTTGGCTACACAGGAACTGAATTCCAAAACAGAACAGGGTCTCAAATTTAGAAAACCAACTTATGCTTGCTTAAGGGGAAAGGTGAGTTGGGGTGCTGCATAAAACCAGAGATTGAAATGAGCACAGATAAAGTTCCTTAAGCCAAATATGGAATAGACAAGAGCTACTCCTTGCTCAACGAAATGGACTCAACACCCCATATTAAATGCCTAAGAGTGTACCTGACTAGGAAGTATCTTAAAACCTATGGATTGCTATGTGTCTGAAAGAGAATCAAGTGTGTGTACAGGGGCATAAACACAGCAGTGATAGGATTGGAGAGGTTCGGTGAGCAAATGAAGACCCTTTGAAGTCATATTGCATGGTACCCATTCCACGGGTCTCAACTCTCCAGGTTTAAGGTATTCTTCCTTCAGCTAAAACATGCATGTGGAACCCAGAGTATGATCAACCGTGTGATCGGGAGACGTGTTCCAATATGTCTCAGTTTTCGTCCCCTGGTACTCGGGTGCAACATTCCAGATGCTTTACTAACACTCTCCCGACTTGGAGAGTCAGTGCCTTTAACCTCCTGTTTGGCCCAGTTTGCAATTTCTGCGGAAGATGAACAGGGATAGGGAGAACCAATGAGAGACTAGCTGGAGGTGTCTGGACGGGCAAATTTAACTCTCATTTCCCACCAGGAAGAGGAATTAACCAAAGGCTCAGCGTGCCGTGCCGGAACCAGATTAGGGCCTGAAGCCATCCTGCGGTGTTGCGGCCAGCTCACGAGAGAGCAAGTTGAAGAAAGGAGCTCAGGGGCACTGTAATTCACAAACCTGCAGAGTTATAAATGACAGCTATCGTCCAAAAATATACTGAAGTAAGGCTGCCAAGAGGACTTGAAAGCGGGGCAGAATTGCAGGAAACCGATTTCAGGAGGTAGACTGGAATTGCATTTAAAGCATAGGAAAAGAGGCAGAACGTCCACAATGATGCACTTGGCCAAAAAGGGCGTATGCGTTTTTTCCTGAATATATTCAGGAAAAAACGCATACGCCCTTTTTGGCCAACCAAGCAAGCTTGCAAAGGAAATCTGCACTACAATGAAGTCTCACTTCCCCCCGGTCAAAAGGGACATCTGAAAAAAGTGTAAAATCCAGAAAGGCAGGACAGGCCATGGAGAACTGGGAGCCTTGTTATGCTGATGGGCGGGATGTAAATTGCCAACAGCCACTCGGGAGAAGTGTATGGTGTTTCCTGAAACAGCTAAAAAACAAAGCAACAGAGCCTAGGGCACTTCCACTTATGGTCCTATAGCTTAGGGAAATTAAAATCAAAAAGACACAGCCACCCCAAAGGTTGGGACAGCTCTGTTTACAAGAACCTGGTTTACGGTACAAGTTCAATATCGCAGAAAGTGAAAAATGGATAAAGAAGTTGTGGTACTTACGTACAATGCAGTATCACTCAGCAATGAAATCTATGTCATCAGGCCCGTAGCAGCATAATGAGTGGATTCAGGTATGATGATTCTAACTGAAATAAGTCACACAGGAAAAGAAACATCATAAGATATCACTAATACACGGAATGTAAACTTGGCTACACAGGAACTGAATTCCAAAACAGAACACGGTCTCAAATTTAGAAAACCAACTTATGCTTGCTTAAGGGGAAAGGTGAGTTGGGGTGCTGCATAAAACCAGAGATTGAAATGAGCACAGATAAAGTTCCTTAAGCCAAATATGGAATAGACAAGAGCTACTCCTTGCTCAACGAAATGGACTCAACACCCCATATTAAATGCCTAAGAGTGTACCTGACTAGGAAGTATCTTAAAACCTATGGATTGCTATGTCTCTGAAAGAGAATCAAGTGTGTGTACAGGGGCATAAACGCAGCAGTGATAGGATTGGAGAGGTTCGGTGGGCAAATGAAGACCCTTTGAAGTCATATTGCATGGTACCCATTCCACGGGTCTCAACTCTCCAGGTTTAAGGTATTCTTCCTTCAGCTAAAACATGCATGTGGAACCCAGAGTATGATCAACCGTGTGATCGGGAGACGTGTTCCAATATGTCTCAGTTTTCGTCCCCTGGTACTCGGGTGCAACATTCCAGACGCTTTACTAACACTCTCCCGACTTGGAGAGTCAGTGCCTTTAACCTCCTGTTTGGCCCAGTTTGCAATTTCTGCGGAAGATGAACAGGAATAGGGAGAACCAATGACAGACTAGCTGGAGGTGTCTGGACGGGCAAATTTAACTCTCATTTCCCACCAGGAAGAGGAATTAACCAAAGGCTCAGCGTGCCGTGCCGGAACCAGATTAGGGCCTGAAGCCATCCTGCGGGGTTGCGGCCAGCTCACGAGAAAGCGAGTTGAAGAAAGGAGCTCAGGGGCACTGTAATTCACAAACCTGCAGAGTTATAAATGACAGCTATCGTCCAAAAATATACTGAAGTAAGGCTGCCAAGAGGACTTGAAAGCGGGGCAGAATTGCAGGAAACCGATTTCAGGAGGTAGACTGGAATTGCATTTAAAGCATAGGAAAAGAGGCAGAACGTCCACAATGATGCACTTGGCCAAAAAGGGCGTATGCGTTTTTTCCTGAATATATTCAGGAAAAAACGCATACGCCCTTTTTGGCCAACCAAGCAAGCTTGCAAAGGAAATCTGCACTACAATGAAGTCTCACTTCCCCCCGGTCAAAAGGGCCATCTGAAAAAAGTGTAAAATCCAGAAAGGCAGGACAGGCCATGGAGAACTGGGAGCCTTGTTATGCTGATGGGTGGGATGTCAATTGCCAACAGCCACTCGGGAGAAGTGTATGGTGTTTCCTGAAACATCTAAAAAACAAAGCAACAGAGCCTAGGGCACTTCCACTTATGGTCCTATAGCTTAGGGAAATTAAAATCAAAAGACACAGCCACCCCAAAGGTTGGGACGGCTCTGTTTACAAGAACCTGGTTTACGGTACAAGTTCAATATCGCAGAAAGTGAAAAATGGATAAAGAAGTTGTGGTACTTACGTACAATGCAGTATCACTCAGCAATGAAATCTATGTCATCAGGCCCGTAGCAGCATAATGAGTGGATTCAGGTACGATGATTCTAACTGAAATAAGTCACACAGAAAAAGAAACATCATAAGATATCACTAATACACGGAATGTAACCTTGGCTACACAGGAACTGAATTACAAAACAGAACAGGGTCTCAAATTTAGAAAACCAACTTATGCTTGCTTAAGGGGAAAGGTGAGTTGGGGTGCTGCATAAAACCAGAGATTGAAATGAGCACAGATAAAGTTCCTTAAGCCAAATATGGAATAGACAAGAGCTACTCCTTGCTCAACGAAATGGACTCAACACCCCATATTAAATGCCTAAGAGTGTACCTGACTAGGAAGTATCTTAAAACCTATGGATTGCTATGTCTCTGAAAGAGAATCAAGTGTGTGTACAGGGGCATAAACGCAGCAGTGATAGGATTGGAGAGGTTCGGTGGGCAAATGAAGACCCTTTGAAGTCATATTGCATGGTACCCATTCCACGGGTCTCAACTCTCCAGGTTTAAGGTATTCTTCCTTCAGCTAAAACATGCATGTGGAACCCAGAGTATGATCAACCGTGTGATCGGGAGACGTGTTCCAATATGTCTCAGTTTTCGTCCCCTGGTACTCGGGTGCAACATTCCAGACGCTTTACTAACACTCTCCCGACTTGGAGAGTCAGTGCCTTTAACCTCCTGTTTGGCCCAGTTTGCAATTTCTGCGGAAGATGAACAGGAATAGGGAGAACCAATGACAGACTAGCTGGAGGTGTCTGGACGGGCAAATTTAACTCTCATTTCCCACCAGGAAGAGGAATTAACCAAAGGCTCAGCGTGCCGTGCCGGAACCAGATTAGGGCCTGAAGCCATCCTGCGGGGTTGCGGCCAGCTCACGAGAAAGCGAGTTGAAGAAAGGAGCTCAGGGGCACTGTAATTCACAAACCTGCAGAGTTATAAATGACAGCTATCGTCCAAAAATATACTGAAGTAAGGCTGCCAAGAGGACTTGAAAGCGGGGCAGAATTGCAGGAAACCGATTTCAGGAGGTAGACTGGAATTGCATTTAAAGCATAGGAAAAGAGGCAGAACGTCCACAATGATGCACTTGGCCAAAAAGGGCGTATGCGTTTTTTCCTGAATATATTCAGGAAAAAACGCATACGCCCTTTTTGGCCAACCAAGCAAGCTTGCAAAGGAAATCTGCACTACAGTGAAGTCTCACTTCCCCCCGGTCAAAAGGGCCATCTGAAAAAAGTGTAAAATCCAGAAAGGCAGGACAGGCCATGGAGAACTGGGAGCCTTGTTATGCTGATGGGCGGGATGTCAATTGCCAACAGCCACTCGGGAGAAGTGTATGGTGTTTCCTGAAACATCTAAAAAACAAAGCAACAGAGCCTAGGGCACTTCCACTTATGGTCCTATAGCTTAGGGAAATTAAAATCAAAAAGACACAGCCACCCCAAAGGTTGGGACGGCTCTGTTTACAAGAACCTGGTTTACGGTACAAGTTCAATATCGCAGAAAGTGAAAAATGGATAAAGAAGTTGTGGTACTTACGTACAATGCAGTATCACTCAGCAATGAAATCTATGTCATCAGGCCCGTAGCAGCATAATGAGTGGATTCAGGTACGATGATTCTAACTGAAATAAGTCACACAGAAAAAGAAACATCATAAGATATCACTAATACACGGAATGTAAACTTGGCTACACAGGAACTGAATTACAAAACAGAACAGGGTCTCAAATTTAGAAAACCAACTTATGCTTGCTTAAGGGGAAAGGTGAGTTGGGGTGCTGCATAAAACCAGAGATTGAAATGAGCACAGATAAAGTTCCTTAAGCCAAATATGGAATAGACAAGAGCTACTCCTTGCTCAACGAAATGGACTCAACACCCCATATTAAATGCCTAAGAGTGTACCTGACTAGGAAGTATCTTAAAACCTATGGATTGCTATGTCTCTGAAAGAGAATCAAGTGTGTGTACAGGGGCATAAACGCAGCAGTGATAGGATTGGAGAGGTTCGGTGGGCAAATGAAGACCCTTTGAAGTCATATTGCATGGTACCCATTCCACGGGTCTCAAGTCTCCAGGTTTAAGGTATTCTTCCTTCAGCTAAAACATGCATGTGGAACCCAGAGTATGATCAACCGTGTGATCGGGAGACGTGTTCCAATATGTCTCAGTTTTCGTCCCCTGGTACTCGGGTGCAACATTCCAGACGCTTTACTAACACTCTCCCGACTTGGAGAGTCAGTGCCTTTAACCTCCTGTTTGGCCCAGTTTGCAATTTCTGCGGAAGATGAACAGGAATAGGGAGAACCAATGACAGACTAGCTGGAGGTGTCTGGACGGGCAAATTTAACTCTCATTTCCCACCAGGAAGAGGAATTAACCAAAGGCTCAGCGTGCCGTGCCGGAACCAGATTAGGGCCTGAAGCCATCCTGCGGGGTTGCGGCCAGCTCACGAGAAAGCGAGTTGAAGAAAGGAGCTCAGGGGCACTGTAATTCACAAACCTGCAGAGTTATAAATGACAGCTATCGTCCAAAAATATACTGAAGTAAGGCTGCCAAGAGGACTTGAAAGCGGGGCAGAATTGCAGGAAACCGATTTCAGGAGGTAGACTGGAATTGCATTTAAAGCATAGGAAAAGAGGCAGAACGTCCACAATGATGCACTTGGCCAAAAAGGGCGTATGCGTTTTTTCCTGAATATATTCAGGAAAAAACGCATACGCCCTTTTTGGCCAACCAAGCAAGCTTGCAAAGGAAATCTGCACTACAATGAAGTCTCACTTCCCCCCGGTCAAAAGGGCCATCTGAAAAAAGTGTAAAATCCAGAAAGGCAGGACAGGCCATGGAGAACTGGGAGCCTTGTTATGCTGATGGGTGGGATGTCAATTGCCAACAGCCACTCGGGAGAAGTGTATGGTGTTTCCTGAAACATCTAAAAAACAAAGCAACAGAGCCTAGGGCACTTCCACTTATGGTCCTATAGCTTAGGGAAATTAAAATCAAAAGACACAGCCACCCCAAAGGTTGGGACGGCTCTGTTTACAAGAACCTGGTTTACGGTACAAGTTCAATATCGCAGAAAGTGAAAAATGGATAAAGAAGTTGTGGTACTTACGTACAATGCAGTATCACTCAGCAATGAAATCTATGTCATCAGGCCCGTAGCAGCATAATGAGTGGATTCAGGTACGATGATTCTAACTGAAATAAGTCACACAGAAAAAGAAACATCATAAGATATCACTAATACACGGAATGTAACCTTGGCTACACAGGAACTGAATTACAAAATAGAACAGGGTCTCAAATTTAGAAAACCAACTTATGCTTGCTTAAGGGGAAAGGTGAGTTGGGGTGCTGCATAAAACCAGAGATTGAAATGAGCACAGATAAAGTTCCTTAAGCCAAATATGGAATAGACAAGAGCTACTCCTTGCTCAACGAAATGGACTCAACACCCCATATTAAATGCCTAAGAGTGTACCTGACTAGGAAGTATCTTAAAACCTATGGATTGCTATGTCTCTGAAAGAGAATCAAGTGTGTGTACAGGGGCATAAACGCAGCAGTGATAGGATTGGAGAGGTTCGGTGGGCAAATGAAGACCCTTTGAAGTCATATTGCATGGTACCCATTCCACGGGTCTCAACTCTCCAGGTTTAAGGTATTCTTCCTTCAGCTAAAACATGCATGTGGAACCCAGAGTATGATCAACCATGTGATCGGGAGACGTGTTCCAATATGTGTCAGTTTTCGTCCCCTGGTACTCGGGTGCAACATTCCAGACGCTTTACTAACACTCTCCCGACTTGGAGAGTCAGTGCCTTTAACCTCCTGTTTGGCCCAGTTTGCAATTTCTGCGGAAGATGAACAGGAATAGGGAGAACCAATGACAGACTAGCTGGAGGTGTCTGGACGGGCAAATTTAACTCTCATTTCCCACCAGGAAGAGGAATTAACCAAAGGCTCAGCGTGCCGTGCCGGAACCAGATTAGGGCCTGAAGCCATCCTGCGGTGTTGCGGCCAGCTCACGAGAAAGCGAGTTGAAGAAAGGAGCTCAGGGGCACTGTAATTCACAAACCTGCAGAGTTATAAATGACAGCTATCGTCCAAAAATATACTGAAGTAAGGCTGCCAAGAGGACTTGAAAGCGGGGCAGAATTGCAGGAAACCGATTTCAGGAGGTAGACTGGAATTGCATTGAAAGCATAGGAAAAGAGGCAGAACGTCCACAATGATGCACTTGGCCAAAAAGGGCGTATGCGTTTTTTCCTGAATATATTCAGGAAAAAACGCATACGCCCTTTTTGGCCAACCAAGCAAGCTTGCAAAGGAAATCTGCACTACAGTGAAGTCTCACTTCCCCCCGGTCAAAAGGGCCATCTGAAAAAAGTGTAAAATCCAGAAAGGCAGGACAGGCCATGGAGAACTGGGAGCCTTGTTATGCTGATGGGCGGGATGTCAATTGCCAACAGCCACTCGGGAGAAGTGTATGGTGTTTCCTGAAACATCTAAAAAACAAAGCAACAGAGCCTAGGGCACTTCCACTTATGGTCCTATAGCTTAGGGAAATTAAAATAAAAAAGACACAGCCACCCCAAAGGTTGGGACGGCTCTGTTTACAAGAACCTGGTTTACGGTACAAGTTCAATATCGCAGAAAGTGAAAAATGGATAAAGAAGTTGTGGTACTTACGTACAATGCAGTATCACTCAGCAATGAAATCTATGTCATCAGGCCCGTAGCAGCATAATGAGTGGATTCAGGTACGATGATTCTAACTGAAATAAGTCACACAGAAAAAGAAACATCATAAGATATCACTAATACACGGAATGTAAACTTGGCTACACAGGAACTGAATTACAAAACAGAACAGGGTCTCAAATTTAGAAAACCAACTTATGCTTGCTTAAGGGGAAAGGTGAGTTGGGGTGCTGCATAAAACCAGAGATTGAAATGAGCACAGATAAAGTTCCTTAAGCCAAATATGGAATAGACAAGAGCTACTCCTTGCTCAACGAAATGGACTCAACACCCCATATTAAATGCCTAAGAGTGTACCTGACTAGGAAGTATCTTAAAACCTATGGATTGCTATGTCTCTGAAAGAGAATCAAGTGTGTGTACAGGGGCATAAACGCAGCAGTGATAGGATTGGAGAGGTTCGGTGAGCAAATGAAGACCCTTTGAAGTCATATTGCATGGTACCCATTCCACGGGTCTCAACTCTCCAGGTTTAAGGTATTCTTCCTTCAGCTAAAACATGCATGTGGAACCCAGAGTATGATCAACCGTGTGATCGGGAGACGTGTTCCAATATGTGTCAGTTTTCGTCCCCTGGTACTCGGGTGCAACATTCCAGACGCTTTACTAACACTCTCCCGACTTGGAGAGTCAGTGCCTTTAACCTCCTGTTTGGCCCAGTTTGCAATTTCTGCGGAAGATGAACAGGAATAGGGAGAACCAATGACAGACTAGCTGGAGGTGTCTGGACGGGCAAATTTAACTCTCATTTCCCACCAGGAAGAGGAATTAACCAAAGGCTCAGCGTGCCGTGCCGGAACCAGATTAGGGCCTGAAGCCATCCTGCGGGGTTGCGGCCAGCTCACGAGAAAGCGAGTTGAAGAAAGGAGCTCAGGGGCACTGTAATTCACAAACCTGCAGAGTTATAAATGACAGCTATCGTCCAAAAATATACTGAAGTAAGGCTGCCAAGAGGACTTGAAAGCGGGGCAGAATTGCAGGAAACCGATTTCAGGAGGTAGACTGGAATTGCATTTAAAGCATAGGAAAAGAGGCAGAACGTCCACAATGATGCACTTGGCCAAAAAGGGCGTATGCGTTTTTTCCTGAATATATTCAGGAAAAAACGCATACGCCCTTTTTGGCCAACCAAGCAAGCTTGCAAAGGAAATCTGCACTACAATGAAGTCTCACTTCCCCCCGGTCAAAAGGGCCATCTGAAAAAAGTGTAAAATCCAGAAAGGCAGGACAGGCCATGGAGAACTGGGAGCCTTGTTATGCTGATGGGTGGGATGTAAATTGCCAACAGCCACTCGGGAGAACTGTATGGTGTTTCCTGAAACATCTAAAAAACAAAGCAACAGAGCCTAGGGCACTTCCACTTATGGTCCTATAGCTTAGGGAAATTAAAATCAAAAGACACAGCCACCCCAAAGGTTGGGACGGCTCTGTTTACAAGAACCTGGTTTACGGTACAAGTTCAATATCGCAGAAAGTGAAAAATGGATAAAGAAGTTGTGGTACTTACGTACAATGCAGTATCAATCAGCAATGAAATCTATGTCATCAGGCCCGTAGCAGCATAATGAGTGGATTCAGGTACGATGATTCTAACTGAAATAAGTCACACAGAAAAAGAAACATCATAAGATATCACTAATACACGGAATGTAAACTTGGCTACACAGGAACTGAATTACAAAACAGAACAGGGTCTCAAATTTAGAAAACCAACTTATGCTTGCTTAAGGGGAAAGGTGAGTTGGGGTGCTGCATAAAACCAGAGATTGAAATGAGCACAGATAAAGTTCCTTAAGCCAAATATGGAATAGACAAGAGCTACTCCTTGCTCAACGAAATGGACTCAACACCCCATATTAAATGCCTAAGAGTGTACCTGACTAGGAAGTATCTTAAAACCTATGGATTGCTATGTCTCTGAAAGAGAATCAAGTGTGTGTACAGGGGCATAAACGCAGCAGTGATAGGATTGGAGAGGTTGGGTGGGCAAATGAAGACCCTTTGAAGTCATATTGCATGGTACCCATTCCACGGGTCTCAACTCTCCAGGTTTAAGGTATTCTTCCTTCAGCTAAAACATGCATGTGGAACCCAGAGTATGATCAACCGTGTGATCGGGAGACGTGTTCCAATATGTCTCAGTTTTCGTCCCCTGGTACTCGGGTGCAACATTCCAGACGCTTTACTAACACTCTCCCGACTTGGAGAGTCAGTGCCTTTAACCTCCTGTTTGGCCCAGTTTGCAATTTCTGCGGAAGATGAACAGGAATAGGGAGAACCAATGACAGACTAGCTGGAGGTGTCTGGACGGGCAAATTTAACTCTCATTTCCCACCAGGAAGAGGAATTAACCAAAGGCTCAGCGTGCCGTGCCGGAACCAGATTAGGGCCTGAAGCCATCCTGCGGGGTTGCGGCCAGCTCACGAGAAAGCGAGTTGAAGAAAGGAGCTCAGGGGCACTGTAATTCACAAACCTGCAGAGTTATAAATGACAGCTATCGTCCAAAAATATACTGAAGTAAGGCTGCCAAGAGGACTTGAAAGCGGGGCAGAATTGCAGGAAACCGATTTCAGGAGGTAGACTGGAATTGCATTGAAAGCATAGGAAAAGAGGCAGAACGTCCACAATGATGCACTTGGCCAAAAAGGGCGTATGCGTTTTTTCCTGAATATATTCAGGAAAAAACGCATACGCCCTTTTTGGCCAACCAAGCAAGCTTGCAAAGGAAATCTGCACTACAGTGAAGTCTCACTTCCCCCCGGTCAAAAGGGCCATCTGAAAAAAGTGTAAAATCCAGAAAGGCAGGACAGGCCATGGAGAACTGGGAGCCTTGTTATGCTGATGGGCGGGATGTCAATTGCCAACAGCCACTCGGGAGAAGTGTATGGTGTTTCCTGAAACATCTAAAAAACAAAGCAACAGAGCCTAGGGCACTTCCACTTATGGTCCTATAGCTTAGGGAAATTAAAATCAAAAGACACAGCCACCCCAAAGGTTGGGACGGCTCTGTTTACAAGAACCTGGTTTACGGTACAAGTTCAGTATCGCAGAAAGTGAAAAATGGATAAAGAAGTTGTGGTACTTACGTACAATGCAGTATCACTCAGCAATGAAATCTATGTCATCAGGCCCGTAGCAGCATAATGAGTGGATTCAGGTACGATGATTCTAACTGAAATAAGTCACACAGGAAAAGAAACATCATAAGATATCACTAATACACGGAATGTAACCTTGGCTACACAGGAACTGAATTACAAAACAGAACAGGGTCTCAAATTTAGAAAAACAACTTATGCTTGCTTAAGGGGAAAGGTGAGTTGGGGTGCTGCATAAAACCAGAGATTGAAATGAGCACAGATAAAGTTCCTTAAGCCAAATATGGAATAGACAAGAGCTACTCCTTGCTCAACGAAATGGACTCAACACCCCATATTAAATGCCTAAGAGTGTACCTGACTAGGAAGTATCTTAAAACCTATGGATTGCTATGTCTCTGAAAGAGAATCAAGTGTGTGTACAGGGGCATAAACGCAGCAGTGATAGGATTGGAGAGGTTCGGTGGGCAAATGAAGACCCTTTGAAGTCATATTGCATGGTACCCATTCCACGGGTCTCAACTCTCCAGGTTTAAGGTATTCTTCCTTCAGCTAAAACATGCATGTGGAACCCAGAGTATGATCAACCGTGTGATCGGGAGACGTGTTCCAATATGTCTCAGTTTTCGTCCCCTGGTACTCGGGTGCAACATTCCAGACGCTTTACTAACACTCTCCCGACTTGGAGAGTCAGTGCCTTTAACCTCCTGTTTGGCCCAGTTTGCAATTTCTGCAGAAGATGAACAGGAATAGGGAGAACCAATGACAGACTAGCTGGAGGTGTCTGGACGGGCAAATTTAACTCTCATTTCCCACCAGGAAGAGGAATTAACCAAAGGCTCAGCGTGCCGTGCCGGAACCAGATTAGGGCCTGAAGCCATCCTGCGGGGTTGCGGCCAGCTCACGAGAAAGCGAGTTGAAGAAAGGAGCTCAGGGGCACTGTAATTCACAAACCTGCAGAGTTATAAATGACAGCTATCGTCCAAAAATATACTGAAGTAAGGCTGCCAAGAGGACTTGAAAGCGGGGCAGAATTGCAGGAAACCGATTTCAGGAGGTAGACTGGAATTGCATTTAAAGCATAGGAAAAGAGGCAGAACGTCCACAATGATGCACTTGGCCAAAAAGGGCGTATGCGTTTTTTCCTGAATATATTCAGGAAAAAACGCATACGCCCTTTTTGGCCAACCAAGCAAGCTTGCAAAGGAAATCTGCACTACAGTGAAGTCTCACTTCCCCCCGGTCAAAAGGGCCATCTGAAAAAAGTGTAAAATCCAGAAAGGCAGGACAGGCCATGGAGAACTGGGAGCCTTGTTATGCTGATGGGCGGGATGTCAATTGCCAACAGCCACTCGGGAGAAGTGTATGGTGTTTCCTGAAACATCTAAAAAACAAAGCAACAGAGCCTAGGGCACTTCCACTTATGGTCCTATAGCTTAGGGAAATTAAAATCAAAAGACACAGCCACCCCAAAGGTTGGGACGGCTCTGTTTACAAGAACCTGGTTTACGGTACAAGTTCAATATCGCAGAAAGTGAAAAATGGATAAAGAAGTTGTGGTACTTACGTACAATGCAGTATCACTCAGCAATGAAATCTATGTCATCAGGCCCGTAGCAGCATAATGAGTGGATTCAGGTACGATGATTCTAACTGAAATAAGTCACACAGAAAAAGAAACATCATAAGATATCACTAATACACGGAATGTAAACTTGGCTACACAGGAACTGAATTACAAAACAGAACAGGGTCTCAAATTTAGAAAACCAACTTATGCTTGCTTAAGGGGAAAGGTGAGTTGGGGTGCTGCATAAAACCAGAGATTGAAATGAGCACAGATAAAGTTCCTTAAGCCAAATATGGAATAGACAAGAGCTACTCCTTGCTCAACGAAATGGACTCAACACCCCATATTAAATGCCTAAGAGTGTACCTGACTAGGAAGTATCTTAAAACCTATGGATTGCTATGTCTCTGAAAGAGAATCAAGTGTGTGTACAGGGGCATAAACGCAGCAGTGATAGGATTGGAGAGGTTCGGTGGGCAAATGAAGACCCTTTGAAGTCATATTGCATGGTACCCATTCCACGGGTCTCAACTCTCCAGGTTTAAGGTATTCTTCCTTCAGCTAAAACATGCATGTGGAACCCAGAGTATGATCAACCGTGTGATCGGGAGACGTGTTCCAATATGTCTCAGTTTTCGTCCCCTGGTACTCGGGTGCAACATTCCAGACGCTTTACTAACACTCTCCCGACTTGGAGAGTCAGTGCCTTTAACCTCCTGTTTGGCCCAGTTTGCAATTTCTGCAGAAGATGAACAGGAATAGGGAGAACCAATGACAGACTAGCTGGAGGTGTCTGGACGGGCAAATTTAACTCTCATTTCCCACCAGGAAGAGGAATTAACCAAAGGCTCAGTGTGCCGTGCCGGAACCAGATTAGGGCCTGAAGCCATCCTGCGGGGTTGCGGCCAGCTCACGAGAAAGCGAGTTGAAGAAAGGAGCTCAGGGGCACTGTAATTCACAAACCTGCAGAGTTATAAATGACAGCTATCGTCCAAAAATATACTGAAGTAAGGCTGCCAAGAGGACTTGAAAGCGGGGCAGAATTGCAGGAAACCGATTTCAGGAGGTAGACTGGAATTGCATTTAAAGCATAGGAAAAGAGGCAGAACGTCCACAATGATGCACTTGGCCAAAAAGGGCGTATGCGTTTTTTCCTGAATATATTCAGGAAAAAACGCATACGCCCTTTTTGGCCAACCAAGCAAGCTTGCAAAGGAAATCTGCACTACAGTGAAGTCTCACTTCCCCCCGGTCAAAAGGGCCATCTGAAAAAAGTGTAAAATCCAGAAAGGCAGGACAGGCCATGGAGAACTGGGAGCCTTGTTATGCTGATGGGCGGGATGTCAATTGCCAACAGCCACTCGGGAGAAGTGTATGGTGTTTCCTGAAACATCTAAAAAACAAAGCAACAGAGCCTAGGGCACTTCCACTTATGGTCCTATAGCTTAGGGAAATTAAAATCAAAAGACACAGCCACCCCAAAGGTTGGGACGGCTCTGTTTACAAGAACCTGGTTTACGGTACAAGTTCAGTATCGCAGAAAGTGAAAAATGGATAAAGAAGTTGTGGTACTTACGTACAATGCAGTATCACTCAGCAATGAAATCTATGTCATCAGGCCCGTAGCAGCATAATGAGTGGATTCAGGTACGATGATTCTAACTGAAATAAGTCACACAGAAAAAGAAACATCATAAGATATCACTAATACACGGAATGTAACCTTGGCTACACAGGAACTGAATTACAAAACAGAACAGGGTCTCAAATTTAGAAAACCAACTTATGCTTGCTTAAGGGGAAAGGTGAGTTGGGGTGCTGCATAAAACCAGAGATTGAAATGAGCACAGATAAAGTTCCTTAAGCCAAATATGGAATAGACAAGAGCTACTCCTTGCTCAACGAAATGGACTCAACACCCCATATTAAATGCCTAAGAGTGTACCTGACTAGGAAGTATCTTAAAACCTATGGATTGCTATGTCTCTGAAAGAGAATCAAGTGTGTGTACAGGGGCATAAACGCAGCAGTGATAGGATTGGAGAGGTTCGGTGAGCAAATGAAGACCCTTTGAAGTCATATTGCATGGTACCCATTCCACGGGTCTCAACTCTCCAGGTTTAAGGTATTCTTCCTTCAGCTAAAACATGCATGTGGAACCCAGAGTATGATCAACCGTGTGATCGGGAGACGTGTTCCAATATGTGTCAGTTTTCGTCCCCTGGTACTCGGGTGCAACATTCCAGACGCTTTACTAACACTCTCCCGACTTGGAGAGTCAGTGCCTTTAACCTCCTGTTTGGCCCAGTTTGCAATTTCTGCGGAAGATGAACAGGAATAGGCAGAACCAATGACAGACTAGCTGGAGGTGTCTGGACGGGCAAATTTAACTCTCATTTCCCACCAGGAAGAGGAATTAACCAAAGGCTCAGCGTGCCGTGCCGGAACCAGATTAGGGCCTGAAGCCATCCTGCGGTGTTGCGGCCAGCTCACGAGAAAGCGAGTTGAAGAAAGGAGCTCAGGGGCACTGTAATTCACAAACCTGCAGAGTTATAAATGACAGCTATCGTCCAAAAATATACTGAAGTAAGGCTGCCAAGAGGACTTGAAAGCGGGGCAGAATTGCAGGAAACCGATTTCAGGAGGTAGACTGGAATTGCATTTAAAGCATAGGAAAAGAGGCAGAACGTCCACAATGATGCACTTGGCCAAAAAGGGCGTATGCGTTTTTTCCTGAATATATTCAGGAAAAAACGCATACGCCCTTTTTGGCCAACAAGCAAGCTTGCAAAGGAAATCTGCACTACAGTGAAGTCTCACTTCCCCCCGGTCAAAAGGGCCATCTGAAAAAAGTGTAAAATCCAGAAAGGCAGGACAGGCCATGGAGAACTGGGAGCCTTGTTATGCTGATGGGTGGGATGTCAATTGCCAACAGCCACTCGGGAGAAGTGTATGGTGTTTCCTGAAACATCTAAAAAACAAAGCAACAGAGCCTAGGGCACTTCCACTTATGGTCCTATAGCTTAGGGAAATTAAAATCAAAAGACACAGCCACCCCAAAGGTTGGGACGGCTCTGTTTACAAGAACCTGGTTTACGGTACAAGTTCAATATCGCAGAAAGTGAAAAATGGATAAAGAAGTTGTGGTACTTACGTACAATGCAGTATCACTCAGCAATGAAATCTATGTCATCAGGCCCGTAGCAGCATAATGAGTGGATTCAGGTACGATGATTCTAACTGAAATAAGTCACACAGAAAAAGAAACATCATAAGATATCACTAATACACGGAATGTAACCTTGGCTACACAGGAACTGAATTACAAAATAGAACAGGGTCTCAAATTTAGAAAACCAACTTATGCTTGCTTAAGGGGAAAGGTGAGTTGGGGTGCTGCATAAAACCAGAGATTGAAATGAGCACAGATAAAGTTCCTTAAGCCAAATATGGAATAGACAAGAGCTACTCCTTGCTCAACGAAATGGACTCAACACCCCATATTAAATGCCTAAGAGTGTACCTGACTAGGAAGTATCTTAAAACCTATGGATTGCTATGTCTCTGAAAGAGAATCAAGTGTGTGTACAGGGGCATAAACGCAGCAGTGATAGGATTGGAGAGGTTCGGTGGGCAAATGAAGACCCTTTGAAGTCATATTGCATGGTACCCATTCCACGGGTCTCAACTCTCCAGGTTTAAGGTATTCTTCCTTCAGCTAAAACATGCATGTGGAACCCAGAGTATGATCAACCGTGTGATCGGGAGACGTGTTCCAATATGTGTCAGTTTTCGTCCCCTGGTACTCGGGTGCAACATTCCAGACGCTTTACTAACACTCTCCCGACTTGGAGAGTCAGTGCCTTTAACCTCCTGTTTGGCCCAGTTTGCAATTTCTGCAGAAGATGAACAGGAATAGGGAGAACCAATGACAGACTAGCTGGAGGTGTCTGGACGGGCAAATTTAACTCTCATTTCCCACCAGGAAGAGGAATTAACCAAAGGCTCAGCGTGCCGTGCCGGAACCAGATTAGGGCCTGAAGCCATCCTGCGGTGTTGCGGCCAGCTCACGAGAAAGCGAGTTGAAGAAAGGAGCTCAGGGGCACTGTAATTCACAAACCTGCAGAGTTATAAATGACAGCTATCGTCCAAAAATATACTGAAGTAAGGCTGCCAAGAGGACTTGAAAGCGGGGCAGAATTGCAGGAAACCGATTTCAGGAGGTAGACTGGAATTGCATTTAAAGCATAGGAAAAGAGGCAGAACGTCCACAATGATGCACTTGGCCAAAAAGGGCGTATGCGTTTTTTCCTGAATATATTCAGGAAAAAACGCATACGCCCTTTTTGGCCAACCAAGCAAGCTTGCAAAGGAAATCTGCACTACAGTGAAGTCTCACTTCCCCCCGGTCAAAAGGGCCATCTGAAAAAAGTGTAAAATCCAGAAAGGCAGGACAGGCCATGGAGAACTGGGAGCCTTGTTATGCTGATGGGCGGGATGTCAATTGCCAACAGCCACTCGGGAGAAGTGTATGGTGTTTCCTGAAACATCTAAAAAACAAAGCAACAGAGCCTAGGGCACTTCCACTTATGGTCCTATAGCTTAGGGAAATTAAAATAAAAAAGACACAGCCACCCCAAAGGTTGGGACGGCTCTGTTTACAAGAACCTGGTTTACGGTACAAGTTCAATATCGCAGAAAGTGAAAAATGGATAAAGAAGTTGTGGTACTTACGTACAATGCAGTATCACTCAGCAATGAAATCTATGTCATCAGGCCCGTAGCAGCATAATGAGTGGATTCAGGTACGATGATTCTAACTGAAATAAGTCACACAGAAAAAGAAACATCATAAGATATCACTAATACACGGAATGTAAACTTGGCTACACAGGAACTGAATTACAAAACAGAACAGGGTCTCAAATTTAGAAAACCAACTTATGCTTGCTTAAGGGGAAAGGTGAGTTGGGGTGCTGCATAAAACCAGAGATTGAAATGAGCACAGATAAAGTTCCTTAGCCAAATATGGAATAGACAAGAGCTACTCCTTGCTCAACGAAATGGACTCAACACCCCATATTAAATGCCTAAGAGTGTACCTGACTAGGAAGTATCTTAAAACCTATGGATTGCTATGTCTCTGAAAGAGAATCAAGTGTGTGTACAGGGGCATAAACGCAGCAGTGATAGGATTGGAGAGGTTCGGTGAGCAAATGAAGACCCTTTGAAGTCATATTGCATGGTACCCATTCCACGGGTCTCAACTCTCCAGGTTTAAGGTATTCTTCCTTCAGCTAAAACATGCATGTGGAACCCAGAGTATGATCAACCGTGTGATCGGGAGACGTGTTCCAATATGTGTCAGTTTTCGTCCCCTGGTACTCGGGTGCAACATTCCAGACGCTTTACTAACACTCTCCCGACTTGGAGAGTCAGTGCCTTTAACCTCCTGTTTGGCCCAGTTTGCAATTTCTGCGGAAGATGAACAGGAATAGGGAGAACCAATGACAGACTAGCTGGAGGTGTCTGGACGGGCAAATTTAACTCTCATTTCCCACCAGGAAGAGGAATTAACCAAAGGCTCAGCGTGCCGTGCCGGAACCAGATTAGGGCCTGAAGCCATCCTGCGGGGTTGCGGCCAGCTCACGAGAAAGCGAGTTGAAGAAAGGAGCTCAGGGGCACTGTAATTCACAAACCTGCAGAGTTATAAATGACAGCTATCGTCCAAAAATATACTGAAGTAAGGCTGCCAAGAGGACTTGAAAGCGGGGCAGAATTGCAGGAAACCGATTTCAGGAGGTAGACTGGAATTGCATTTAAAGCATAGGAAAAGAGGCAGAACGTCCACAATGATGCACTTGGCCAAAAAGGGCGTATGCGTTTTTTCCTGAATATATTCAGGAAAAAACGCATACGCCCTTTTTGGCCAACCAAGCAAGCTTGCAAAGGAAATCTGCACTACAGTGAAGTCTCACTTCCCCCCGGTCAAAAGGGCCATCTGAAAAAAGTGTAAAATCCAGAAAGGCAGGACAGGCCATGGAGAACTGGGAGCCTTGTTATGCTGATGGGTGGGATGTAAATTGCCAACAGCCACTCGGGAGAACTGTATGGTGTTTCCTGAAACATCTAAAAAACAAAGCAACAGAGCCTAGGGCACTTCCACTTATGGTCCTATAGCTTAGGGAAATTAAAATCAAAAGACACAGCCACCCCAAAGGTTGGGACGGCTCTGTTTACAAGAACCTGGTTTACGGTACAAGTTCAATATCGCAGAAAGTGAAAAATGGATAAAGAAGTTGTGGTACTTACGTACAATGCAGTATCAATCAGCAATGAAATCTATGTCATCAGGCCCGTAGCAGCATAATGAGTGGATTCAGGTACGATGATTCTAACTGAAATAAGTCACACAGAAAAAGAAACATCATAAGATATCACTAATACACGGAATGTAAACTTGGTTACACAGGAACTGAATTACAAAACAGAACAGGGTCTCAAATTTAGAAAACCAACTTATGCTTGCTTAAGGGGAAAGGTGAGTTGGGGTGCTGCATAAAACCAGAGATTGAAATGAGCACAGATAAAGTTCCTTAAGCCAAATATGGAATAGACAAGAGCTACTCCTTGCTCAACGAAATGGACTCAACACCCCATATTAAATGCCTAAGAGTGTACCTGACTAGGAAGTATCTTAAAACCTATGGATTGCTATGTCTCTGAAAGAGAATCAAGTGTGTGTACAGGGGCATAAACGCAGCAGTGATAGGATTGGAGAGGTTCGGTGGGCAAATGAAGACCCTTTGAAGTCATATTGCATGGTACCCATTCCACGGGTCTCAACTCTCCAGGTTTAAGGTATTCTTCCTTCAGCTAAAACATGCATGTGGAACCCAGAGTATGATCAACCGTGTGATCGGGAGACGTGTTCCAATATGTCTCAGTTTTCGTCCCCTGGTACTCGGGTGCAACATTCCAGACGCTTTACTAACACTCTCCCGACTTGGAGAGTCAGTGCCTTTAACCTCCTGTTTGGCCCAGTTTGCAATTTCTGCAGAAGATGAACAGGAATAGGGAGAACCAATGACAGACTAGCTGGAGGTGTCTGGACGGGCAAATTTAACTCTCATTTCCCACCAGGAAGAGGAATTAACCAAAGGCTCAGCGTGCCGTGCCGGAACCAGATTAGGGCCTGAAGCCATCCTGCGGGGTTGCGGCCAGCTCACGAGAAAGCGAGTTGAAGAAAGGAGCTCAGGGGCACTGTAATTCACAAACCTGCAGAGTTATAAATGACAGCTATCGTCCAAAAATATACTGAAGTAAGGCTGCCAAGAGGACTTGAAAGCGGGGCAGAATTGCAGGAAACCGATTTCAGGAGGTAGACTGGAATTGCATTTAAAGCATAGGAAAAGAGGCAGAACGTCCACAATGATGCACTTGGCCAAAAAGGGCGTATGCGTTTTTTCCTGAATATATTCAGGAAAAAACGCATACGCCCTTTTTGGCCAACCAAGCAAGCTTGCAAAGGAAATCTGCACTACAGTGAAGTCTCACTTCCCCCCGGTCAAAAGGGCCATCTGAAAAAAGTGTAAAATCCAGAAAGGCAGGACAGGCCATGGAGAACTGGGAGCCTTGTTATGCTGATGGGCGGGATGTAAATTGCCAACAGCCACTCGGGAGAAGTGTATGGTGTTTCCTGAAACATCTAAAAAACAAAGCAACAGAGCCTAGGGCACTTCCACTTATGGTCCTATAGCTTAGGGAAATTAAAATCAAAAGACACAGCCACCCCAAAGGTTGGGACGGCTCTGTTTACAAGAACCTGGTTTACGGTACAAGTTCAATATCGCAGAAAGTGAAAAATGGATAAAGAAGTTGTGGTACTTACGTACAATGCAGTATCACTCAGCAATGAAATCTATGTCATCAGGCCCGTAGCAGCATAATGAGTGGATTCAGGTACGATGATTCTAACTGAAATAAGTCACACAGAAAAAGAAACATCATAAGATATCACTAATACACGGAATGTAAACTTGGCTACACAGGAACTGAATTACAAAACAGAACAGGGTCTCAAATTTAGAAAACCAACTTATGCTTGCTTAAGGGGAAAGGTGAGTTGGGGTGCTGCATAAAACCAGAGATTGAAATGAGCACAGATAAAGTTCCTTAAGCCAAATATGGAATAGACAAGAGCTACTCCTTGCTCAACGAAATGGACTCAACACCCCATATTAAATGCCTAAGAGTGTACCTGACTAGGAAGTATCTTAAAACCTATGGATTGCTATGTGTCTGAAAGAGAATCAAGTGTGTGTACAGGGGCATAAACGCAGCAGTGATAGGATTGGAGAGGTTCGGTGGGCAAATGAAGACCCTTTGAAGTCATATTGCATGGTACCCATTCCACGGGTCTCAACTCTCCAGGTTTAAGGTATTCTTCCTTCAGCTAAAACATGCATGTGGAACCCAGAGTATGATCAACCGTGTGATCGGGAGACGTGTTCCAATATGTCTCAGTTTTCGTCCCCTGGTACTCGGGTGCAACATTCCAGACGCTTTACTAACACTCTCCCGACTTGGAGAGTCAGTGCCTTTAACCTCCTGTTTGGCCCAGTTTGCAATTTCTGCAGAAGATGAACAGGAATAGGGAGAACCAATGACAGACTAGCTGGAGGTGTCTGGACGGGCAAATTTAACTCTCATTTCCCACCAGGAAGAGGAATTAACCAAAGGCTCAGTGTGCCGTGCCGGAACCAGATTAGGGCCTGAAGCCATCCTGCGGGGTTGCGGCCAGCTCACGAGAAAGCGAGTTGAAGAAAGGAGCTCAGGGGCACTGTAATTCACAAACCTGCAGAGTTATAAATGACAGCTATCGTCCAAAAATATACTGAAGTAAGGCTGCCAAGAGGACTTGAAAGCGGGGCAGAATTGCAGGAAACCGATTTCAGGAGGTAGACTGGAATTGCATTTAAAGCATAGGAAAAGAGGCAGAACGTCCACAATGATGCACTTGGCCAAAAAGGGCGTATGCGTTTTTTCCTGAATATATTCAGGAAAAAACGCATACGCCCTTTTTGGCCAACCAAGCAAGCTTGCAAAGGAAATCTGCACTACAGTGAAGTCTCACTTCCCCCCGGTCAAAAGGGCCATCTGAAAAAAGTGTAAAATCCAGAAAGGCAGGACAGGCCATGGAGAACTGGGAGCCTTGTTATGCTGATGGGCGGGATGTCAATTGCCAACAGCCACTCGGGAGAAGTGTATGGTGTTTCCTGAAACATCTAAAAAACAAAGCAACAGAGCCTAGGGCACTTCCACTTATGGTCCTATAGCTTAGGGAAATTAAAATCAAAAGACACAGCCACCCCAAAGGTTGGGACGGCTCTGTTTACAAGAACCTGGTTTACGGTACAAGTTCAGTATCGCAGAAAGTGAAAAATGGATAAAGAAGTTGTGGTACTTACGTACAATGCAGTATCACTCAGCAATGAAATCTATGTCATCAGGCCCGTAGCAGCATAATGAGTGGATTCAGGTACGATGATTCTAACTGAAATAAGTCACACAGAAAAAGAAACATCATAAGATATCACTAATACACGGAATGTAACCTTGGCTACACAGGAACTGAATTACAAAACAGAACAGGGTCTCAAATTTAGAAAACCAACTTATGCTTGCTTAAGGGGAAAGGTGAGTTGGGGTGCTGCATAAAACCAGAGATTGAAATGAGCACAGATAAAGTTCCTTAAGCCAAATATGGAATAGACAAGAGCTACTCCTTGCTCAACGAAATGGACTCAACACCCCATATTAAATGCCTAAGAGTGTACCTGACTAGGAAGTATCTTAAAACCTATGGATTGCTATGTCTCTGAAAGAGAATCAAGTGTGTGTACAGGGGCATAAACGCAGCAGTGATAGGATTGGAGAGGTTCGGTGAGCAAATGAAGACCCTTTGAAGTCATATTGCATGGTACCCATTCCACGGGTCTCAACTCTCCAGGTTTAAGGTATTCTTCCTTCAGCTAAAACATGCATGTGGAACCCAGAGTATGATCAACCGTGTGATCGGGAGACGTGTTCCAATATGTGTCAGTTTTCGTCCCCTGGTACTCGGGTGCAACATTCCAGACGCTTTACTAACACTCTCCCGACTTGGAGAGTCAGTGCCTTTAACCTCCTGTTTGGCCCAGTTTGCAATTTCTGCGGAAGATGAACAGGAATAGGGAGAACCAATGACAGACTAGCTGGAGGTGTCTGGACGGGCAAATTTAACTCTCATTTCCCACCAGGAAGAGGAATTAACCAAAGGCTCAGCGTGCCGTGCCGGAACCAGATTAGGGCCTGAAGCCATCCTGCGGTGTTGCGGCCAGCTCACGAGAAAGCGAGTTGAAGAAAGGAGCTCAGGGGCACTGTAATTCACAAACCTGCAGAGTTATAAATGACAGCTATCGTCCAAAAATATACTGAAGTAAGGCTGCCAAGAGGACTTGAAAGCGGGGCAGAATTGCAGGAAACCGATTTCAGGAGGTAGACTGGAATTGCATTTAAAGCATAGGAAAAGAGGCAGAACGTCCACAATGATGCACTTGGCCAAAAAGGGCGTATGCGTTTTTTCCTGAATATATTCAGGAAAAAACGCATACGCCCTTTTTGGCCAACAAGCAAGCTTGCAAAGGAAATCTGCACTACAGTGAAGTCTCACTTCCCCCCGGTCAAAAGGGCCATCTGATAAAAGTGTAAAATCCAGAAAGGCAGGACAGGCCATGGAGAACTGGGAGCCTTGTTATGCTGATGGGCGGGATGTCAATTGCCAACAGCCACTCGGGAGAAGTGTATGGTGTTTCCTGAAACATCTAAAAAACAAAGCAACAGAGCCTAGGGCACTTCCACTTATGGTCCTATAGCTTAGGGAAATTAAAATAAAAAAGACACAGCCACCCCAAAGGTTGGGACGGCTCTGTTTACAAGAACCTGGTTTACGGTACAAGTTCAATATCGCAGAAAGTGAAAAATGGATAAAGAAGTTGTGGTACTTACGTACAATGCAGTATCACTCAGCAATGAAATCTATGTCATCAGGCCCGTAGCAGCATAATGAGTGGATTCAGGTACGATGATTCTAACTGAAATAAGTCACACAGAAAAAGAAACATCATAAGATATCACTAATACACGGAATGTAAACTTGGCTACACAGGAACTGAATTACAAAACAGAACAGGGTCTCAAATTTAGAAAACCAACTTATGCTTGCTTAAGGGGAAAGGTGAGTTGGGGTGCTGCATAAAACCAGAGATTGAAATGAGCACAGATAAAGTTCCTTAAGCCAAATATGGAATAGACAAGAGCTACTCCTTGCTCAACGAAATGGACTCAACACCCCATATTAAATGCCTAAGAGTGTACCTGACTAGGAAGTATCTTAAAACCTATGGATTGCTATGTCTCTGAAAGAGAATCAAGTGTGTGTACAGGGGCATAAACGCAGCAGTGATAGGATTGGAGAGGTTCGGTGGGCAAATGAAGACCCTTTGAAGTCATATTGCATGGTACCCATTCCACGGGTCTCAACTCTCCAGGTTTAAGGTATTCTTCCTTCAGCTAAAACATGCATGTGGAACCCAGAGTATGATCAACCGTGTGATCGGGAGACGTGTTCCAATATGTGTCAGTTTTCGTCCCCTGGTACTCGGGTGCAACATTCCAGACGCTTTACTAACACTCTCCCGACTTGGAGAGTCAGTGCCTTTAACCTCCTGTTTGGCCCAGTTTGCAATTTCTGCGGAAGATGAACAGGAATAGGGAGAACCAATGACAGACTAGCTGGAGGTGTCTGGACGGGCAAATTTAACTCTCATTTCCCACCAGGAAGAGGAATTAACCAAAGGCTCAGCGTGCCGTGCCGGAACCAGATTAGGGCCTGAAGCCATCCTGCGGGGTTGCGGCCAGCTCACGAGAAAGCGAGTTGAAGAAAGGAGCTCAGGGGCACTGTAATTCACAAACCTGCAGAGTTATAAATGACAGCTATCGTCCAAAAATATACTGAAGTAAGGCTGCCAAGAGGACTTGAAAGCGGGGCAGAATTGCAGGAAACCGATTTCAGGAGGTAGACTGGAATTGCATTTAAAGCATAGGAAAAGAGGCAGAACGTCCACAATGATGCACTTGGCCAAAAAGGGCGTATGCGTTTTTTCCTGAATATATTCAGGAAAAAACGCATACGCCCTTTTTGGCCAACCAAGCAAGCTTGCAAAGGAAATCTGCACTACAATGATGTCTCACTTCCCCCCGGTCAAAAGGGCCATCTGAAAAAAGTGTAAAATCCAGAAAGGCAGGACAGGCCATGGAGAACTGGGAGCCTTGTTATGCTGATGGGCGGGATGTAAACTGCCAACAGCCACTCTGGAGAAGTGTATGGTGTTTCCTGAAACATCTAAAAATCACAGCAACAGAGCCTAGGGCACTTCCACTTATGGTCCTATAGCTTAGGGAAATTAAAATCAAAAAGACACAGCCACCCCAAAGGTTGGGACGGCTCTGTTTACAAGAACCTGGTTAACGGTACAAGTTCAATATCGCAGAAAGTGAAAAATGGATAAAGAAGTTGTGGTACTTACGTACAATGCAGTATCACTCAGCAAGGAAATCTATGTCATCAGGCCCGTAGCAGCATAATGAGTGGATTCAGGTATGATGATTCTAACTGAAATAAGTCACACAGAAAAAGAAACATCATAAGATATCACTAATACACGGAATGTAAACTTGGCTACACAGGAACTGAATTCCAAAACAGAACAGGGTCTCAAATTTGGAAAACCAACTTATGCTTGCTTAAGGGGAAAGGTGAGTTGGGGTGCTGCATAAAACCAGAGATTGAAATGAGCACAGATAAAGTTCCTTAAGCCAAATATGGAATAGACAAGAGCTACTCCTTGCTCAACGAAATGGACTCAACACCCCATATTAAATGCCTAAGAGTGTACCTGACTAGGAAGTATCTTAAAACCTATGGATTGCTATGTCTCCGAAAGAGAATCAAGAGTGTGTACAGGGGCATAAACGCAGCAGTGATAGGACTGGAGAGGTTCGGTGAGCAAATGAAGACCCTTTGAAGTCATATTGCATGGTACCCATTCCACGGGTCTCAACTCTCCAGGTTTAAGGTATTCTTCCTTCAGCTAAAACATGCATGTGGAACCCAGAGTATGCTCAACCGTGTGATCGGGAGACGTGTTCCAATACGTCTCAGTTTTTGTCCCCTGGTACTCGGGTGCAACATTCCAGACGCTTTACTAACACTCTCCCGACTTGGAGAGTCAGTGCCTTTAACCTCCTGTTTGGCCCAGTTTGCAATTTCTGCAGAAGATGAACAGGAATAGGCAGAACCAATGACAGACTAGATGGAGGTGTCTGGACGGGCAA
Source organism: Lagenorhynchus albirostris (assembly GCF_949774975.1). Taxonomy (NCBI): domain Eukaryota; kingdom Metazoa; phylum Chordata; class Mammalia; order Artiodactyla; family Delphinidae; genus Lagenorhynchus; species Lagenorhynchus albirostris. The sequence continues at coordinate 1,685,203 of NW_026783620.1, read as the reverse complement.
ATTTAACTCTCATTTCCCACCAGGAAGAGGAATTAACCAAAGGCTCAGCGTGCCGTGCCGGAACCAGATTAGGGCCTGAAGCCATCCTGCGGTGCTGCGGCCAGCTCACGAGAAAGCGAGTTGAAGAAAGGAGCTCAGGGGCACTGTAATTCACAAACCTGCAGAGTTATAAATGACAGCTATCGTCCAAAAATATACTGAAGTAAGGCTGCCAAGAGGACTTGAAAGCGGGGCAGAATTGCAGGAAACCGATTTCAGGAGGTAGACTGGAATTGCATTTAAAGCATAGGAAAAGAGGCAGAACGTCCACAATGATGCACTTGGCCAAAAAGGGCGTATGCGTTTTTTCCTGAATATATTCAGGAAAAAACGCATACGCCCTTTTTGGCCAACCAAGCAAGCTTGCAAAGGAAATCTGCACTAAAATGATGTCTCACTTCCCCCCGGTCAAAAGGGCCATCTGAAAAAAGTGTAAAATCCAGAAAGGCAGGACAGGCCATGGAGAACTGGGAGCCTTGTTATGCTGATGGGCGGGATGTAAATTGCCAACAGCCACTCGGGAGAAGTGTATGGTGTTTCCTGAAACATCTAAAAAACAAAGCAACAGAGCCTAGGGCACTTCCACTTATGGTCCTATAGCTTAGGGAAATTAAAATCAAAAGACACAGCCACCCCAAAGGTTGGGACGGCTCTGTTTACAAGAACCTGGTTTACGGTACAAGTTCAATATCGCAGAAAGTGAAAAATGGATAAAGAAGTTGTGGTACTTACGTACAATGCAGTATCACTCAGCAATGAAATCTATGTCATCAGGCCCGTAGCAGCATAATGAGTGGATTCAGGTACGATGATTCTAACTGAAATAAGTCACACAGAAAAAGAAACATCATAAGATATCACTAATACACGGAATGTAACCTTGGCTACACAGGAACTGAATTACAAAACAGAACAGGGTCTCAAATTTAGAAAACCAACTTATGCTTGCTTAAGGGGAAAGGTGAGTTGGGGTGCTGCATAAAACCAGAGATTGAAATGAGCACAGATAAAGTTCCTTAAGCCAAATATGGAATAGACAAGAGCTACTCCTTGCTCAACGAAATGGACTCAACACCCCATATTAAATGCCTAAGAGTGTACCTGACTAGGAAGTATCTTAAAACCTATGGATTGCTATGTGTCTGAAAGAGAATCAAGTGTGTGTACAGGGGCATAAACGCAGCAGTGATAGGATTGGAGAGGTTCGGTGAGCAAATGAAGACCCTTTGAAGTCATATTGCATGGTACCCATTCCACGGGTCTCAACTCTCCAGGTTTAAGGTATTCTTCCTTCAGCTAAAACATGCATGTGGAACCCAGAGTATGATCAACCGTGTGATCGGGAGACGTGTTCCAATACGTCTCAGTTTTCGTCCCCTGGTACTCGGGCGCAACATTCCAGACGCTTTACTAACACTCTCCCGACTTGGAGAGTCAGTGCCTTTAACCTCCTGTTCGGCCCAGTTTGCAATTTCTGCGGAAGATGAACAGGGATAGGGAGAACCAATGAGAGACTAGCTGGAGGTGTCTGGACGGGCAAATTTAACTCTCATTTCCCACCAGGAAGAGGAATTAACCAAAGGCTCAGCGTGCCGTGCCGGAACCAGATTAGGGCCTGAAGCCATCCTGCGGTGTTGCGGCCAGCTCACGAGAAAGCGAGTTGAAGAAAGGAGCTCAGGGGCACTGTAATTCACAAACCTGCAGAGTTATAAATGACAGCTATCGTCCAAAAATATACTGAAGTAAGGCTGCCAAGAGGACTTGAAAGCGGGGCAGAATTGCAGGAAACCGATTTCAGGAGGTAGACTGGAATTGCATTGAAAGCATAGGAAAAGAGGCAGAACGTCCACAATGATGCACTTGGCCAAAAAGGGCGTATGCGTTTTTTCCTGAATATATTCAGGAAAAAACGCATACGCCCTTTTTGGCCAACCAAGCAAGCTTGCAAAGGAAATCTGCACTACAATGAAGTCTCACTTCCCCCCGGTCAAAAGGGCCATCTGAAAAAAGTGTAAAATCCAGAAAGGCAGGACAGGCCATGGAGAACTGGGAGCCTTGTTATGCTGATGGGCGGGATGTCAATTGCCAACAGCCACTCGGGAGAAGTGTATGGTGTTTCCTGAAACATCTAAAAAACAAAGCAACAGAGCCTAGGGCACTTCCACTTATGGTCCTATAGCTTAGGGAAATTAAAATAAAAAAGACACAGCCACCCCAAAGGTTGGGACGGCTCTGTTTACAAGAACCTGGTTTACGGTACAAGTTCAATATCGCAGAAAGTGAAAAATGGATAAAGAAGTTGTGGTACTTACGTACAATGCAGTATCACTCAGCAATGAAATCTATGTCATCAGGCCCGTAGCAGCATAATGAGTGGATTCAGGTACGATGATTCTAACTGAAATAAGTCACACAGAAAAAGAAACATCATAAGATATCACTAATACACGGAATGTAAACTTGGCTACACAGGAACTGAATTACAAAACAGAACAGGGTCTCAAATTTAGAAAACCAACTTATGCTTGCTTAAGGGGAAAGGTGAGTTGGGGTGCTGCATAAAACCAGAGATTGAAATGAGCACAGATAAAGTTCCTTAAGCCAAATATGGAATAGACAAGAGCTACTCCTTGCTCAACGAAATGGACTCAACACCCCATATTAAATGCCTAAGAGTGTACCTGACTAGGAAGTATCTTAAAACCTATGGATTGCTATGTCTCTGAAAGAGAATCAAGTGTGTGTACAGGGGCATAAACGCAGCAGTGATAGGATTGGAGAGGTTCGGTGGGCAAATGAAGACCCTTTGAAGTCATATTGCATGGTACCCATTCCACGGGTCTCAACTCTCCAGGTTTAAGGTATTCTTCCTTCAGCTAAAACATGCATGTGGAACCCAGAGTATGATCAACCGTGTGATCGGGAGACGTGTTCCAATATGTGTCAGTTTTCGTCCCCTGGTACTCGGGTGCAACATTCCAGACGCTTTACTAACACTCTCCCGACTTGGAGAGTCAGTGCCTTTAACCTCCTGTTTGGCCCAGTTTGCAATTTCTGCGGAAGATGAACAGGAATAGGGAGAACCAATGACAGACTAGCTGGAGGTGTCTGGACGGGCAAATTTAACTCTCATTTCCCACCAGGAAGAGGAATTAACCAAAGGCTCAGCGTGCCGTGCCGGAACCAGATTAGGGCCTGAAGCCATCCTGCGGGGTTGCGGCCAGCTCACGAGAAAGCGAGTTGAAGAAAGGAGCTCAGGGGCACTGTAATTCACAAACCTGCAGAGTTATAAATGACAGCTATCGTCCAAAAATATACTGAAGTAAGGCTGCCAAGAGGACTTGAAAGGGGGGCAGAATTGCAGGAAACCGATTTCAGGAGGTAGACTGGAATTGCATTTAAAGCATAGGAAAAGAGGCAGAACGTCCACAATGATGCACTTGGCCAAAAAGGGCGTATGCGTTTTTTCCTGAATATATTCAGGAAAAAACGCATACGCCCTTTTTGGCCAACCAAGCAAGCTTGCAAAGGAAATCTGCACTACAATGATGTCTCACTTCCCCCCGGTCAAAAGGGCCATCTGAAAAAAGTGTAAAATCCAGAAAGGCAGGACAGGCCATGGAGAACTGGGAGCCTTGTTATGCTGATGGGCGGGATGTAAACTGCCAACAGCCACTCTGGAGAAGTGTATGGTGTTTCCTGAAACATCTAAAAATCAAAGCAACAGAGCCTAGGGCACTTCCACTTATGGTCCTATAGCTTAGGGAAATTAAAATCAAAAAGACACAGCCACCCCAAAGGTTGGGACGGCTCTGTTTACAAGAACCTGGTTAACGGTACAAGTTCAATATCGCAGAAAGTGAAAAATGGATAAAGAAGTTGTGGTACTTACGTACAATGCAGTATCACTCAGCAAGGAAATCTATGTCATCAGGCCCGTAGCAGCATAATGAGTGGATTCAGGTATGATGATTCTAACTGAAATAAGTCACACAGAAAAAGAAACATCATAAGATATCACTAATACACGGAATGTAAACTTGGCTACACAGGAACTGAATTCCAAAACAGAACAGGGTCTCAAATTTGGAAAACCAACTTATGCTTGCTTAAGGGGAAAGGTGAGTTGGGGTGCTGCATAAAACCAGAGATTGAAATGAGCACAGATAAAGTTCCTTAAGCCAAATATGGAATAGACAAGAGCTACTCCTTGCTCAACGAAATGGACTCAACACCCCATATTAAATGCCTAAGAGTGTACCTGACTAGGAAGTATCTTAAAACCTATGGATTGCTATGTCTCCGAAAGAGAATCAAGCGTGTGTACAGGGGCATAAACGCAGCAGTGATAGGACTGGAGAGGTTCGGTGAGCAAATGAAGACCCTTTGAAGTCATATTGCATGGTACCCATTCCACGGGTCTCAACTCTCCAGGTTTAAGGTATTCTTCCTTCAGCTAAAACATGCATGTGGAACCCAGAGTATGCTCAACCGTGTGATCGGGAGACGTGTTCCAATACGTCTCAGTTTTTGTCCCCTGGTACTCGGGTGCAACATTCCAGACGCTTTACTAACACTCTCCCGACTTGGAGAGTCAGTGCCTTTAACCTCCTGTTTGGCCCAGTTTGCAATTTCTGCAGAAGATGAACAAGAATAGGCAGAACCAATGACAGACTAGATGGAGGTGTCTGGACGGGCAAATTTAACTCTCATTTCCCACCAGGAAGAGGAATTAACCAAAGGCTCAGCGTGCCGTGCCGGAACCAGATTAGGGCCTGAAGCCATCCTGCGGTGCTGCGGCCAGCTCACGAGAAAGCGAGTTGAAGAAAGGAGCTCAGGGGCACTGTAATTCACAAACCTGCAGAGTTATAAATGACAGCTATCGTCCAAAAATATACTGAAGTAAGGCTGCCAAGAGGACTTGAAAGCGGGGCAGAATTGCAGGAAACCGATTTCAGGAGGTAGACTGGAATTGCATTTAAAGCATAGGAAAAGAGGCAGAACGTCCACAATGATGCACTTGGCCAAAAAGGGCGTATGCGTTTTTTCCTGAATATATTCAGGAAAAAACGCATACGCCCTTTTTGGCCAACCAAGCAAGCTTGCAAAGGAAATCTGCACTACAATGATGTCTCACTTCCCCCCGGTCAAAAGGGCCATCTGAAAAAAGTGTAAAATCCAGAAAGGCAGGACAGGCCATGGAGAACTGGGAGCCTTGTTATGCTGATGGGCGGGATGTAAATTGCCAACAGCCACTCGGGAGAAGTGTATGGTGTTTCCTGAAACATCTAAAAAACAAAGCAACAGAGCCTAGGGCACTTCCACTTATGGTCCTATAGCTTAGGGAAATTAAAATCAAAAGACACAGCCACCCCAAAGGTTGGGACGGCTCTGTTTACAAGAACCTGGTTTACGGTACAAGTTCAATATCGCAGAAAGTGAAAAATGGATAAAGAAGTTGTGGTACTTACGTACAATGCAGTATCACTCAGCAATGAAATCTATGTCATCAGGCCCGTAGCAGCATAATGAGTGGATTCAGGTACGATGATTCTAACTGAAATAAGTCACACAGAAAAAGAAACATCATAAGATATCACTAATACACGGAATGTAACCTTGGCTACACAGGAACTGAATTACAAAACAGAACAGGGTCTCAAATTTAGAAAACCAACTTATGCTTGCTTAAGGGGAAAGGTGAGTTGGGGTGCTGCATAAAACCAGAGATTGAAATGAGCACAGATAAAGTTCCTTAAGCCAAATATGGAATAGACAAGAGCTACTCCTTGCTCAACGAAATGGACTCAACACCCCATATTAAATGCCTAAGAGTGTACCTGACTAGGAAGTATCTTAAAACCTATGGATTGCTATGTGTCTGAAAGAGAATCAAGTGTGTGTACAGGGGCATAAACGCAGCAGTGATAGGATTGGAGAGGTTCGGTGAGCAAATGAAGACCCTTTGAAGTCATATTGCATGGTACCCATTCCACGGGTCTCAACTCTCCAGGTTTAAGGTATTCTTCCTTCAGCTAAAACATGCATGTGGAACCCAGAGTATGATCAACCGTGTGATCGGGAGACGTGTTCCAATACGTCTCAGTTTTCGTCCCCTGGTACTCGGGCGCAACATTCCAGACGCTTTACTAACACTCTCCCGACTTGGAGAGTCAGTGCCTTTAACCTCCTGTTCGGCCCAGTTTGCAATTTCTGCGGAAGATGAACAGGGATAGGGAGAACCAATGAGAGACTAGCTGGAGGTGTCTGGACGGGCAAATTTAACTCTCATTTCCCACCAGGAAGAGGAATTAACCAAAGGCTCAGCGTGCCGTGCCGGAACCAGATTAGGGCCTGAAGCCATCCTGCGGTGTTGCGGCCAGCTCACGAGAAAGCGAGTTGAAGAAAGGAGCTCAGGGGCACTGTAATTCACAAACCTGCAGAGTTATAAATGACAGCTATCGTCCAAAAATATACTGAAGTAAGGCTGCCAAGAGGACTTGAAAGCGGGGCAGAATTGCAGGAAACCGATTTCAGGAGGTAGACTGGAATTGCATTGAAAGCATAGGAAAAGAGGCAGAACGTCCACAATGATGCACTTGGCCAAAAAGGGCGTATGCGTTTTTTCCTGAATATATTCAGGAAAAAACGCATACGCCCTTTTTGGCCAACCAAGCAAGCTTGCAAAGGAAATCTGCACTACAATGAAGTCTCACTTCCCCCCGGTCAAAAGGGCCATCTGAAAAAAGTGTAAAATCCAGAAAGGCAGGACAGGCCATGGAGAACTGGGAGCCTTGTTATGCTGATGGGCGGGATGTAAATTGCCAACAGCCACTCGGGAGAAGTGTATGGTGTTTCCTGAAACATCTAAAAAACAAAGCAACAGAGCCTAGGGCACTTCCACTTATGGTCCTATAGCTTAGGGAAATTAAAATCAAAAGACACAGCCACCCCAAAGGTTGGGACGGCTCTGTTTACAAGAACCTGGTTTACGGTACAAGTTCAATATCGCAGAAAGTGAAAAATGGATAAAGAAGTTGTGGTACTTACGTACAATGCAGTATCACTCAGCAAGGAAATCTATGTCATCAGGCCCGTAGCAGCATAATGAGTGGATTCAGGTATGATGATTCTAACTGAAATAAGTCACACAGAAAAAGAAACATCATAAGATATCACTAATACACGGAATGTAAACTTGGCTACACAGGAACTGAATTCCAAAACAGAACAGGGTCTCAAATTTGGAAAACCAACTTATGCTTGCTTAAGGGGAAAGGTGAGTTGGGGTGCTGCATAAAACCAGAGATTGAAATGAGCACAGATAAAGTTCCTTAAGCCAAATATGGAATAGACAAGAGCTACTCCTTGCTCAACGAAATGGACTCAACACCCCATATTAAATGCCTAAGAGTGTACCTGACTAGGAAGTATCTTAAAACCTATGGATTGCTATGTGTCTGAAAGAGAATCAAGTGTGTGTACAGGGGCATAAACGCAGCAGTGATAGGATTGGAGAGGTTCGGTGAGCAAATGAAGACCCTTTGAAGTCATATTGCATGGTACCCATTCCACGGGTCTCAACTCTCCAGGTTTAAGGTATTCTTCCTTCAGCTAAAACATGCATGTGGAACCCAGAGTATGATCAACCGTGTGATCGGGAGACGTGTTCCAATACGTCTCAGTTTTCGTCCCCTGGTACTCGGGCGCAACATTCCAGACGCTTTACTAACACTCTCCCGACTTGGAGAGTCAGTGCCTTTAACCTCCTGTTTGGCCCAGTTTGCAATTTCTGCGGAAGATGAACAGGGATAGGGAGAACCAATGAGAGACTAGCTGAAGGTGTCTGGACGGGCAAATTTAACTCTCATTTCCCACCAGGAAGAGGAATTAACCAAAGGCTCAGCGTGCCGTGCCGGAACCAGATTAGGGCCTGAAGCCATCCTGCGGGGTTGCGGCCAGCTCACGAGAAAGCGAGTTGAAGAAAGGAGCTCAGGGGCACTGTAATTCACAAACCTGCAGAGTTATAAATGACAGCTATCGTCCAAAAATATACTGAAGTAAGGCTGCCAAGAGGACTTGAAAGCGGGGCAGAATTGCAGGAAACCGATTTCAGGAGGTAGACTGGAATTGCATTTAAAGCATAGGAAAAGAGGCAGAACGTCCACAATGATGCACTTGGCCAAAAAGGGCGTATGCGTTTTTTCCTGAATATATTCAGGAAAAAACGCATACGCCCTTTTTGGCCAACCAAGCAAGCTTGCAAAGGAAATCTGCACTACAATGAAGTATCACTTCCCCCCGGTCAAAAGGGCCATCTGAAAAAAGTGTAAAATCCAGAAAGGCAGGACAGGCCATGGAGAACTGGGAGCCTTGTTATGCTGATGGGCGGGATGTAAATTGCCAACAGCCACTCGGGAGAAGTGTATGGTGTTTCCTGAAACATCTAAAAAACAAAGCAACAGAGCCTAGGGCACTTCCACTTATGGTCCTATAGCTTAGGGAAATTAAAATCAAAAGACACAGCCACCCCAAAGGTTGGGACGGCTCTGTTTACAAGAACCTGGTTTACGGTACAAGTTCAATATCGCAGAAAGTGAAAAATGGATAAAGAAGTTGTGGTACTTACGTACAATGCAGTATCACTCAGCAAGGAAATCTATGTCATCAGGCCCGTAGCAGCATAATGAGTGGATTCAGGTATGATGATTCTAACTGAAATAAGTCACACAGAAAAAGAAACATCATAAGATATCACTAATACACGGAATGTAAACTTGGCTACACAGGAACTGAATTACAAAACAGAACAGGGTCTCAAATTTGGAAAACCAACTTATGCTTGCTTAAGGGGAAAGGTGAGTTGGGGTGCTGCATAAAACCAGAGATTGAAATGAGCACAGATAAAGTTCCTTAAGCCAAATATGGAATAGACAAGAGCTACTCCTTGCTCAACGAAATGGACTCAACACCCCATATTAAATGCCTAAGAGTGTACCTGACTAGGAAGTATCTTAAAACCTATGGATTGCTATGTCTCCTAAAGAGAATCAAGCGTGTGTACAGGGGCATAAACGCAGCAGTGATAGGACTGGAGAGGTTCGGTGAGCAAATGAAGACCCTTTGAAGTCATATTGCATGGAACCCATTCCACGGGTCTCAACTCTCCAGGTTTAAGGTATTCTTCCTTAAGCTAAAACATGCATGTGGAACCCAGAGTATGATCAACCGTGTGATCGGGAGACGTGTTCCAATATGTGTCAGTTTTCGTCCCCTGGTACTCGGGTGCAACATTCCAGACGCTTTACTAACACTCTCCCGACTTGGAGAGTCAGTGCCTTTAACCTCCTGTTTGGCCCAGTTTGCAATTTCTGCGGAAGATGAACAGGAATAGGGAGAACCAATGACAGACTAGCTGGAGGTGTCTGGACGGGCAAATTTAACTCTCATTTCCCACCAGGAAGAGGAATTAACCAAAGGCTCAGCGTGCCGTGCCGGAACCAGATTAGGGCCTGAAGCCATCCTGCGGTGTTGCGGCCAGCTCACGAGAAAGCGAGTTGAAGAAAGGAGCTCAGGGGCACTGTAATTCACAAACCTGCAGAGTTATAAATGACAGCTATCGTCCAAAAATATACTGAAGTAAGGCTGCCAAGAGGACTTGAAAGCGGGGCAGAATTGCAGGAAACCGATTTCAGGAGGTAGACTGGAATTGCATTTAAAGCATAGGAAAAGAGGCAGAACGTCCACAATGATGCACTTGGCCAAAAAGGGCGTATGCGTTTTTTCCTGAATATATTCAGGAAAAAACGCATACGCCCTTTTTGGCCAACCAAGCAAGCTTGCAAAGGAAATCTGCACTACAATGAAGTCTCACTTCCCCCCGGTCAAAAGGGCCATCTGAAAAAAGTGTAAAATCCAGAAAGGCAGGACAGGCCATGGAGAACTGGGAGCCTTGTTATGCTGATGGGCGGGATGTAAATTGCCAACAGCCACTCGGGAGAAGTGTATGGTGTTTCCTGAAACATCTAAAAAACAAAGCAACAGAGCCTAGGGCACTTCCACTTATGGTCCTATAGCTTAGGGAAATTAAAATCAAAAAGACACAGCCACCCCAAAGGTTGGGACGGCTCTGTTTACAAGAACCTGGTTTACGGTACAAGTTCAATATCGCAGAAAGTGAAAAATGGATAAAGAAGTTGTGGTACTTACGTACAATGCAGTATCACTCAGCAATGAAATCTATGTCATCAGGCCCGTAGCAGCATAATGAGTGGATTCAGGTACGATGATTCTAACTGAAATAAGTCACACAGAAAAAGAAACATCATAAGATATCACTAATACACGGAATGTAACCTTGGCTACACAGGAACTGAATTACAAAACAGAACAGGGTCTCTAATTTAGAAAACCAACTTATGCTTGCTTAAGGGGAAAGGTGAGTTGGGGTGCTGCATAAAACCAGAGATTGAAATGAGCACAGATAAAGTTCCTTAAGCCAAATATGGAATAGACAAGAGCTACTCCTTGCTCAACGAAATGGACTCAACACCCCATATTAAATGCCTAAGAGTGTACCTGACTAGGAAGTATCTTAAAACCTATGGATTGCTATGTCTCCGAAAGAGAATCAAACGTGTGTACAGGGGCATAAACGCAGCAGTGATAGGACTGGAGAGGTTCGGTGAGCAAATGAAGACCCTTTGAAGTCATATTGCATGGTACCCATTCCACGGGTCTCAACTCTCCAGGTTTAAGGTATTCTTCCTTCAGCTAAAACATGCATGTGGAACCCAGAGTATGCTCAAACGTGTGATCGGGAGACGTGTTCCAATACGTCTCAGTTTTTGTCCCCTGGTACTCGGGTGCAACATTCCAGACGCTTTACTAACACTCTCCCGACTTGGAGAGTCAGTGCCTTTAACCTCCTGTTTGGCCCAGTTTGCAATTTCTGCAGAAGATGAACAGGAATAGGCAGAACCAATGACAGACTAGATGGAGGTGTCTGGACGGGCAAATTTAACTCTCATTTCCCACCAGGAAGAGGAATTAACCAAAGGCTCAGCATGCCGTGCCGGAACCAGATTAGGGCCTGAAGCCATCCTGCGGTGTTGCGGCCAGCTCACGAGAAAGCGAGTTGAAGAAAGGAGCTCAGGGGCACTGTAATTCACAAACCTGCAGAGTTATAAATGACAGCTATCGTCCAAAAATATACTGAAGTAAGGCTGCCAAGAGGACTTGAAAGCGGGGCAGAATTGCAGGAAACCGATTTCAGGAGGTAGACTGGAATTGCATTTAAAGCATAGGAAAAGAGGCAGAACGTCCACAATGATGCACTTGGCCAAAAAGGGCGTATGCGTTTTTTCCTGAATATATTCAGGAAAAAACGCATACGCCCTTTTTGGCCAACCAAGCAAGCTTGCAAAGGAAATCTGCACTACAATGATGTCTCACTTCCCCCCGGTCAAAAGGGCCATCTGAAAAAAGTGTAAAATCCAGAAAGGCAGGACAGGCCATGGAGAACTGGGAGCCTTGTTATGCTGATGGGCGGGATGTAAATTGCCAACAGCCACTCGGGAGAAGTGTATGGTGTTTCCTGAAACATCTAAAAAACAAAGCAACAGAGCCTAGGGCACTTCCACTTATGGTCCTATAGCTTAGGGAAATTAAAATCAAAAGACACAGCCACCCCAAAGGTTGGGACGGCTCTGTTTACAAGAACCTGGTTTACGGTACAAGTTCAATATCGCAGAAAGTGAAAAATGGATAAAGAAGTTGTGGTACTTACGTACAATGCAGTATCACTCAGCAAGGAAATCTATGTCATCAGGCCCGTAGCAGCATAATGAGTGGATTCAGGTATGATGATTCTAACTGAAATAAGTCACACAGAAAAAGAAACATCATAAGATATCACTAATACACGGAATGTAACCTTGGCTACACAGGAACTGAATTACAAAACAGAACAGGGTCTCAAATTTAGAAAACCAACTTATGCTTGCTTAAGGGGAAAGGTGAGTTGGGGTGCTGCATAAAACCAGAGATTGAAATGAGCACAGATAAAGTTCCTTAAGCCAAATATGGAATAGACAAGAGCTACTCCTTGCTCAACGAAATGGACTCAACACCCCATATTAAATGCCTAAGAGTGTACCTGACTAGGAAGTATCTTAAAACCTATGGATTGCTATGTGTCTGAAAGAGAATCAAGTGTGTGTACAGGGGCATAAACGCAGCAGTGATAGGATTGGAGAGGTTCGGTGAGCAAATGAAGACCCTTTGAAGTCATATTGCATGGTACCCATTCCACGGGTCTCAACTCTCCAGGTTTAAGGTATTCTTCCTTCAGCTAAAACATGCATGTGGAACCCAGAGTATGATCAACCGTGTGATCGGGAGACGTGTTCCAATATGTCTCAGTTTTCGTCCCCTGGTACTCGGGCGCAATATTCCATACGATTTACTAACACTCTCCCGACTTGGAGAGTCAGTGCCTTTAACCTCCTGTTTGGCCCAGTTTGCAATTTCTGCGGAAGATGAACAGGGATAGGGAGAACCAATGAGAGACTAGCTGGAGGTGTCTGGACGGGCAAATTTAACTCTCATTTCCCACCAGGAAGAGGAATTAACCAAAGGCTCAGCGTGCCGTGCCGGAACCAGATTAGGGCCTGAAGCCATCCTGCGGGGTTGCGGCCAGCTCACGAGAAAGCGACTTGAAGAAAGGAGCTCAGGGGCACTGTAATTCACAAACCTGCAGAGTTATAAATGACAGCTATCGTCCAAAAATATACTGAAGTAAGGCTGCCAAGAGGACTTGAAAGCGGGGCAGAATTGCAGGAAACCGATTTCAGGAGGTAGACTGGAATTGCATTTAAAGCATAGGAAAAGAGGCAGAACGTCCACAATGATGCACTTGGCCAAAAAGGGCGTATGCGTTTTTTCCTGAATATATTCAGGAAAAAACGCATACGCCCTTTTTGGCCAACCAAGCAAGCTTGCAAAGGAAATCTGCACTACAATGAAGTCTCACTTCCCCCCGGTCAAAAGGGCCATCTGAAAAAAGTGTAAAATCCAGAAAGGCAGGACAGGCCATGGAGAACTGGGAGCCTTGTTATGCTGATGGGCGGGATGTAAATTGCCAACAGCCACTCGGGAGAAGTGTATGGTGTTTCCTGAAACATCTAAAAAACAAAGCAACAGAGCCTAGGGCACTTCCACTTATGGTTCTATAGCTTAGGGAAATTAAAATCAAAAGACACAGCCACCCCAAAGGTTGGGACGGCTCTGTTTACAAGAACCTGGTTTACGGTACAAGTTCAATATCGCAGAAAGTGAAAAATGGATAAAGAAGTTTTGGTACTTACGTACAATGCAATATCACTCAGCAAGGAAATCTATGTCATCAGGCCCGTAGCAGCATAATGAGTGGATTCAGGTATGATGATTCTAACTGAAATAAGTCACACAGAAAAAGAAACATCATAAGATATCACTAATACACGGAATGTAAACTTGGCTACACAGGAACTGAATTACAAAACAGAACAGGGTCTCAAATTTGGAAAACCAACTTATGCTTGCTTAAGGGGAAAGGTGAGTTGGGGTGCTGCATAAAACCAGAGATTGAAATGAGCACAGATAAAGTTCCTTAAGCCAAATATGGAATAGACAAGAGCTACTCCTTGCTCAACGAAATGGACTCAACACCCCATATTAAATGCCTAAGAGTGTACCTGACTAGGAAGTATCTTAAAACCTATGGATTGCTATGTCTCCTAAAGAGAATCAAGCGTGTGTACAGGGGCATAAACGCAGCAGTGATAGGACTGGAGAGGTTCGGTGAGCAAATGAAGACCCTTTGAAGTCATATTGCATGGAACCCATTCCACGGGTCTCAACTCTCCAGGTTTAAGGTATTCTTCCTTAAGCTAAAACATGCATGTGGAACCCAGAGTATGATCAACCGTGTGATCGGGAGACGTGTTCCAATATGTGTCAGTTTTCGTCCCCTGGTACTCGGGTGCAACATTCCAGACGCTTTACTAACACTCTCCCGACTTGGAGAGTCAGTGCCTTTAACCTCCTGTTTGGCCCAGTTTGCAATTTCTGCGGAAGATGAACAGGAATAGGGAGAACCAATGACAGACTAGCTGGAGGTGTCTGGACGGGCAAATTTAACTCTCATTTCCCACCAGGAAGAGGAATTAACCAAAGGCTCAGCGTGCCGTGCCGGAACCAGATTAGGGCCTGAAGCCATCCTGCGGTGTTGCGGCCAGCTCACGAGAAAGCGAGTTGAAGAAAGGAGCTCAGGGGCACTGTAATTCACAAACCTGCAGAGTTATAAATGACAGCTATCGTCCAAAAATATACTGAAGTAAGGCTGCCAAGAGGACTTGAAAGCGGGGCAGAATTGCAGGAAACCGATTTCAGGAGGTAGACTGGAATTGCATTTAAAGCATAGGAAAAGAGGCAGAACGTCCACAATGATGCACTTGGCCAAAAAGGGCGTATGCGTTTTTTCCTGAATATATTCAGGAAAAAACGCATACGCCCTTTTTGGCCAACCAAGCAAGCTTGCAAAGGAAATCTGCACTACAATGAAGTCTCACTTCCCCCCGGTCAAAAGGGCCATCTGAAAAAAGTGTAAAATCCAGAAAGGCAGGACAGGCCATGGAGAACTGGGAGCCTTGTTATGCTGATGGGCGGGATGTAAATTGCCAACAGCCACTCGGGAGAAGTGTATGGTGTTTCCTGAAACATCTAAAAAACAAAGCAACAGAGCCTAGGGCACTTCCACTTATGGTCCTATAGCTTAGGGAAATTAAAATCAAAAAGACACAGCCACCCCAAAGGTTGGGACGGCTCTGTTTACAAGAACCTCATATACGGTACAAGTTCAATATCGCAGAAAGTGAAAAATGGATAAAGAAGTTGTGGTACTTACGTACAATGCAGTATCAATCAGCAATGAAATCTATGTCATCAGGCCCGTAGCAGCATAATGAGTGGATTCAGGTACGATGATTCTAACTGAAATAAGTCACACAGAAAAAGAAACATCATAAGATATCAGTAATACACGGAATGTAACCTTGGCTACACAGGAACTGAATTACAAAACAGAACAGGGTCTCAAATTTAGAAACCCAACTTATGCTTGCTTAAGGGGAAAGGTGAGTTGGGGTGCTGCATAAAACCAGAGATTGAAATGAGCACAGATAAAGTTCCTTAAGCCAAATATGGAATAGACAAGAGCTACTCCTTGCTCAACGAAATGGACTCAACACCCCATATTAAATGCCTAAGAGTGTACCTGACTAGGAAGTATCTTAAAACCTATGGATTGCTATGTGTCTGAAAGAGAATCAAGTGTGTGTACAGGGGCATAAACGCAGCAGTGATAGGATTGGAGAGGTTCGGTGAGCAAATGAAGACCCTTTGAAGTCATATTGCATGGTACCCATTCCACGGGTCTCAACTCTCCAGGTTTAAGGTATTCTTCCTTCAGCTAAAACATGCATGTGGAACCCAGAGTATGATCAACCGTGTGATCGGGAGACGTGTTCCAATATGTCTCAGTTTTCGTCCCCTGGTACTCGGGTGCAACATTCCAGACGCTTTACTAACACTCTCCCGACTTGGAGAGTCAGTGCCTTTAACCTCCTGTTTGGCCCAGTTTGCAATTTCTGCGGAAGATGAACAGGAATAGGGAGAACCAATGAGAGACTAGCTGGAGGTGTCTGGACGGGCAAATTTAACTCTCATTTCCCACCAGGAAGAGGAATTAACCAAAGGCTCAGCGTGCCGTGCCGGAACCAGATTAGGGCCTGAAGCCATCCTGCGGGGTTGCGGCCAGCTCACGAGAAAGCGAGTTGAAGAAAGGAGCTCAGGGGCACTGTAATTCACAAACCTGCAGAGTTATAAATGACAGCTATCGTCCAAAAATATACTGAAGTAAGGCTGCCAAGAGGACTTGAAAGCGGGGCAGAATTGCAGGAAACCGATTTCAGGAGGTAGACTGGAATTGCATTTAAAGCATAGGAAAAGAGGCAGAACGTCCACAATGATGCACTTGGCCAAAAAGGGCGTATGCGTTTTTTCCTGAATATATTCAGGATAAAACGCATACGCCCTTTTTGGCCAACCAAGCAAGCTTGCAAAGGAAATCTGCACTACAATGAAGTCTCACTTCCCACCGGTCAAAAGGGCCATCTGAAAAAAGTGTAAAATCCAGAAAGGCAGGACAGGCCATGGAGAACTGGGAGCCTTGTTATGCTGATGGGCGGGATGTAAATTGCCAACAGCCACTCGGGAGAAGTGTATGGTGTTTCCTGAAACATCTAAAAAACAAAGCAACAGAGCCTAGGGCACTTCCACTTATGGTTCTATAGCTTAGGGAAATTAAAATCAAAAGACACAGCCACCCCAAAGGTTGGGACGGCTCTGTTTACAAGAACCTGGTTTACGGTACAAGTTCAATATCGCAGAAAGTGAAAAATGGATAAAGAAGTTGTGGTACTTACGTACAATGCAATATCACTCAGCAATGAAATCTATGTCATCAGGCCCGTAGCAGCATAATGAGTGGATTCAGGTACGATGATTCTAACTGAAATAAGTCACACAGGAAAAGAAACATCATAAGATATCACTAATACACGGAATGTAAACTTGGCTACACAGGAACTGAATTACAAAACAGAACAGGGTCTCAAATTTAGAAAACCAACTTATGCTTGCTTAAGGGGAAAGGTGAGTTGGGGTGCTGCATAAAACCAGAGATTGAAATGAGCACAGATAAAGTTCCTTAAGCCAAATATGGAATAGACAAGAGCTACTCCTTGCTCAACGAAATGGACTCAACACCCCATATTAAATGCCTAAGAGTGTACCTGACTAGGAAGTATCTTAAAACCTATGGATTGCTATGTCTCCTAAAGAGAATCAAGCGTGTGTACAGGGGCATAAACGCAGCAGTGATAGGACTGGAGAGGTTCGGTGAGCAAATGAAGACCCTTTGAAGTCATATTGCATGGAACCCATTCCACGGGTCTCAACTCTCCAGGTTTAAGGTATTCTTCCTTAAGCTAAAACATGCATGTGGAACCCAGAGTATGATCAACCGTGTGATCGGGAGACGTGTTCCAATATGTGTCAGTTTTCGTCCCCTGGTACTCGGGTGCAACATTCCAGACGCTTTACTAACACTCTCCCGACTTGGAGAGTCAGTGCCTTTAACCTCCTGTTTGGCCCAGTTTGCAATTTCTGCGGAAGATGAACAGGAATAGGGAGAACCAATGACAGACTAGCTGGAGGTGTCTGGACGGGCAAATTTAACTCTCATTTCCCACCAGGAAGAGGAATTAACCAAAGGCTCAGCGTGCCGTGCCGGAACCAGATTAGGGCCTGAAGCCATCCTGCGGTGTTGCGGCCAGCTCACGAGAAAGCGAGTTGAAGAAAGGAGCTCAGGGGCACTGTAATTCACAAACCTGCAGAGTTATAAATGACAGCTATCGTCCAAAAATATACTGAAGTAAGGCTGCCAAGAGGACTTGAAAGCGGGGCAGAATTGCAGGAAACCGATTTCAGGAGGTAGACTGGAATTGCATTTAAAGCATAGGAAAAGAGGCAGAACGTCCACAATGATGCACTTGGCCAAAAAGGGCGTATGCGTTTTTTCCTGAATATATTCAGGAAAAAACGCATACGCCCTTTTTGGCCAACCAAGCAAGCTTGCAAAGGAAATCTGCACTACAATGAAGTCTCACTTCCCCCCGGTCAAAAGGGCCATCTGAAAAAAGTGTAAAATCCAGAAAGGCAGGACAGGCCATGGAGAACTGGGAGCCTTGTTATGCTGATGGGCGGGATGTAAATTGCCAACAGCCACTCGGGAGAAGTGTATGGTGTTTCCTGAAACATCTAAAAAACAAAGCAACAGAGCCTAGGGCACTTCCACTTATGGTCCTATAGCTTAGGGAAATTAAAATCAAAAAGACACAGCCACCCCAAAGGTTGGGACGGCTCTGTTTACAAGAACCTGGTTTACGGTACAAGTTCAATATCGCAGAAAGTGAAAAATGGATAAAGAAGTTGTGGTACTTACGTACAATGCAGTATCACTCAGCAATGAAATCTATGTCATCAGGCCCGTAGCAGCATAATGAGTGGATTCAGGTACGATGATTCTAACTGAAATAAGTCACACAGAAAAAGAAACATCATAAGATATCAGTAATACACGTAATGTAACCTTGGCTACACAGGAACTGAATTACAAAACAGAACAGGGTCTCAAATTTAGAAACCCAACTTATGCTTGCTTAAGGGGAAAGGTGAGTTGGGGTGCTGCATAAAACCAGAGATTGAAATGAGCACAGATAAAGTTCCTTAAGCCAAATATGGAATAGACAAGAGCTACTCCTTGCTCAACGAAATGGACTCAACACCCCATATTAAATGCCTAAGAGTGTACCTGACTAGGAAGTATCTTAAAACCTATGGATTGCTATGTGTCTGAAAGAGAATCAAGTGTGTGTACAGGGGCATAAACGCAGCAGTGATAGGATTGGAGAGGTTCGGTGAGCAAATGAAGACCCTTTGAAGTCATATTGCATGGTACCCATTCCACGGGTCTCAACTCTCCAGGTTTAAGGTATTCTTCCTTCAGCTAAAACATGCATGTGGAACCCAGAGTATGATCAACCGTGTGATCGGGAGACGTGTTCCAATATGTCTCAGTTTTCGTCCCCTGGTACTCGGGTGCAACATTCCAGACGCTTTACTAACACTCTCCCGACTTGGAGAGTCAGTGCCTTTAACCTCCTGTTTGGCCCAGTTTGCAATTTCTGCGGAAGATGAACAGGAATAGGGAGAACCAATGAGAGACTAGCTGGAGGTGTCTGGACGGGCAAATTTAACTCTCATTTCCCACCAGGAAGAGGAATTAACCAAAGGCTCAGCGTGCCGTGCCGGAACCAGATTAGGGCCTGAAGCCATCCTGCGGGGTTGCGGCCAGCTCACGAGAAAGCGAGTTGAAGAAAGGAGCTCAGGGGCACTGTAATTCACAAACCTGCAGAGTTATAAATGACAGCTATCGTCCAAAAATATACTGAAGTAAGGCTGCCAAGAGGACTTGAAAGCGGGGCAGAATTGCAGGAAACCGATTTCAGGAGGTAGACTGGAATTGCATTTAAAGCATAGGAAAAGAGGCAGAACGTCCACAATGATGCACTTGGCCAAAAAGGGCGTATGCGTTTTTTCCTGAATATATTCAGGATAAAACGCATACGCCCTTTTTGGCCAACCAAGCAAGCTTGCAAAGGAAATCTGCACTACAATGAAGTCTCACTTCCCACCGGTCAAAAGGGCCATCTGAAAAAAGTGTAAAATCCAGAAAGGCAGGACAGGCCATGGAGAACTGGGAGCCTTGTTATGCTGATGGGCGGGATGTAAATTGCCAACAGCCACTCGGGAGAAGTGTATGGTGTTTCCTGAAACATCTAAAAAACAAAGCAACAGAGCCTAGGGCACTTCCACTTATGGTTCTATAGCTTAGGGAAATTAAAATCAAAAGACACAGCCACCCCAAAGGTTGGGACGGCTCTGTTTACAAGAACCTGGTTTACGGTACAAGTTCAATATCGCAGAAAGTGAAAAATGGATAAAGAAGTTGTGGTACTTACGTACAATGCAATATCACTCAGCAATGAAATCTATGTCATCAGGCCCGTAGCAGCATAATGAGTGGATTCAGGTACGATGATTCTAACTGAAATAAGTCACACAGAAAAAGAAACATCATAAGATATCACTAATACACGGAATGTAAACTTGGCTACACAGGAACTGAATTACAAAACAGAACAGGGTCTCAAATTTAGAAAACCAACTTATGCTTGCTTAAGGGGAAAGGTGAGTTGGGGTGCTGCATAAAACCAGAGATTGAAATGAGCACAGATAAAGTTCCTTAAGCCAAATATGGAATAGACAAGAGCTACTCCTTGCTCAACGAAATGGACTCAACACCCCATATTAAATGCCTAAGAGTGTACCTGACTAGGAAGTATCTTAAAACCTATGGATTGCTATGTCTCTGAAAGAGAATCAAGTGTGTGTACAGGGGCATAAACGCAGCAGTGATAGGATTGGAGAGGTTCGGTGAGCAAATGAAGACCCTTTGAAGTCATATTGCATGGTACCCATTCCACGGGTCTCAACTCTCCAGGTTTAAGGTATTCTTCCTTAAGCTAAAACATGCATGTGGAACCCAGAGTATGATCAACCGTGTGATCGGGAGACGTGTTCCAATATGTCTCAGTTTTCGTCCCCTGGTACTCGGGTGCAACATTCCAGACGCTTTACTAACACTCTCCCGACTTGGAGAGTCAGTGCCTTTAACCTCCTGTTTGGCCCAGTTTGCAATTTCTGCGGAAGATGAACAGGGATAGGGAGAACCAATGAGAGACTAGCTGGAGGTGTCTGGACGGGCAAATTTAACTCTCATTTCCCACCAGGAAGAGGAATTAACCAAAGGCTCAGCGTGCCGTGCCGGAACCAGATTAGGGCCTGAAGCCATCCTGCGGGGTTGCGGCCAGCTCACGAGAAAGCGAGTTGAAGAAAGGAGCTCAGGGGCACTGTAATTCACAAACCTGCAGAGTTATAAATGACAGCTATCGTCCAAAAATATACTGAAGTAAGGCTGCCAAGAGGACTTGAAAGCGGGGCAGAATTGCAGGAAACCGATTTCAGGAGGTAGACTGGAATTGCATTTAAAGCATAGGAAAAGAGGCAGAACGTCCACAATGATGCACTTGGCCAAAAAGGGCGTATGCGTTTTTTCCTGAATATATT
The DNA here is from genome assembly GCF_949774975.1 of Lagenorhynchus albirostris. Lineage (NCBI taxonomy): Eukaryota > Metazoa > Chordata > Mammalia > Artiodactyla > Delphinidae > Lagenorhynchus > Lagenorhynchus albirostris. The sequence continues at coordinate 1,664,311 of NW_026783620.1, read as the reverse complement.
CAGGATAAAACGCATACGCCCTTTTTGGCCAACCAAGCAAGCTTGCAAAGGAAATCTGCACTACAATGAAGTCTCACTTCCCACCGGTCAAAAGGGCCATCTGAAAAAAGTGTAAAATCCAGAAAGGCAGGACAGGCCATGGAGAACTGGGAGCCTTGTTATGCTGATGGGCGGGATGTAAATTGCCAACAGCCACTCGGGAGAAGTGTATGGTGTTTCCTGAAACATCTAAAAAACAAAGCAACAGAGCCTAGGGCACTTCCACTTATGGTCCTATAGCTTAGGGAAATTAAAATCAAAAGACACAGCCACCCCAAAGGTTGGGACGGCTCTGTTTACAAGAACCTGGTTTACGGTACAAGTTCAATATCGCAGAAAGTGAAAAATGGATAAAGAAGTTGTGGTACTTACGTACAATGCAATATCATTCAGCAATGAAATCTATGTCATCAGGCCCGTAGCAGCATAATGAGTGGATTCAGGTACGATGATTCTAACTGAAATAAGTCACACAGAAAAAGAAACATCATAAGATATCACTAATACACGGAATGTAAACTTGGCTACACAGGAACTGAATTACAAAACAGAACAGGGTCTCAAATTTAGAAACCCAACTTATGCTTGCTTAAGGGGAAAGGTGAGTTGGGGTGCTGCATAAAACCAGAGATTGAAATGAGCACAGATAAAGTTCCTTAAGCCAAATATGGAATAGACAAGAGCTACTCCTTGCTCAACGAAATGGACTCAACACCCCATATTAAATGCCTAAGAGTGTACCTGACTAGGAAGTATCTTAAAACCTATGGATTGCTATGTCTCCGAAAGTGAATCAAGTGTGTGTACAGGGGCATAAACGCAGCAGTGATAGGATTGGAGAGGTTCGGTGAGCAACTGAAGACCCTTTGAAGTCATATTGCATGGTACCCATTCCACGGGTCTCAACTCTCCAGGTTTAAGGTATTCTTCCTTCAGCTAAAACATGCATGTGGAACCCAGAGTATGATCAACCGTGTGATCGGGAGACGTGTTCCAATACGTCTCAGTTTTCGTCCCCTGGTACTCGGGTGCAACATTCCAGACGCTTTACTAACACTCTCCCGACTTGGAGAGTCAGTGCCTTTAACCTCCTGTTTGGCCCAGTTTGCAATTTCTGCGGAAGATGAACAGGAATAGGGAGAACCAATGAGAGACTAGCTGGAGGTGTCTGGACGGGCAAATTTAACTCTCATTTCCCACCAGGAAGAGGAATTAACCAAAGGCTCAGCGTGCCGTGCCGGAACCAGATTAGGGCCTGAAGCCATCCTGCGGTGTTGCGGCCAGCTCACGAGAAAGCGAGTTGAAGAAAGGAGCTCAGGGGCACTGTAATTCACAAACCTGCAGAGTTATAAATGACAGCTATCGTCCAAAAATATACTGAAGTAAGGCTGCCAAGAGGACTTGAAAGCGGGGCAGAATTGCAGGAAACCGATTTCAGGAGGTAGACTGGAATTGCATTTAAAGCATAGGAAAAGAGGCAGAACGTCCACAATGATGCACTTGGCCAAAAAGGGCGTATGCGTTTTTTCCTGAATATATTCAGGAAAAAACGCATACGCCCTTTTTGGCCAACCAAGCAAGCTTGCAAAGGAAATCTGCACTACAATGAAGTCTCACTTCCCCCCGGTCAAAAGGGCCATCTGAAAAAAGTGTAAAATCCAGAAAGGCAGGACAGGCCATGGAGAACTGGGAGCCTTGTTATGCTGATGGGCGGGAAGTAAATTGCCAACAGCCACTCGGGAGAAGTGTATGGTGTTTCCTGAAACATCTAAAAAACAAAGCAACAGAGCCTAGGGCACTTCCACTTATGGTCCTATAGCTTAGGGAAATTAAAATCAAAAAGACACAGCCACCCCAAAGGTTGGGACGGCTCTGTTTACAAGAACCTGGTTTACGGTACAAGTTCAATATCGCAGAAAGTGAAAAATGGATAAAGAAGTTGTGGTACTTACGTACAATGCAGTATCACTCAGCAATGAAATCTATGTCATCAGGCCCGTAGCAGCATAATGAGTGGATTCAGGTACGATGATTCTAACTGAAATAAGTCACACAGAAAAAGAAACATCATAAGATATCACTAATACACGGAATGTAACCTTGGCTACACAGGAACTGAATTACAAAACAGAACAGGGTCTCTAATTTAGAAACCCAACTTACGCTTCCTTAAGGGGAAAGGTGAGTTGGGGTGCTGCATAAAACCAGAGATTGAAATGAGCACAGATAAAGTTCCTTAAGCCAAATATGGAATAGACAAGAGCTACTCCTTGCTCAACGAAATGGACTCAACACCCCATATTAAATGCCTAAGAGTGTACCTGACTAGGAAGTATCTTAAAACCTATGGATTGCTATGTCTCCGAAAGTGAATCAAGTGTGTGTACAGGGGCATAAACGCAGCAGTGATAGGATTGGAGAGGTTCGGTGAGCAACTGAAGACCCTTTGAAGTCATATTGCATGGTACCCATTCCACGGGTCTCAACTCTCCAGGTTTAAGGTATTCTTCCTTCAGCTAAAACATGCATGTGGAACCCAGAGTATGATCAACCGTGTGATCGGGAGACGTGTTCCAATATGTCTCAGTTTTCGTCCCCTGGTACTCGGGTGCAACATTCCAGACGCTTTACTAACACTCTCCCGACTTGGAGAGTCAGTGCCTTTAACCTCCTGTTTGGCCCAGTTTGCAATTTCTGCGGAAGATGAACAGGAATAGGGAGAACCAATGAGAGACTAGCTGGAGGTGTCTGGACGGGCAAATTTAACTCTCATTTCCCACCAGGAAGAGGAATTAACCAAAGGCTCAGCGTGCCGTGCCGGAACCAGATTAGGGCCTGAAGCCATCCTGCGGTGTTGCGGCCAGCTCACGAGAAAGCGAGTTGAAGAAAGGAGCTCAGGGGCACTGTAATTCACAAACCTGCAGAGTTATAAATGACAGCTATCGTCCAAAAATATACTGAAGTAAGGCTGCCAAGAGGACTTGAAAGCGGGGCAGAATTGCAGGAAACCGATTTCAGGAGGTAGACTGGAATTGCATTTAAAGCATAGGAAAAGAGGCAGAACGTCCACAATGATGCACTTGGCCAAAAAGGGCGTATGCGTTTTTTCCTGAATATATTCAGGATAAAACGCATACGCCCTTTTTGGCCAACCAAGCAAGCTTGCAAAGGAAATCTGCACTACAATGAAGTCTCACTTCCCACCGGTCAAAAGGGCCATCTGAAAAAAGTGTAAAATCCAGAAAGGCAGGACAGGCCATGGAGAACTGGGAGCCTTGTTATGCTGATGGGCGGGATGTAAATTGCCAACAGCCACTCGGGAGAAGTGTATGGTGTTTCCTGAAACATCTAAAAAACAAAGCAACAGAGCCTAGGGCACTTCCACTTATGGTTCTATAGCTTAGGGAAATTAAAATTAAAAGACACAGCCACCCCAAAGGTTGGGACGGCTCTGTTTACAAGAACCTGGTTTACGGTACAAGTTCAATATCGCAGAAAGTGAAAAATGGATAAAGAAGTTGTGGTACTTACGTACAATGCAGTATCACTCAGCAATGAAATCTATGTCATCAGGCCCGTAGCAGCATAATGAGTGGATTCAGGTACGATGATTCTAACTGAAATAAGTCACACAGAAAAAGAAACATCATAAGATATCACTAATACACGGAATGTAAACTTGGCTACACAGGAACTGAATTACAAAACAGAACAGGGTCTCAAATTTAGAAAACCAACTTATGCTTGCTTAAGGGGAAAGGTGAGTTGGGGTGCTGCATAAAACCAGAGATTGAAATGAGCACAGATAAAGTTCCTTAAGCCAAATATGGAATAGACAAGAGCTACTCCTTGCTCAACGAAATGGACTCAACACCCCATATTAAATGCCTAAGAGTGTACCTGACTAGGAAGTATCTTAAAACCTATGGATTGCTATGTCTCTGAAAGAGAATCAAGCGTGTGTACAGGGGCATAAACGCAGCAGTGATAGGACTGGAGAGGTTCGGTGAGCAAATGAAGACCCTTTGAAGTCATATTGCATGGAACCCATTCCACGGGTCTCAACTCTCCAGGTTTAAGGTATTCTTCCTTAAGCTAAAACATGCATGTGGAACCCAGAGTATGATCAACCGTGTGATCGGGAGACGTGTTCCAATATGTGTCAGTTTTCGTCCCCTGGTACTCGGGTGCAACATTCCAGACGCTTTACTAACACTCTCCCGACTTGGAGAGTCAGTGCCTTTAACCTCCTGTTTGGCCCAGTTTGCAATTTCTGCGGAAGATGAACAGGAATAGGGAGAACCAATGACAGACTAGCTGGAGGTGTCTGGACGGGCAAATTTAACTCTCATTTCCCACCAGGAAGAGGAATTAACCAAAGGCTCAGCGTGCCGTTCCGGAACCAGATTAGGGCCTGAAGCCATCCTGCGGTGTTGCGGCCAGCTCACGAGAAAGCGAGTTGAAGAAAGGAGCTCAGGGGCACTGTAATTCACAAACCTGCAGAGTTATAAATGACAGCTATCGTCCAAAAATATACTGAAGTAAGGCTGCCAAGAGGACTTGAAAGCGGGGCAGAATTGCAGGAAACCGATTTCAGGAGGTAGACTGGAATTGCATTTAAAGCATAGGAAAAGAGGCAGAACGTCCACAATGATGCACTTGGCCAAAAAGGGCGTATGCGTTTTTTCCTGAATATATTCAGGAAAAAACGCATACGCCCTTTTTGGCCAACCAAGCAAGCTTGCAAAGGAAATCTGCACTACAATGAAGTCTCACTTCCCCCCGGTCAAAAGGGCCATCTGAAAAAAGTGTAAAATCCAGAAAGGCAGGACAGGCCATGGAGAACTGGGAGCCTTGTTATGCTGATGGGCGGGATGTAAATTGCCAACAGCCACTCGGGAGAAGTGTATGGTGTTTCCTGAAACATCTAAAAAACAAAGCAACAGAGCCTAGGGCACTTCCACTTATGGTCCTATAGCTTAGGGAAATTAAAATCAAAAAGACACAGCCACCCCAAAGGTTGGGACGGCTCTGTTTACAAGAACCTGGTTTACGGTACAAGTTCAATATCGCAGAAAGTGAAAAATGGATAAAGAAGTTGTGGTACTTACGTACAATGCAGTATCACTCAGCAATGAAATCTATGTCATCAGGCCCGTAGCAGCATAATGAGTGGATTCAGGTACGATGATTCTAACTGAAATAAGTCACACAGAAAAAGAAACATCATAAGATATCACTAATACACGGAATGTAACCTTGGCTACACAGGAACTGAATTACAAAACAGAACAGGGTCTCTAATTTAGAAACCCAACTTACGCTTCCTTAAGGGGAAAGGTGAGTTGGGGTGCTGCATAAAACCAGAGATTGAAATGAGCACAGATAAAGTTCCTTAAGCCAAATATGGAATAGACAAGAGCTACTCCTTGCTCAACGAAATGGACTCAACACCCCATATTAAATGCCTAAGAGTGTACCTGACTAGGAAGTATCTTAAAACCTATGGATTGCTATGTCTCCGAAAGTGAATCAAGTGTGTGTACAGGGGCATAAACGCAGCAGTGATAGGATTGGAGAGGTTCGGTGAGCAACTGAAGACCCTTTGAAGTCATATTGCATGGTACCCATTCCACGGGTCTCAACTCTCCAGGTTTAAGGTATTCTTCCTTCAGCTAAAACATGCATGTGGAACCCAGAGTATGATCAACCGTGTGATCGGGAGACGTGTTCCAATATGTCTCAGTTTTCGTCCCCTGGTACTCGGGTGCAACATTCCAGACGCTTTACTAACACTCTCCCGACTTGGAGAGTCAGTGCCTTTAACCTCCTGTTTGGCCCAGTTTGCAATTTCTGCGGAAGATGAACAGGAATAGGGAGAACCAATGAGAGACTAGCTGGAGGTGTCTGGACGGGCAAATTTAACTCTCATTTCCCACCAGGAAGAGGAATTAACCAAAGGCTCAGCGTGCCGTGCCGGAACCAGATTAGGGCCTGAAGCCATCCTGCGGTGTTGCGGCCAGCTCACGAGAAAGCGAGTTGAAGAAAGGAGCTCAGGGGCACTGTAATTCACAAACCTGCAGAGTTATAAATGACAGCTATCGTCCAAAAATATACTGAAGTAAGGCTGCCAAGAGGACTTGAAAGCGGGGCAGAATTGCAGGAAACCGATTTCAGGAGGTAGACTGGAATTGCATTTAAAGCATAGGAAAAGAGGCAGAACGTCCACAATGATGCACTTGGCCAAAAAGGGCGTATGCGTTTTTTCCTGAATATATTCAGGATAAAACGCATACGCCCTTTTTGGCCAACCAAGCAAGCTTGCAAAGGAAATCTGCACTACAATGAAGTCTCACTTCCCACCGGTCAAAAGGGCCATCTGAAAAAAGTGTAAAATCCAGAAAGGCAGGACAGGCCATGGAGAACTGGGAGCCTTGTTATGCTGATGGGCGGGATGTAAATTGCCAACAGCCACTCGGGAGAAGTGTATGGTGTTTCCTGAAACATCTAAAAAACAAAGCAACAGAGCCTAGGGCACTTCCACTTATGGTTCTATAGCTTAGGGAAATTAAAATCAAAAGACACAGCCACCCCAAAGGTTGGGACGGCTCTGTTTACAAGAACCTGGTTTACGGTACAAGTTCAATATCGCAGAAAGTGAAAAATGGATAAAGAAGTTGTGGTACTTACGTACAATGCAATATCACTCAGCAATGAAATCTATGTCATCAGGCCCGTAGCAGCATAATGAGTGGATTCAGGTACGATGATTCTAACTGAAATAAGTCACACAGAAAAAGAAACATCATAAGATATCACTAATACACGGAATGTAAACTTGGCTACACAGGAACTGAATTACAAAACAGAACAGGGTCTCAAATTTAGAAAACCAACTTATGCTTGCTTAAGGGGAAAGGTGAGTTGGGGTGCTGCATAAAACCAGAGATTGAAATGAGCACAGATAAAGTTCCTTAAGCCAAATATGGAATAGACAAGAGCTACTCCTTGCTCAACGAAATGGACTCAACACCCCATATTAAATGCCTAAGAGTGTACCTGACTAGGAAGTATCTTAAAACCTATGGATTGCTATGTCTCTGAAAGAGAATCAAGCGTGTGTACAGGGGCATAAACGCAGCAGTGATAGGACTGGAGAGGTTCGGTGAGCAAATGAAGACCCTTTGAAGTCATATTGCATGGAACCCATTCCACGGGTCTCAACTCTCCAGGTTTAAGGTATTCTTCCTTAAGCTAAAACATGCATGTGGAACCCAGAGTATGATCAACCGTGTGATCGGGAGACGTGTTCCAATATGTGTCAGTTTTCGTCCCCTGGTACTCGGGTGCAACATTCCAGACGCTTTACTAACACTCTCCCGACTTGGAGAGTCAGTGCCTTTAACCTCCTGTTTGGCCCAGTTTGCAATTTCTGCGGAAGATGAACAGGAATAGGGAGAACCAATGACAGACTAGCTGGAGGTGTCTGGACGGGCAAATTTAACTCTCATTTCCCACCAGGAAGAGGAATTAACCAAAGGCTCAGCGTGCCGTTCCGGAACCAGATTAGGGCCTGAAGCCATCCTGCGGTGTTGCGGCCAGCTCACGAGAAAGCGAGTTGAAGAAAGGAGCTCAGGGGCACTGTAATTCACAAACCTGCAGAGTTATAAATGACAGCTATCGTCCAAAAATATACTGAAGTAAGGCTGCCAAGAGGACTTGAAAGCGGGGCAGAATTGCAGGAAACCGATTTCAGGAGGTAGACTGGAATTGCATTTAAAGCATAGGAAAAGAGGCAGAACGTCCACAATGATGCACTTGGCCAAAAAGGGCGTATGCGTTTTTTCCTGAATATATTCAGGAAAAAACGCATACGCCCTTTTTGGCCAACCAAGCAAGCTTGCAAAGGAAATCTGCACTACAATGAAGTCTCACTTCCCCCCGGTCAAAAGGGCCATCTGAAAAAAGTGTAAAATCCAGAAAGGCAGGACAGGCCATGGAGAACTGGGAGCCTTGTTATGCTGATGGGCGGGATGTAAATTGCCAACAGCCACTCGGGAGAAGTGTATGGTGTTTCCTGAAACATCTAAAAAACAAAGCAACAGAGCCTAGGGCACTTCCACTTATGGTCCTATAGCTTAGGGAAATTAAAATCAAAAAGACACAGCCACCCCAAAGGTTGGGACGGCTCTGTTTACAAGAACCTGGTTTACGGTACAAGTTCAATATCGCAGAAAGTGAAAAATGGATAAAGAAGTTGTGGTACTTACGTACAATGCAGTATCACTCAGCAATGAAATCTATGTCATCAGGCCCGTAGCAGCATAATGAGTGGATTCAGGTACGATGATTCTAACTGAAATAAGTCACACAGAAAAAGAAACATCATAAGATATCACTAATACACGGAATGTAACCTTGGCTACACAGGAACTGAATTACAAAACAGAACAGGGTCTCAAATTTGGAAAACCAACTTATGCTTGCTTAAGGGGAAAGGTGAGTTGGGGTGCTGCATAAAACCAGAGATTGAAATGAGCACAGATAAAGTTCCTTAAGCCAAATATGGAATAGACAAGAGCTACTCCTTGCTCAACGAAATGGACTCAACACCCCATATTAAATGCCTAAGAGTGTACCTGACTAGGAAGTATCTTAAAACCTATGGATTGCTATGTCTCCGAAAGAGAATCAAGCGTGTGTACAGGGGCATAAACGCAGCAGTGATAGGACTGGAGAGGTTCGGTGAGCAAATGAAGACCCTTTGAAGTCATATTGCATGGTACCCATTCCACGGGTCTCAACTCTCCAGGTTTAAGGTATTCTTCCTTCAGCTAAAACATGCATGTGGAACCCAGAGTATGCTCAACCGTGTGATCGGGAGACGTGTTCCAATACGTCTCAGTTTTCGTCCCCTGGTACTCGGGTGCAACATTCCAGACGCTTTACTAACACTCTCCCGACTTGGAGAGTCAGTGCCTTTAACCTCCTGTTTGGCCCAGTTTGCAATTTCTGCAGAAGATGAACAGGAATAGGCAGAACCAATGACAGACTAGATGGAGGTGTCTGGACGGGCAAATTTAACTCTCATTTCCCACCAGGAAGAGGAATTAACCAAAGGCTCAGCGTGCCGTGCCGGAACCAGATTAGGGCCTGAAGCCATCCTGCGGTGTTGCGGCCAGCTCACGAGAAAGCGAGTTGAAGAAAGGAGCTCAGGGGCACTGTAATTCACAAACCTGCAGAGTTATAAATGACAGCTATCGTCCAAAAATATACTGAAGTAAGGCTGCCAAGAGGACTTGAAAGTGGGGCAGAATTGCAGGAAACCGATTTCAGGAGGTAGACTGGAATTGCATTTAAAGCATAGGAAAAGAGGCAGAACGTCCACAATGATGCACTTGGCCAAAAAGGGCGTATGCGTTTTTTCCTGAATATATTCAGGAAAAAACGCATACGCCCTTTTTGGCCAACCAAGCAAGCTTGCAAAGGAAATCTGCACTACAATGATGTCTCACTTCCCCCTGGTCAAAAGGGCCATCTGAAAAAAGTGTAAAATCCAGAAAGGCAGGACAGGCCATGGAGAACTGGGAGCCTTGTTATGCTGATGGGCGGGATGTAAATTGCCAACAGCCACTCGGGAGAAGTGTATGGTGTTTCCTGAAACATCTAAAAAACAAAGCAACAGAGCCTAGGGCACTTCCACTTATGGTCCTATAGCTTAGGGAAATTAAAATCAAAAGACACAGCCACCCCAAAGGTTGGGACGGCTCTGTTTACAAGAACCTGGTTTACGGTACAAGTTCAATATCGCAGAAAGTGAAAAATGGATAAAGAAGTTGTGGTACTTACGTACAATGCAGTATCACTCAGCAAGGAAATCTATGTCATCAGGCCCGTAGCAGCATAATGAGTGGATTCAGGTACGATGATTCTAACTGAAATAAGTCACACAGAAAAAGAAACATCATAAGATATCACTAATACACGGAATGTAACCTTGGCTACACAGGAACTGAATTACAAAATAGAACAGGGTCTCAAATTTAGAAAACCAACTTATGCTTGCTTAAGGGGAAAGGTGAGTTGGGGTGCTGCATAAAACCAGAGATTGAAATGAGCACAGATAAAGTTCCTTAAGCCAAATATGGAATAGACAAGAGCTACTCCTTGCTCAACGAAATGGACTCAACACCCCATATTAAATGCCTAAGAGTGTACCTGACTAGGAAGTATCTTAAAACCTATGGATTGCTATGTGTCTGAAAGAGAATCAAGTGTGTGTACAGGGGCATAAACGCAGCAGTGATAGGATTGGAGAGGTTCGGTGAGCAAATGAAGACCCTTTGAAGTCATATTGCATGGTACCCATTCCACGGGTCTCAACTCTCCAGGTTTAAGGTATTCTTCCTTCAGCTAAAACATGCATGTGGAACCCAGAGTATGATCAACCGTGTGATCGGGAGACGTGTTCCAATACGTCTCAGTTTTCGTCCCCTGGTACTCGGGCGGAATATTCCAGACGATTTACTAACATTCTCCCGACTTGGAGAGTCAGTGCCTTTAACCTCCTGTTTGGCCCAGTTTGCAATTTCTGCGGAAGATGAACAGGGATAGGGAGAACCAATGAGAGACTAGCTGGAGGTGTCTGGACGGGCAAATTTAACTCTCATTTCCCACCAGGAAGAGGAATTAACCAAAGGCTCAGCGTGCCGTGCCGGAACCAGATTAGGGCCTGAAGCCATCCTGCGGTGTTGCGGCCAGCTCACGAGAAAGCGAGTTGAAGAAAGGAGCTCAGGGGCACTGTAATTCACAAACCTGCAGAGTTATAAATGACAGCTATCGTCCAAAAATATACTGAAGTAAGGCTGCCAAGAGGACTTGAAAGCGGGGCAGAATTGCAGGAAACCGATTTCAGGAGGTAGACTGGAATTGCATTTAAAGCATAGGAAAAGAGGCAGAACGTCCACAATGATGCACTTGGCCAAAAAGGGCGTATGCGTTTTTTCCTGAATATATTCAGGAAAAAACGCATACGCCCTTTTTGGCCAACCAAGCAAGCTTGCAAAGGAAATCTGCACTACAATGAAGTCTCACTTCCCCCCGGTCAAAAGGGCCATCTGAAAAAAGTGTAAAATCCAGAAAGGCAGGACAGGCCATGGAGAACTGGGAGCCTTGTTATGCTGATGGGCGGGATGTAAATTGCCAACAGCCACTCGGGAGAAGTGTATGGTGTTTCCTGAAACATCTAAAAAACAAAGCAACAGAGCCTAGGGCACTTCCACTTATGGTCCTATAGCTTAGGGAAATTAAAATCAAAAGACACAGCCACCCCAAAGGTTGGGACGGCTCTGTTTACAAGAACCTGGTTTACGGTACAAGTTCAATATCGCAGAAAGTGAAAAATGGATAAAGAAGTTGTGGTACTTACGTACAATGCAGTATCACTCAGCAAGGAAATCTATGTCATCAGGCCCGTAGCAGCATAATGAGTGGATTCAGGTATGATGATTCTAACTGAAATAAGTCACACAGAAAAAGAAACATCATAAGATATCACTAATACACGGAATGTAAACTTGGCTACACAGGAACTGAATTACAAAACAGAACAGGGTCTCAAATTTGGAAAACCAACTTATGCTTGCTTAAGGGGAAAGGTGAGTTGGGGTGCTGCATAAAACCAGAGATTGAAATGAGCACAGATAAAGTTCCTTAAGCCAAATATGGAATAGACAAGAGCTACTCCTTGCTCAACGAAATGGACTCAACACCCCATATTAAATGCCTAAGAGTGTACCTGACTAGGAAGTATCTTAAAACCTATGGATTGCTATGTCTCCTAAAGAGAATCAAGCGTGTGTACAGGGGCATAAACGCAGCAGTGATAGGACTGGAGAGGTTCGGTGAGCAAATGAAGACCCTTTGAAGTCATATTGCATGGAACCCATTCCACGGGTCTCAACTCTCCAGGTTTAAGGTATTCTTCCTTAAGCTAAAACATGCATGTGGAACCCAGAGTATGATCAACCGTGTGATCGGGAGACGTGTTCCAATATGTGTCAGTTTTCGTCCCCTGGTACTCGGGTGCAACATTCCAGACGCTTTACTAACACTCTCCCGACTTGGAGAGTCAGTGCCTTTAACCTCCTGTTTGGCCCAGTTTGCAATTTCTGCGGAAGATGAACAGGAATAGGGAGAACCAATGAGAGACTAGCTGGAGGTGTCTGGACGGGCAAATTTAACTCTCATTTCCCACCAGGAAGAGGAATTAACCAAAGGCTCAGCGTGCCGTGCCGGAACCAGATTAGGGCCTGAAGCCATCCTGCGGTGTTGCGGCCAGCTCACGAGAAAGCGAGTTGAAGAAAGGAGCTCAGGGGCACTGTAATTCACAAACCTGCAGAGTTATAAATGACAGCTATCGTCCAAAAATATACTGAAGTAAGGCTGCCAAGAGGACTTGAAAGCGGGGCAGAATTGCAGGAAACCGATTTCAGGAGGTAGACTGGAATTGCATTTAAAGCATAGGAAAAGAGGCAGAACGTCCACAATGATGCACTTGGCCAAAAAGGGCGTATGCGTTTTTTCCTGAATATATTCAGGAAAAAACGCATACGCCCTTTTTGGCCAACCAAGCAAGCTTGCAAAGGAAATCTGCACTACAATGAAGTCTCACTTCCCCCCGGTCAAAAGGGCCATCTGAAAAAAGTGTAAAATCCAGAAAGGCAGGACAGGCCATGGAGAACTGGGAGCCTTGTTATGCTGATGGGCGGGATGTAAATTGCCAACAGCCACTCGGGAGAAGTGTATGGTGTTTCCTGAAACATCTAAAAAACAAAGCAACAGAGCCTAGGGCACTTCCACTTATGGTCCTATAGCTTAGGGAAAGTAAAATCAAAAAGACACAGCCACCCCAAAGGTTGGGACGGCTCTGTTTACAAGAACCTGGTTTACGGTACAAGTTCAATATCGCAGAAAGTGAAAAATGGATAAAGAAGTTGTGGTACTTACGTACAATGCAGTATCACTCAGCAATGAAATCTATGTCATCAGGCCCGTAGCAGCATAATGAGTGGATTCAGGTACGATGATTCTAACTGAAATAAGTCACACAGAAAAAGAAACATCATAAGATATCACTAATACACGGAATGTAACCTTGGCTACACAGGAACTGAATTACAAAACAGAACAGGGTCTCAAATTTGGAAAACCAACTTATGCTTGCTTAAGGGGAAAGGTGAGTTGGGGTGCTGCATAAAACCAGAGATTGAAATGAGCACAGATAAAGTTCCTTAAGCCAAATATGGAATAGACAAGAGCTACTCCTTGCTCAACGAAATGGACTCAACACCCCATATTAAATGCCTAAGAGTGTACCTGACTAGGAAGTATCTTAAAACCTATGGATTGCTATGTCTCCGAAAGAGAATCAAGCGTGTGTACAGGGGCATAAACGCAGCAGTGATAGGACTGGAGAGGTTCGGTGAGCAAATGAAGACCCTTTGAAGTCATATTGCATGGTACCCATTCCACGGGTCTCAACTCTCCAGGTTTAAGGTATTCTTCCTTCAGCTAAAACATGCATGTGGAACCCAGAGTATGCTCAACCGTGTGATCGGGAGACGTGTTCCAATACGTCTCAGTTTTCGTCCCCTGGTACTCGGGTGCAACATTCCAGACGCTTTACTAACACTCTCCCGACTTGGAGAGTCAGTGCCTTTAACCTCCTGTTTGGCCCAGTTTGCAATTTCTGCGGAAGATGAACAGGAATAGGGAGAACCAATGACAGACTAGCTGGAGGTGTCTAGACGGGCAAATTTAACTCTCATTTCCCACCAGGAAGAGGAATTAACCAAAGGCTCAGCGTGCCGTGCCGGAACCAGATTAGGGCCTGAAGCCATCCTGCGGTGTTGCGGCCAGCTCACGAGAAAGCGAGTTGAAGAAAGGAGCTCAGGGGCACTGTAATTCACAAACCTGCAGAGTTATAAATGACAGCTATCGTCCAAAAATATACTGAAGTAAGGCTGCCAAGAGGACTTGAAAGCGGGGCAGAATTGCAGGAAACCGATTTCAGGAGGTAGACTGGAATTGCATTTAAAGCATAGGAAAAGAGGCAGAACGTCCACAATGATGCACTTGGCCAAAAAGGGCGTATGCGTTTTTTCCTGAATATATTCAGGAAAAAACGCATACGCCCTTTTTGGCCAACCAAGCAAGCTTGCAAAGGAAATCTGCACTACAATGAAGTCTCACTTCCCCCCGGTCAAAAGGGCCATCTGAAAAAAGTGTAAAATCCAGAAAGGCAGGACAGGCCATGGAGAACTGGGAGCCTTGTTATGCTGATGGGCGGGAAGTAAATTGCCAACAGCCACTCGGGAGAAGTGTATGGTGTTTCCTGAAACATCTAAAAAACAAAGCAACAGAGCCTAGGGCACTTCCACTTATGGTCCTATAGCTTAGGGAAATTAAAATCAAAAAGACACAGCCACCCCAAAGGTTGGGACGGCTCTGTTTACAAGAACCTGGTTTACGGTACAAGTTCAATATCGCAGAAAGTGAAAAATGGATAAAGAAGTTGTGGTACTTACGTACAATGCAGTATCACTCAGCAATGAAATCTATGTCATCAGGCCCGTAGCAGCATAATGAGTGGATTCAGGTACGATGATTCTAACTGAAATAAGTCACACAGAAAAAGAAACATCATAAGATATCACTAATACACGGAATGTAACCTTGGCTACACAGGAACTGAATTACAAAACAGAACAGGGTCTCTAATTTAGAAACCCAACTTACGCTTCCTTAAGGGGAAAGGTGAGTTGGGGTGCTGCATAAAACCAGAGATTGAAATGAGCACAGATAAAGTTCCTTAAGCCAAATATGGAATAGACAAGAGCTACTCCTTGCTCAACGAAATGGACTCAACACCCCATATTAAATGCCTAAGAGTGTACCTGACTAGGAAGTATCTTAAAACCTATGGATTGCTATGTCTCCGAAAGTGAATCAAGTGTGTGTACAGGGGCATAAACGCAGCAGTGATAGGATTGGAGAGGTTCGGTGAGCAACTGAAGACCCTTTGAAGTCATATTGCATGGTACCCATTCCACGGGTCTCAACTCTCCAGGTTTAAGGTATTCTTCCTTCAGCTAAAACATGCATGTGGAACCCAGAGTATGATCAACCGTGTGATCGGGAGACGTGTTCCAATATGTCTCAGTTTTCGTCCCCTGGTACTCGGGTGCAACATTCCAGACGCTTTACTAACACTCTCCCGACTTGGAGAGTCAGTGCCTTTAACCTCCTGTTTGGCCCAGTTTGCAATTTCTGCGGAAGATGAACAGGAATAGGGAGAACCAATGAGAGACTAGCTGGAGGTGTCTGGACGGGCAAATTTAACTCTCATTTCCCACCAGGAAGAGGAATTAACCAAAGGCTCAGCGTGCCGTGCCGGAACCAGATTAGGGCCTGAAGCCATCCTGCGGTGTTGCGGCCAGCTCACGAGAAAGCGAGTTGAAGAAAGGAGCTCAGGGGCACTGTAATTCACAAACCTGCAGAGTTATAAATGACAGCTATCGTCCAAAAATATACTGAAGTAAGGCTGCCAAGAGGACTTGAAAGCGGGGCAGAATTGCAGGAAACCGATTTCAGGAGGTAGACTGGAATTGCATTGAAAGCATAGGAAAAGAGGCAGAACGTCCACAATGATGCACTTGGCCAAAAAGGGCGTATGCGTTTTTTCCTGAATATATTCAGGAAAAAACGCATACGCCCTTTTTGGCCAACCAAGCAAGCTTGCAAAGGAAATCTGTACTACAATGAAGTCTCACTTCCCCCCGGTCAAAAGGGCCATCTGAAAAAAGTGTAAAATCCAGAAAGGCAGGACAGGCCATGGAGAACTGGGAGCCTTGTTATGCTGATGGGCGGGATGTAAATTGCCAACAGCCACTCGGGAGAAGTGTATGGTGTTTCCTGAAACATCTAAAAAACAAAGCAACAGAGCCTAGGGCACTTCCACTTATGGTCCTATAGCTTAGGGAAATTAAAATCAAAAGACACAGCCACCCCAAAGGTTGGGACGGCTCTGATTACAAGAACCTGGTTTACGGTACAAGTTCAATATCGCAGAAAGTGAAAAATGGATAAAGATGTTGTGGTACTTACGTACAATGCAATATCACTCAGCAATGAAATCTATGTCATCAGGCCCGTAGCAGCATAATGAGTGGATTCAGGTACGATGATTCTAACTGAAATAAGTCACACAGAAAAAGAAACATCATAAGATATCAGTAATACACGGAATGTAACCTTGGCTACACAGGAACTGAATTACAAAACAGAACAGGGTCTCAAATTTAGAAACCCAACTTATGCTTGCTTAAGGGGAAAGGTGAGTTGGGGTGCTGCATAAAACCAGAGATTGAAATGAGCACAGATAAAGTTCCTTAAGCCAAATATGGAATAGACAAGAGCTACTCCTTGCTCAACGAAATGGACTCAACACCCCATATTAAATGCCTAAGAGTGTACCTGACTAGGAAGTATCTTAAAACCTATGGATTGCTATGTCACTGAAAGAGAATCAAGTGTGTGTACAGGGGCATAAACGCAGCAGTGATAGGATTGGAGAGGTTCGGTGAGCAAATGAAGACCCTTTGAAGTCATATTGCATGGTACCCATTCCACGGGTCTCAACTCTCCAGGTTTAAGGTATTCTTCCTTCAGCTAAAACATGCATGTGGAACCCAGAGTATGATCAACCGTGTGATCGGGAGACGTGTTCCAATATGTCTCAGTTTTCGTCCCCTGGTACTCGGGTGCAACATTCCAGACGCTTTACTAACACTCTCCCAACTTGGAGAGTCAGTGCCTTTAACCTCCTGTTTGGCCCAGTTTGCAATTTCTGCGGAAGATGAACAGGAATAGGGAGAACCAATGAGAGACTAGCTGGAGCTGTCTGGCCGGGCAAATTTAACTCTCATTTCCCACCAGGAAGAGGAATTAACCAAAGGCTCAGCGTGCCGTGCCGGAACCAGATTAGGGCCTGAAGCCATCCTGCGGTGTTGCGGCCAGCTCACGAGAAAGCGAGTTGAAGAAAGGAGCTCAGGGGCACTGTAATTCACAAACCTGCAGAGTTATAAATGACAGCTATCGTCCAAAAATATACTGAAGTAAGGCTGCCAAGAGGACTTGAAAGCGGGGCAGAATTGCAGGAAACCGATTTCAGGAGGTAGACTGGAATTGCATTTAAAGCATAGGAAAAGAGGCAGAACGTCCACAATGATGCACTTGGCCAAAAAGGGCGTATGCGTTTTTTCCTGAATATATTCAGGAAAAAACGCATACGCCCTTTTTGGCCAACCAAGCAAGCTTGCAAAGGAAATCTGCACTACAATGAAGTCTCACTTCCCCCTGGTCAAAAGGGCCATCTGAAAAAAGTGTAAAATCCAGAAAGGCAGGACAGGCCATGGAGAACTGGGAGCCTTGTTATGCTGATGGGCGGGATGTAAATTGCCAACAGCCACTCGGGAGAAGTGTATGGTGTTTCCTGAAACATCTAAAAAACAAAGCAACAGAGCCTAGGGCATTTCCACTTATGGTCCTATAGCTTAGGGAAATTAAAATCAAAAGACACAGCCACCCCAAAGGTTGGGACGGCTCTGTTTACAAGAACCTGGTTTACGGTACAAGTTCAATATCGCAGAAAGTGAAAAATGGATAAAGAAGTTGTGGTACTTACGTACAATGCAATATCACTCAGCAATGAAATCTATGTCATCAGGCCCGTAGCAGCATAATGAGTGGATTCAGGTACGATGATTCTAACTGAAATAAGTCACACAGAAAAAGAAACATCATAAGATATCACTAATACACGGAATGTAAACTTGGCTACACAGGAACTGAATTCCAAAACAGAACAGGGTCTCAAATTTAGAAAACCAACTTATGCTTGCTTAAGGGGAAAGGTGAGTTGGGGTGCTGCATAAAACCAGAGATTGAAATGAGCACAGATAAAGTTCCTTAAGCCAAATATGGAATAGACAAGAGCTACTCCTTGCTCAACGAAATGGACTCAACACCCCATATTAAATGCCTAAGAGTGTACCTGACTAGGAAGTATCTTAAAACCTATGGATTGCTATGTCTCTGAAAGAGAATCAAGTGTGTGTACAGGGGCATAAACGCAGCAGTGATAGGATTGGAGAGGTTCGGTGAGCAAATGAAGACCCTTTGAAGTCATATTGCATGGTACCCATTCCACGGGTCTCAACTCTCCAGGTTTAAGGTATTCTTCCTTCAGCTAAAACATGCATGTGGAACCCAGAGTATGATCAACCGTGTGATCGGGAGACGTGTTCCAATATGTCTCAGTTTTCGTCCCCTGGTACTCGGGTGCAACATTCCAGACGCTTTACTAACACTCTCCCGACTTGGAGAGTCAGTGCCTTTAACCTCCTGTTTGGCCCAGTTTGCAATTTCTGCGGAAGATGAACAGGAATAGGGAGAACCAATGACAGACTAGCTGGAGGTGTGTGGACGGGCAAATTTAACTCTCATTTCCCACCAGGAAGAGGAATTAACCAAAGGCTCAGCGTGCCGTGCCGGAACCAGATTAGGGCCTGAAGCCATCCTGCGGTGTTGCGGCCAGCTCACGAGAAAGCGAGTTGAAGAAAGGAGCTCAGGGGCACTGTAATTCACAAACCTGCAGAGTTATAAATGACAGCTATCGTCCAAAAATATACTGAAGTAAGGCTGCCAAGAGGACTTGAAAGCAGGGCAGAATTGCAGGAAACCGATTTCAGGAGGTAGACTGGAATTGCATTTAAAGCATAGGAAAAGAGGCAGAACGTCCACAATGATGCACTTGGCCAAAAAGGGCGTATGCGTTTTTTCCTGAATATATTCAGGAAAAAACGCATACGCCCTTTTTGGCCAACCAAGCAAGCTTGCAAAGGAAATCTGCACTACAATGAAGTCTCACTTCCCCCCGGTCAAAAGGGCCATCTGAAAAAAGTGTAAAATCCAGAAAGGCAGGACAGGCCATGGAGAACTGGGAGCCTTGTTATGCTGATGGGCGGGAAGTAAATTGCCAACAGCCACTCGGGAGAAGTGTATGGTGTTTCCTGAAACATCTAAAAAACAAAGCAACAGAGCCTAGGGCACTTCCACTTATGGTCCTATAGCTTAGGGAAATTAAAATCAAAAAGACACAGCCACCCCAAAGGTTGGGACGGCTCTGTTTACAAGAACCTGGTTTACGGTACAAGTTCAATATCGCAGAAAGTGAAAAATGGATAAAGAAGTTGTGGTACTTACGTACAATGCAGTATCACTCAGCAATGAAATCTATGTCATCAGGCCCGTAGCAGCATAATGAGTGGATTCAGGTACGATGATTCTAACTGAAATAAGTCACACAGAAAAAGAAACATCATAAGATATCACTAATACACGGAATGTAACCTTGGCTACACAGGAACTGAATTACAAAACAGAACAGGGTCTCTAATTTAGAAACCCAACTTACGCTTCCTTAAGGGGAAAGGTGAGTTGGGGTGCTGCATAAAACCAGAGATTGAAATGAGCACAGATAAAGTTCCTTAAGCCAAATATGGAATAGACAAGAGCTACTCCTTGCTCAACGAAATGGACTCAACACCCCATATTAAATGCCTAAGAGTGTACCTGACTAGGAAGTATCTTAAAACCTATGGATTGCTATGTGTCTGAAAGAGAATCAAGTGTGTGTACAGGGGCATAAACGCAGCAGTGATAGGATTGGAGAGGTTCGGTGAGCAAATGAAGACCCTTTGAAGTCATATTGCATGGTACCCATTCCACGGGTCTCAACTCTCCAGGTTTAAGGTATTCTTCCTTCAGCTAAAACATGCATGTGGAACCCAGAGTATGATCAACCGTGTGATCGGGAGACGTGTTCCAATATGTCTCAGTTTTCGTCCCCTGGTACTCGGGTGCAACATTCCAGACGCTTTACTAACACTCTCCCGACTTGGAGAGTCAGTGCCTTTAACCTCCTGTTTGGCCCAGTTTGCAATTTCTGCGGAAGATGAACAGGAATAGGCAGAACCAATGAGAGACTAGCTGGAGGTGTCTGGACGGGCAAATTTAACTCTCATTTCCCACCAGGAAGAGGAATTAACCAAAGGCTCAGCATGCCGTGCCGGAACCAGATTAGGGCCTGAAGCCATCATGTGCTGTTGCGGCCAGCTCACGAGAAAGCGAGTTGAAGAAAGGAGCTCAGGGGCACTGTAATTCACAAACCTGCAGAGTTATAAATGACAGCTATCGTCCAAAAATATACTGAAGTAAGGCTGCCAAGAGGACTTGAAAGCGGGGCAGAATTGCAGGAAACCGATTTCAGGAGGTAGACTGGAATTGCATTTAAAGCATAGGAAAAGAGGCAGAACGTCCACAATGATGCACTTGGCCAAAAAGGGCGTATGCGTTTTTTCCTGAATATATTCAGGAAAAAACGCATACGCCCTTTTTGGCCAACAAAGCAAGCTTGCAAAGGAAATCTGCACTACAATGAAGTCTCACTTCCCCCCGGTCAAAAGGGCCATCTGAAAAAAGTGTAAAATCCAGAAAGGCAGGACAGGCCATGGAGAACTGGGAGCCTTGTTATGCTGATGGGCGGGATGTCAATTGCCAACAGCCACTGGGGAGAAGTGTATGGTGTTTCCTGAAACATCTAAAAAACAAAGCAACAGAGCCTAGGGCACTTCCACTTATGGTCCTATAGCTTAGGGAAATTAAAATCAAAAAGACACAGCCACCCCAAAGGTTGGGACGGCTCTGTTTACAAGAACCTGGTTTACGGTACAAGTTCAATATCGCAGAAAGTGAAAAATGGATAAAGAAGTTGTGGTACTTACGTACAATGCAGTATCACTCAGCAATGAAATCTATGTCATCAGGCCCGTAGCAGCATAATGAGTGGATTCAGGTATGATGATTCTAACTGAAATAAGTCACACAGGAAAAGAAACATCATAAGATATCACTAATACACGGAATGTAACCTTGGCTACACAGGAACTGAATTACAAAACAGAACAGGGTCTCAAATTTAGAAACCCAACTTATGCTTGCTTAATGGGAAAGGTGAGTTGGGGTGCTGCATAAAACAAGAGATTGAAATGAGCACAGATAAAGTTCCTTAAGCCAAATATGGAATAGACAAGAGCTACTCCTTGCTCAACGAAATGGACTCAACACCCCATATTAAATGCCTAAGAGTGTACCTGACTAGGAAGTATCTTAAAACCTATGGATTGCTATGTGTCTGAAAGAGAATCAAGTGTGTGTACAGGGGCATAAACGCAGCAGTGATAGGATTGGAGAGGTTCGGTGAGCAAATGAAGACCCTTTGAAGTCATATTGCATGGTACCCATTCCACGGGTCTCAACTCTCCAGGTTTAAGGTATTCTTCCTTCAGCTAAAACATGCATGTGTAACCCAGAGTATGATCAACCGTGTGATCGGGAGACGTGTTCCAATACGTCTCAGTTTTCGTCCCCTGGTACTCGGGTGCAACATTCCAGACGCTTTACTAACACTCTCCCGACTTGGAGAGTCAGTGCCTTTAACCTCCTGTTTGGCCCAGTTTGCAATTTCTGTGGAAGATGAACAGGAATAGGCAGAACCAATGACAGACTAGCTGGAGGTGTCTGGACGGGCAAATTTAACTCTCATTTCCCACCAGGAAGAGGAATTAACCAAAGGCTCAGCGTGCCGTGCCGGAACCAGATTAGGGCCTGAAGCCATCCTGCGGTGTTGCGGCCAGCTCACGAGAAAGCGACTTGAAGAAAGGAGCTCAGGGGCACTGTAATTCACAAACCTGCAGAGTTATAAATGACAGCTATCGTCCAAAAATATACTGAAGTTAGGCCGCCAAGAGGACTTGAAAGCGGGGCAGAATTGCAGGAAACCGATTTCAGGAGGTAGACTGGAATTGCATTTAAAGCATAGGAAAAGAGGCAGAACGTCCACAATGATGCACTTGGCCAAAAAGGGCGTATGCGTTTTTTCCTGAATATATTCAGGAAAAAACGCATACGCCCTTTTTGGCCAACCAAGCAAGCTTGCAAAGGAAATGTGCACTACAATGAAGTCTCACTTCCCCCCGGTCAAAAGGGCCATCTGAAAAAAGTGTAAAATCCAGAAAGGCAGGACAGGCCATGGAGAACTGGGAGCCTTGTTATGCTGATGGGCGGGATGTCAATTGCCAACAGCCACTCGGGAGAAGTGTATGGTGTTTCCTGAAACATCTAAAAAACAAAGCAACAGAGCCTAGGGCACTTCCACTTATGGTCCTATAGCTTAGGGAAATTAAAATCAAAAGACACAGCCACCCCAAAGGTTGGGACGGCTCTGTTTACAAGAACCTGGTTTACGGTACAAGTTCAATATCGCAGAAAGTGAAAAATGGATAAAGAAGTTGTGGTACTTACGTACAATGCAATATCACTCAGCAATGAAATCTATGTCATCAGGCCCGTAGCAGCATAATGAGTGGATTCAGGTACGATGATTCTAACTGAAATAAGTCACACAGGAAAAGAAACATCATAAGATATCACTAATACACGGAATGTAACCTTGGCTACACAGGAACTGAATTACAAAACAGAACAGGGTCTCAAATTTAGAAAACCAACTTATGCTTGCTTAAGGGGAAAGGTGAGTTGGGGTGCTGCATAAAACCAGAGATTGAAATGAGCACAGATAAAGTTCCTTAAGCCAAATATGGAATAGACAAGAGCTACTCCTTGCTCAACGAAATGGACTCAACACCCCATATTAAACGCCTAAGAGTGTACCTGACTAGGAAGTATCTTAAAACCTATGGATTGCTATGTCTCTGAAAGAGAATCAAGCGTGTGTACAGGGGCATAAACGCAGCAGTGATAGGATTGGAGAGGTTCGGTGAGCAAATGAAGACCCTTTGAAGTCATATTGCATGGTACCCATTCCACGGGTCTCAACTCTCCAGGTTTAAGGCATTCTTCCTTCAGATAAAACATGCATGTGGAACCCAGAGTATGATCAACCGTGTGAGCGGGAGACGTGTTCCAATATGTGTCAGTTTTCGTCCCCTGGTACTCGGGTGCAACATTCCAGACGCTTTACTAACACTCTCCCGACTTGGAGAGTCAGTGCCTTTAACCTCCTGTTTGGCCCAGTTTGCAATTTCTGCGGAAGATGAACAGGAATAGGGAGAACCAATGACAGACTAGCTGGAGGTGTCTGGACGGGCAAATTTAACTCTCATTTCCCACCAGGAAGAGGAATTAACCAAAGGCTCAGCGTGCCGTGCCGGAACCAGATTAGGGCCTGAAGCCATCCTGCGGGGTTGCGGCCAGCTCACGAGAAAGCGAGTTGAAGAAAGGAGCTCAGGGGCACTGTAATTCACAAACCTGCAGAGTTATAAATGACAGCTATCGTCCAAAAATATACTGAAGTAAGGCTGCCAAGAGGACTTGAAAGCGGGGCAGAATTGCAGGAAACCGATTTCAGGAGGTAGACTGGAATTGCATTTAAAGCATAGGAAAAGAGGCAGAACGTCCACAATGATGCACTTGGCCAAAAAGGGCGTATGCGTTTTTTCCTGAATATATTCAGGATAAAACGCATACGCCCTTTTTGGCCAACCAAGCAAGCTTGCAAAGGAAATCTGCACTACAATGAAGTCTCACTTCCCCCCGGTCAAAAGGGCCATCTGAAAAAAGTGTAAAATCCAGAAAGGCAGGACAGGCCATGGAGAACTGGGAGCCTTGTTATGCTGATGGGCGGGATGTAAATTGCCAACAGCCACTCGGGAGAAGTGTATGGTGTTTCCTGAAACATCTAAAAAACAAAGCAACAGAGCCTAGGGCACTTCCACTTATGGTCCTATAGCTTAGGGAAATTAAAATCAAAAAGACACAGCCACCCCAAAGGTTGAGACGGCTCTGTTTACAAGAACCTGGTTTACGGTACAAGTTCAATATCGCAGAAAGTGAAAAATGGATAAAGAAGTTGTGGTACTTACGTACAATGCAGTATCACTCAGCAAGGAAATCTATGTCATCAGGCCCATAGCAGCATAATGAGTGGATTCAGGTACGATGATTCTAACTGAAATAAGTCACACAGAAAAAGAAACATCATAAGATATCACTAATACACGGAATGTAAACTTGGCTACACAGGAACTGAATTACAAAACAGAACAGGGTCTCTAATTTAGAAACCCAACTTATGCTTGCTTAAGGGGAAAGGTGAGTTGGGGTGCTGCATAAAACCAGAGATTGAAATGAGCACAGATAAAGTTCCTTAAGCCAAATATGGAATAGACAAGAGCTACTCCTTGCTCAACGAAATGGACTCAACACCCCATATTAAATGCCTAAGAGTGTACCTGACTAGGAAGTATCTTAAAACCTATGGATTGCTATGTCTCTGAAAGAGAATCAAGTGTGTGTACAGGGGCATAAACGCAGCAGTGATAGGATTGGAGAGGTTCGGTGAGCAAATGAAGACCCTTTGAAGTCATATTGCATGGTACCCATTCCACGGGTCTCAACTCTCCAGGTTTAAGGTATTCTTCCTTCAGCTAAAACATGCATGTGGAACCCAGAGTATGATCAACCGTGTGATCGGGAGACGTGTTCCAATATGTCTCAGTTTTCGTCCCCTGGTACTCGGGTGCAAAATTCCAGACGCTTTACTAACACTCTCCCGACTTTGAGAGTCAGTGCCTTTAACCTCCTGTTTGGCCCAGTTTGCAATTTCTGCGGAATATGAACAGGGATAGGGAGAACCAATGACAGACTAGCTGGAGGTGTCTGGACGGGCAAATTTAACTCTCATTTCCCACCAGGAAGAGGAATTAACCAAAGGCTCAGCGTGCCGTGCCGGAACCAGATTAGGGCCTGAAGCCATCCTGCGGTGTTGCGGCCAGCTCACGAGAGAGCGAGTTGAAGAAAGGAGCTCAGGGGCACTGTAATTCACAAACCTGCAGAGTTATAAATGACAGCTATCGTCCAAAAATATACTGAAGTAAGGCTGCCAAGAGGACTTGAAAGCGGGGCAGAATTGCAGGAAACCGATTTCAGGAGGTAGACTGGAATTGCATTTAAAGCATAGGAAAAGAGGCAGAACGTCCACAATGATGCACTTGGCCAAAAAGGGCGTATGCGTTTTTTCCTGAATATATTCAGGAAAAAACGCATACGCCCTTTTTGGCCAACCAAGCAAGCTTGCAAAGGAAATCTGCACTACAATGAAGTCTCACTTCCCCCCGGTCAAAAGGGCCATCTGAAAAAAGTGTAAACTCCAGAAAGGCAGGACATGCCATGGAGAACTGGGAGCCTTGTTATGCTGATGGGCGGGATGTAAATTGCCAACAGCCACTCGGGAGAAGTGTATGGTGTTTCCTGAAACATCTAAAAAACAAAGCAACAGAGCCTAGGGCACTTCCACTTATGGTCCTATAGCTTAGGGAAATTAAAATCAAAAGACACAGCCACCCCAAAGGTTGGGACGGCTCTGTTTACAAGAACCTGGTTTACGGTACAAGTTCAATATCGCAGAAAGTGAAAAATGGATAAAGAAGTTGTGGTACTTACGTACAATGCAGTATCACTCAGCAATGAAATCTATGTCATCAGGCCCGTAGCAGCATAATGAGTGGATTCAGGTACGATGATTCTAACTGAAATAAGTCACACAGAAAAAGAAACATCATAAGATATCACTAATACACGGAATGTAAACTTGGCTACACAGGAACTGAATTACAAAACAGAACAGGGTCTCAAATTTAGAAAACCAACTTATGCTTGCTTAAGGGGAAAGGTGAGTTGGGGTGCTGCATAAAACCAGAGATTGAAATGAGCACAGATAAAGTTCCTTAAGCCAAATATGGAATAGACAAGAGCTACTCCTTGCTCAACGAAATGGACTCAACACCCCATATTAAATGCCTAAGAGTGTACCTGACTAGGAAGTATCTTAAAACCTATGGATTGCTATGTCTCTGAAAGAGAATCAAGTGTGTGTACAGGGGCATAAACGCAGCAGTGATAGGATTGGAGAGGTTCGGTGAGCAAATGAAGACCCTTTGAAGTCATATTGCATGGTACCCATTCCACGGGTCTCAACTCTCCAGGTTTAAGGTATTCTTCCTTCAGCTAAAACATGCATGTGGAACCCAGAGTATGATCAACCGTGTGATCGGGAGACGTGTTCCAATATGTCTCAGTTTTCGTCCCCTGGTACTCGGGTGCAACATTCCAGACGCTTTACTAACACTCTCCCGACTTGGAGAGTCAGTGCCTTTAACCTCCTGTTTGGCCCAGTTTGCAATTTCTGCGGAAGATGAACAGGAATAGGCAGAACCAATGACAGACTAGCTGGAGGTGTCTGGACGGGCAAATTTAACTCTCATTTCCCACCAGGAAGAGGAATTAACCAAAGGCTCAGCGTGCCGTGCCGGAACCAGATTAGGGCCTGAAGCCATCCTGTGGTGCTGCGGCCAGCTCACGAGAAAGCGAGTTGAAGAAAGGAGCTCAGGGGCACTGTAATTCACAAACCTGCAGAGTTATAAATGACAGCTATCGTCCAAAAATATACTGAAGTAAGGCTGCCAAGAGGACTTGAAAGCGGGGCAGAATTGCAGGAAACCGATTTCAGGAGGTAGACTGGAATTGCATTTAAAGCATAGGAAAAGAGGCAGAACGTCCACAATGATGCACTTGGCCAAAAAGGGCGTATGCGTTTTTTCCTGAATATATTCAGGAAAAAACGCATACGCCCTTTTTGGCCAACCAAGCAAGCTTGCAAAGGAAATCTGCACTAAAATGACGTCTCACTTCCCCCTGGTCAAAAGGGCCATCTGAAAAAAGTGTAAAATCCAGAAAGGCAGGACAGGCCATGGAGAACTGGGAGCCTTGTTATGCTGATGGGCGGGATGTAAATTGCCAACAGCCACACGGGAGAAGTGTATGGTGTTTCCTGAAACATCTAAAAAACAAAGCAACAGAGCCTAGGGCACTTCCACTTATGGTCCTATAGCTTAGGGAAATTAAAATCAAAAAGACACAGCCACCCCAAAGGTTGGGACGGCTCTGTTTACAAGAACCTGGTTTACGGTACAAGTTCAATATCGCAGAAAGTGAAAAATGGATAAAGAAGTTGTGCTACTTACGTACAATGCAGTATCACTCAGCAATGAAATCTATGTCATCAGGCCCGTAGCAGCATAATGAGTGGATTCAGGTACGATGATTCTAACTGAAATAAGTCACACAGGAAAAGAAACATCATAAGATATCACTAATACACGGAATGTAAACTTGGCTACACAGGAACTGAATTACAAAACAGAACAGGGTCTCAAATTTAGAAACCCAACTTATGCTTGCTTAAGGGGAAAGGTGAGTTGGGGTGCTGCATAAAACCAGAGATTGAAATGAGCACAGATAAAGTTCCTTAAGCCAAATATGGAATAGACAAGAGCTACTCCTTGCTCAACGAAATGGACTCAACACCCCATATTAAATGCCTAAGAGTGTACCTGACTAGGAAGTATCTTAAAACCTATGGATTGCTATGTGTCTGAAAGAGAATCAAGTGTGTGTACAGGGGCATAAACGCAGCAGTGATAGGATTGGAGAGGTTCGGTGAGCAAATGAAGACCCTTTGAAGTCATATTGCATGGTACCCATTCCACGGGTCTCAACTCTCCAGGTTTAAGGTATTCTTCCTTTAGCTAAAACATGCATGTGGAACCCAGAGTATGATCAACCGTGTGATCGGGAGACGTGTTCCAATACGTCTCAGTTTTCGTCCCCTGGTACTCGGGTGCAACATTCCAGACGCTTTACTAACACTCTCCCGACTTGGAGAGTCAGTGCCTTTAACCTCCTGTTTGGCCCAGTTTGCAATTTCTGCGGAAGATGAACAGGAATAGGCAGAACCAATGACAGACTAGCTGGAGGTGTCTGGACGGGCAAATTTAACTCTCATTTCCCACCAGGAAGAGGAATTAACCAAAGGCTCAGCGTGCCGTGCCGGAACCAGATTAGGGCCTGAAGCCATCCTGCGGTGTTGCGGCCAGCTCACGAGAAAGCGAGTTGAAGAAAGGAGCTCAGGGGCACTGTAATTCACAAACCTGCAGAGTTATAAATGACAGCTATCGTCCAAAAATATACTGAAGTAAGGCTGCCAAGAGGACTTGAAAGCGGGGCAGAATTGCAGGAAACCCATTTCAGGAGGTAGACTGGAATTGCATTTAAAGCATAGGAAAAGAGGCAGAACGTCCACAATGATGCACTTGGCCAAAAAGGGCGTATGCGTTTTTTCCTGAATATATTCAGGAAAAAACGCATACGCCCTTTTTGGCCAACCAAGCAAGCTTGCAAAGGAAATCTGCACTACAATGAAGTCTCACTTCCCACCGGTCAAAAGGGCCATCTGAAAAAAGTGTAAAATCCAGAAAGGCAGGACAGGCCATGGAGAACTGGGAGCCTTGTTATGCTGATGGGCGGGATGTAAATTGCCAACAGCCACTCGGGAGAAGTGTATGGTGTTTCCTGAAACATCTAAAAAACAAAGCAACAGAGCCTAGGGCACTTCCACTTATGGTCCTATAGCTTAGGGAAATTAAAATCAAAAGACACAGCCACCCCAAAGGTTGGGACGGCTCTGTTTACAAGAACCTGGTTTACGGTACAAGTTCAATATCGCAGAAAGTGAAAAATGGATAAAGAAGTTGTGGTACTTACGTACAATGCAGTATCACTCAGCAATGAAATCTATGTCATCAGGCCCGTAGCAGCGTAATGAGTGGATTCAGGTACGATGATTCTAACTGAAATAAGTCACACAGAAAAAGAAACATCATAAGATATCACTAATACACGGAATGTACCTTGGCTACACAGGAACTGAATTACAAAACAGAACAGGGTCTCAAATTTAGAAAACCAACTTATGCTTGCTTAAGGGGAAAGGTGAGTTGGGGTGCTGCATAAAACCAGAGATTGAAATGAGCACAGATAAAGTTCCTTAAGCCAAATATGGAATAGACAAGAGCTACTCCTTGCTCAAGGAAATGGACTCAACACCCCATATTAAATGCCTAAGAGTGTACCTGACTAGGAAGTATCTTAAAACCTATGGATTGCTATGTCTCTGAAAGAGAATCAAGTGTGTGTACAGGGGCATAAACGCAGCAGTGATAGGATTGGAGAGGTTCGGTGAGCAAATGAAGACCCTTTGAAGTCATATTGCATGGTACCCATTCCACGGGTCTCAAGTCTCCAGGTTTAAGGTATTCTTCCTTCAGCTAAAACATGCATGTGGAACCCAGAGTATGATCAACCGTGTGATCGGGAGACGTGTTCCAATATGTCTCAGTTTTCGTCCCCTGGTACTCGGGAGCAACATTCCAGACGCTTTACTAACACTCTCCCGACTTGGAGAGTCAGTGCCTTTAACCTCCTGTTTGGCCCAGTTTGCAATTTCTGCGGAAGATGAACAGGAATAGGCAGAACCAATGACAGACTAGATGGAGGTGTCCGGATGGGCAAGTTTAACTCTCATTTCGCACCAGGAAGAGGAATTAACCAAAGGCTCAGCGTGCCGTGCCGGAACCAGATTAGGGCCTGAAGCCATCCTGCAGTGTTGCGGCCAGCTCACGAGAAAGCGAGTTGAAGAAAGGAGCTCAGGGGCACTGTAATTCACAAACCTGCAGAGTTATAAATGACAGCTATCGTCCAAAAATATACTGAAGTAAGGCTGCCAAGAGGACTTGAAAGCGGGGCAGAATTGCAGGAAACCGATTTCAGGAGGTAGACTGGAATTGCATTTAAAGCATAGGAAAAGAGGCAGAACGTCCACAATGATGCACTTGGCCAAAAAGGGCGTATGCGTTTTTTCCTGAATATATTCAGGAAAAAACGCATACGCCCTTTTTGGCCAACCAAGCAAGCTTGCAAAGGAAATCTGCACTACAGTGAAGTCTCACTTCCCCCCGGTCAAAAGGGCCATCTGAAAAAAGTGTAAAATCCAGAAAGGCAGGATAGGCCATGGAGAACTGGGAGCCTTGTTATGCTGATGGGCGGGATGTCAATTGCCAACAGCCACTCGGGAGAAGCGTATGGTGTTTCCTGAAACATCTAAAAAACAAAGCAACAGAGCCTAGGGCACTTCCACTTATGGTCCTATAGCTTAGGGAAATTAAAATCAAAAGACACAGCCACCCCAAAGGTTGGGACGGCTCTGTTTACAAGAACCTGGTTTACTGTACAAGTTCAGTATCGCAGAAAGTGAAAAATGGATAAAGAAGTTGTGGTACTTACGTACAATGCAGTATCACTCAGCAATGAAATCTATGTCATCAGGCCCGTAGCAGCATAATGAGTGGATTCAGGTATGATGATTCTAACTGAAATAAGTCACACAGAAAAAGAAACATCATAAGATATCACTAATACACGGAATGTAAACTTGGCTACACAGGAACTGAATTACAAAACAGAACAGGGTCTCAAATTTGGAAAACCAACTTATGCTTGCTTAAGGGGAAAGGTGAGTTGGGGTGCTGCATAAAACCAGAGATTGAAATGAGCACAGATAAAGTTCCTTAAGCCAAATATGGAATAGACAAGAGCTACTCCTTGCTCAACGAAATGGACTCAACACCCCATATTAAATGCCTAAGAGTGTACCTGACTAGGAAGTATCTTAAAACCTATGGATTGCTATGTCTCCGAAAGAGAATCAAGCGTGTGTACAGGGGCATAAACGCAGCAGTGATAGGACTGGAGAGGTTCGGTGAGCAAATGAAGACCCTTTGAAGTCATATTGCATGGAACCCATTCCACGGGTCTCAACTCTCCAGGTTTAAGGTATTCTTCCTTAAGCTAACACATGCATGTGGAACCCAGAGTATGATCAACCGTGTGATCGGGAGACGTGTTCCAATATGTGTCAGTTTTCGTCCCCTGGTACTCGGGTGCAACATTCCAGACGCTTTACTAACACTCTCCCGACTTGGAGAGTCAGTGCCTTTAACCTCCTGTTTGGCCCAGTTTGCAATTTCTGCGGAAGATGAACAGGAATAGGGAGAACCAATGACAGACTAGCTGGAGGTTTCTGGACGGGCAAATTTAACTCTCATTTCCCACCAGGAAGAGGAATTAACCAAAGGCTCAGCGTGCCGTGCCGGAACCAGATTAGGGCCTGAAGCCATCCTGCGGTGTTGCGGCCAGCTCACGAGAGAGCGAGTTGAAGAAAGGAGCTCAGGGGCACTGTAATTCACAAACCTGCAGAGTTATAAATGACAGCTATCGTCCAAAAATATACTGAAGTAAGGCTGCCAAGAGGACTTGAAAGCGGGGCAGAATTGCAGGAAACCGATTTCAGGAGGTAGACTGGAATTGCATTTAAAGCATAGGAAAAGAGGCAGAACGTCCACAATGATGCACTTGGCCAAAAAGGGCGTATGCGTTTTTTCCTGAATATATTCAGGAAAAAACGCATACGCCCTTTTTGGCCAACCAAGCAAGCTTGCAAAGGAAATCTGCACTACAATGAAGTCTCACTTCCCCCCGGTCAAAAGGGCCATCTGAAAAAAGTGTAAAATCCAGAAAGGCAGGACAGGCCATGGAGAACTGGGAGCCTTGTTATGCTGATGGGCGGGATGTCAATTGCCAACAGCCACTCGGGAGAAGTGTATGGTGTTTCCTGAAACATCTAAAAAACAAAGCAACAGAGCCTAGGGCACTTCCACATACGGTCCTATAGCTTAGGGAAATTAAAATAAAAAAGACACAGCCACCCCAAAAGTTGGGACGGCTCTGTTTACAAGAACCTGGTTTACGGTACAAGTTCAATATCGCAGAAAGTGAAAAATGGATAAAGAAGTTGTGGTACTTACGTACAATGCAGTATCACTCAGCAATGAAATCTATGTCATCAGGCCCATAGCAGCATAATGAGTGGATTCAGGTACGATGATTCTAACTGAAATAAGTCACACAGGAAAAGAAACATCATAAGATATCACTAATACACGGAATGTAAACTTGGCTACACAGGAACTGAATTACAAAACAGAACAGGGTCTCAAATTTAGAAACCCAACTTATGCTTGCTTAAGGGGAAAGGTGAGTTGGGGTGCTGCATAAAACCAGAGATTGAAATGAGCACAGATAAAGTTCCTTAAGCCAAATATGGAATAGACAAGAGCTACTCCTTGCTCAACGAAATGGACTCAACACCCCATATTAAATGCCTAAGAGTGTACCTGACTAGGAAGTATCTTAAAACCTATGGATTGCTATGTCTCTGAAAGAGAATCAAGTGTGTGTACAGGGGCATAAACGTAGCAGTGATAGGATTGGAGAGGTTCGGTGAGCAAATGAAGACCCTTTGAAGTCATATTGCATGGTACCCATTCCACGGGTCTCAACTCTCCAGGTTTAAGGTATTCGTCCTTCAGCTAAAACATGCATGTGGAACCCAGAGTATGATCAACCGTGTGATCGGGAGACGTGTTCCAATACGTCTCAGTTTTCGTCCCCTGGTACTCGGGTGCAACATTCCAGACGCTTTACTAACACTCTCCCGACTTGGAGAGTCAGTGCCTTTAACCTCCTGTTTGGCCCAGTTTGCAATTTCTGCGGAAGATGAACAGGGATAGGGAGAACCAATGAGAGACTAGCTGGAGGTTTCTGGACGGGCAAATTTAACTCTCATTTCCCACCAGGAAGAGGAATTAACCAAAGGCTCAGCGTGCCGTGCCGGAACCAGATTAGGGCCTGAAGCCATCCTGCGGTGTTGCGGCCAGCTCACGAGAGAGCGAGTTGAAGAAAGGAGCTCAGGGGCACTGTAATTCACAAACCTGCAGAGTTATAAATGACAGCTATCGTCCAAAAATATACTGAAGTAAGGCTGCCAAGAGGACTTGAAAGCGGGGCAGAATTGCAGGAAACCGATTTCAGGAGGTAGACTGGAATTGCATTTAAAGCATAGGAAAAGAGGCAGAACGTCCACAATGATGCACTTGGCCAAAAAGGGCGTATGCGTTTTTTCCTGAATATATTCAGGAAAAAACGCATACGCCCTTTTTGGCCAACCAAGCAAGCTTGCAAAGGAAATCTGCACTACAATGACGTCTCACTTCCCCCTGGTCAAAAGGGCCATCTGAAAAAAGTGTAAAATCCAGAAAGGCAGGACAGGCCATGGAGAACTGGGAGCCTTGTTATGCTGATGGGCGGGATGTAAATTGCCAACAGCCACTCGGGAGAAGTGTATGGTGTTTCCTGAAACATCTAAAAAACAAAGCAACAGAGCCTAGGGCACTTCCACTTATGGTCCTATAGCTTAGGGAAATTAAAATCAAAAGACACAGCCACCCCAAAGGTTGGGACGGCTCTGTTTACAAGAACCTGGTTTACGGTACAAGTTCAATATCGCAGAAAGTGAAAAATGGATAAAGAAGTTGTGGTACTTACGTACAATGCAGTATCACTCAGCAATGAAATCTATGTCATCAGGCCCGTAGCAGCATAATGAGTGGATTCAGGTACGATGATTCTAACTGAAATAAGTCACACAGGAAAAGAAACATCATAAGATATCACTAATACACGGAATGTAAACTTGGCTACACAGGAACTGAATTACAAAACAGTACAGGGTCTCAAATTTAGAAAACCAACTTATGCTTGCTTAAGGGGAAAGGTGAGTTGGGGTGCTGCATAAAACCAGAGATTGAAATGAGCACAGATAAAGTTCCTTAAGCCAAATATGGAATAGACAAGAGCTACTCCTTGCTCAACGAAATGGACTCAACACCCCATATTAAATGCCTAAGAGTGTACCTGACTAGGAAGTATCTTAAAACCTATGGATTGCTATGTCTCTGAAAGAGAATCAAGTGTGTGTACAGGGGCATAAACGCAGCAGTGATAGGATTGGAGAGGTTCGGTGAGCAAATGAAGACCCTTTGAAGTCATATTGCATGGTACCCATTCCACGGGTCTCAACTCTCCAGGTTTAAGGTATTCTTCCTTCAGCTAAAACATGCATTTGGAAGCCAGAGTATGATCAACCGTGTGATCGGGAGACGTGTTCCAATATGTCTCAGTTTTCGTCCCCTGGTACTCAGGTGCAACATTCCAGACGCTTTACTAACACTCTCCCGACTTGGAGAGTCAGTGCCTTTAACCTCCTGTTTGGCCCAGTTTGCAATTTCTGCGGAAGATGAACAGGAATAGGGAGAACCAATGAGAGACTAGCTGGGGGTGTCTGGACGGGCAAATTGAACTCTCATTTCCCACCAGGAAGAGGAATTAACCAAAGGCTCAGCATGCCGTGCCGGAACCAGATTAGGGCCTGAAGCCATCCTGCGGTGTTGCGGCCAGCTCACGAGAAAGCGAGTTGAAGAAAGGAGCTCAGGGGCACTGTAATTCACAAACCTGCAGAGTTATAAATGACAGCTATCGTCCAAAAATATACTGAAGTAAGGCTGCCAAGAGGACTTGAAAGCGGGGCAGAATTGCAGGAAACCGATTTCAGGAGGTAGACTGGAATTGCATTTAAAGCATAGGAAAAGAGGCAGAACGTCCACAATGATGCACTTGGCCAAAAAGGGCGTATGCGTTTTTTCCTGAATATATTCAGGAAAAAACGCATACGCCCTTTTTGGCCAACCAAGCAAGCTTGCAAGGGAAATCTGCACTACAATGAAGTCTCACTTCCCCCCGGTCAAAAGGGCCATCTGAAAAAAGTGTAAAATCCAGAAAGGCAGGACAGGCCATGGAGAACTGGGAGCCTTGTTATGCTGATGGGCGGGATGTAAATTGCCAACAGCCACTCGGGAGAAGTGTATGGTGTTTCCTGAAACATCTAAAAAACAAAGCAACAGAGCCTAGGGCACTTCCACTTATGGTCCTATAGCTTAGGGAAATTAAAATCAAAAGACACAGCCACCACAAAGGTTGGGACGGCTCTGTTTACAAGAACCTGGTTTACGGTACAAGTTCAATATCGCAGAAAGTGAAAAATGGATAAAGAAGTTGTGGTACTTACGTACAATGCAGTATCACTCAGCAAGGAAATCTATGTCATCAGGCCTGTAGCAGCATAATGAGTGGATTCAGGTATGATGATTCTAACTGAAATAAGTCACACAGAAAAAGAAACATCATAAGATATCACTAATACACGGAATGTAAACTTGGCTACACAGGAACTGAATTACAAAACAGAACAGGGTCTCAAATTTGGAAAACCAACTTATGCTTGATAAGGGGAAAGGTGAGTTGGGGTGCTGCATAAAACCAGAGATTGAAATGAGCACAGATAAAGTTCCTTAAGCCAAATATGGAATAGACAAGAGCTACTCCTTGCTCAACGAAATGGACTCAACACCCCATATTAAATGCCTAAGAGTGTACCTGACTAGGAAGTATCTTAAAACCTATGGATTGCTATGTCTCCGAAAGAGAATCAAGCGTGTGTACAGGGGCATAAACGCAGCAGTGATAGGACTGGAGAGGTTCGGTGAGCAAATGAAGACCCTTTGAAGTCATATTGCATGGAACCCATTCCACGGGTCTCAACTCTCCAGGTTTAAGGTATTCTTCCTTCAGCTAAAACATGCATGTGGAACCCAGAGTATGATCAACCGTGTGATCGGGAGACGGGTTCCAATATGTCTCAGTTTTCGTCCCCTGGTACTCGGGTGCAACATTCCAGACGCTTTACTAACACTCTCCCGACTTGGAGAGTCAGTGCCTTTAACCTCCTGTTTGGCCCAGTTTGCAATTTCTGCGGAAGATGAACAGGAATAGGCAGAACCAATGACAGACTAGATGGAGGTGTCTGGACGGGCAAATTTAACTCTCATTTCCCACCAGGAAGAGGAATTAACCAAAGGCTCAGCGTGCCGTGCCGGAACCAGATTAGGGCCTGAAGCCATCCTGCGGTGTTGCGGCCAGCTCACGAGAAAGCGAGTTGAAGAAAGGAGCTCAGGGGCACTGTAATTCACAAACCTGCAGAGTTATAAATGACAGCTATCGTCCAAAAATATACTGAAGTAAGGCTGCCAAGAGGACTTGAAAGCGGGGCAGAATTGCAGGAAACCGATTTCAGGAGGTAGACTGGAATTGCATTTAAAGCATAGGAAAAGAGGCAGAACGTCCACAATGATGCACTTGGCCAAAAAGGGCGTATGCGTTTTTTCCTGAATATATTCAGGAAAAAACGCATACGCCCTTTTTGGCCAACCAAGCAAGCTTGCAAAGGAAATCTGCACTACAATGAAGTCTCACTTCCCACCGGTCAAAAGGGCCATCTGAAAAAAGTGTAAAATCCAGAAAGGCAGGACAGGCCATGGAGAACTGGGAGCCTTGTTATGCTGATGGGCGGGATGTCAATTGCCAACAGCCACTCGGGAGAAGTGTATGGTGTTTCCTGAAACATCTAAAAAACAAAGCAACAGAGCCTAGGGCACTTCCACTTATGGTCCTATAGCTTAGGGAAATTAAAATCAAAAAGACACAGCCACCCCAAAGGTTGGGACGGCTCTGTTTACAAGAACCTGGTTTACGGTACAAGTTCAATATCGCAGAAAGTGAAAAATGGATAAAGAAGTTGTGCTACTTACGTACAATGCAGTATCACTCAGCAATGAAATCTATGTCATCAGGCCCATAGCAGCATAATGAGTGGATTCAGGTATGATGATTCTAACTGAAATAAGTCACACAGAAAAAGAAACATCATAAGATATCACTAATACACGGAATGTAAACTTGGCTACACAGGAACTGAATTACAAAACAGAACAGGGTCTCAAATTTAGAAACCCAACTTATGCTTGCTTAAGGGGAAAGGTGAGTTGGGGTGCTGCATAAAACCAGAGATTGAAATGAGCACAGATAAAGTTCCTTAAGCCAAATATGGAACAGACAACAGCTACTCCTTGCTCAACGAAACGGACTCATCACCCCATATTAAACACCTAAGAATGTACCTGACTAGGAAGTATCTTTAAACCTAAGGAATGCTATGTCTCCGAAAGAGAATCAAGCGTGTGTACAGGGGCATAAACGCAGCAGTGATAGGACTGGAGAGGTTCGGTGACCAAATGAAGACCCTTTGAAGTCATATTGCATGGTACCCATTCCACGGGTCTCAACTCTCCAGGTTTAAGGTATTCTTCCTTCAGCTAAAACATGCATGTGGAACCCAGAGTATGATCAACCGTGTGATCGGGAGACGTGTTCCAATATGTCTCAGTTTTCGTCCCCTGGTACTCGGGTGCAACATTCCAGACGCTTTACTAACACTCTCCCGACTTGGAGAGTCAGTGCCTTTAACCTCCTGTTTGGCCCAGTTTGCAATTTCTGCGGAAGATGAACAGGGATAGGGAGAACCAATGAGAGACTAGCTGGAGGTGTCTGGACGGGCAAATTTAACTCTCATTTCCCACCAGGAAGAGGAATTAACCAAAGGCTCAGCGTGCCGTGCCGGAACCAGATTAGGGCCTGAAGCCATCCTGCGGGGTTGCGGCCAGCTCACGAGAAAGCGAGTTGAAGAAAGGAGCTCAGGGGCACTGTAATTCACAAACCTGCAGAGTTATAAATGACAGCTATCGTCCAAAAATATACTGAAGTAAGGCTGCCAAGAGGACTTGAAAGCGGGGCAGAATTGCAGGAAACCGATTTCAGAAGGTAGACTGGAATTGCATTTAAAGCATAGGAAAAGAGACAGAACGTCCACAATGATGCACTTGGCCAAAAAGGGCGTATGCGTTTTTTCCTGAATATATTCAGGAAAAAACGCATACGCCCTTTTTGGCCAACCAAGCAAGCTTGCAAAGGAAATCTGCACTACAATGAAGTCTCACTTCCCCCCGGTCAAAAGGGCCATCTGAAAAAAGTGTAAAATCCAGAAAGGCAGGACAGGCCATGGAGAACTGGGAGCCTTGTTATGCTGATGGGCGGGATGTCAATTGCCAACAGCCACTCGGGAGAAGTGTATGGTGTTTCCTGAAACATCTAAAAAACAAAGCAACAGAGCCTAGGGCACTTCCACTTATGGTCCTATAGCTTAGGGAAATTAAAATCAAAAAGACACAGCCACCCCAAAGGTTGGGACGGCTCTGTTTACAAGAACCTGGTTTACGGTACAAGTTCAATATCGCAGAAAGTGAAAAATGGATAAAGAAGTTGTGGTACTTACGTACAATGCAATATCACTCAGCAATGATATCTATGTCATCAGGCCCGTAGCAGCATAATGAGTGGATTCAGGTATGATGATTCTAACTGAAATAAGTCACACAGAAAAAGAAACATCATAAGATATCACTAATACACGGAATGTAAACTTGGCTACACAGGAACTGAATTACAAAACAGAACAGGGTCTCAAATTTAGAAAACCAACTTCTGCTTGCTTAAGGGGAAAGGTGAGTTGGGGTGCTGCATAAAACCAGAGATTGAAATGAGCACAGATAAAGTTCCTTAAGCCAAATATGGAATAGACAAGAGCTACTCCTTGCTCAACGAAATGGACTCAACACCCCATATTAAATGCCTAAGAGTGTACCTGACTAGGAAGTATCTTAAAACCTATGGATTGCTATGTCTCTGAAAGAGAATCAAGTGTGTGTACAGGGGCATAAACGCAGCAGTGATAGGATTGGAGAGGTTCGGTGAGAAAATGAAGACCCTTTGAACTCATATTGCATGGTACCCATTCCACGGGTCTCAACTCTCCAGGTTTAAGGTATTCTTCCTTCAGCTAAAACATGCATGTGGAACGCAGAGTATGATCAACCGTGTGATCGGGAGCCGTGTTCCAATATGTCTCAGTTTTCGTCCCCTGGTACTCGGGTGCAACATTCCAGACGCTTTACTAACACTCTCCCGACTTGGAGAGTCAGTGCCTTTACCCTCCTGTTTGGCCCAGTTTGCAATTTCTGCGGAAGATGAACAGGAATAGGCAGAACCAATGAGAGACTAGCTGGAGGTGTCTGGACGGGCAAATTGAACTCTCATTTCCCACCAGGAAGAGGAATTAACCAAAGGCTCAGCGTGCCGTGCCGGAACCAGATTAGGGCCTGAAGCCATCCTGCGGGGTTGCGGCCAGCTCACGAGAAAGCGAGTTGAAGAAAGGAGCTCAGGGGCACTGTAATTCACAAACCTGCAGAGTTATAAATGACAGCTATCGTCCAAAAATATACTGAAGTAAGGCTGCCAAGAGGACTTGAAAGCGGGGCAGAATTGCAGGAAACCGATTTCAGGAGGTAGACTGGAATTGCATTTAAAGCATAGGAAAAGAGGCAGAACGTCCACAATGATGCACTTGGCCAAAAAGGGCGTATGCGTTTTTTCCTGAATATATTCAGGAAAAAACGCATACGCCCTTTTTGGCCAACCAAGCAAGCTTGCAAAGGAAATCTGCACTACAATGAAGTCTCACTTCCCCCCGGTCAAAAGGGCCATCTGAAAAAAGTGTAAAATCCAGAAAGGCAGGACAGGCCATGGAGAACTGGGAGCCTTGTTATGCTGATGGGTGGGATGTAAACTGCCAACAGCCACTCGGGAGAAGTGTATGGTGTTTCCTGAAACATCTAAAAAGCAAAGCAACAGAGCCTAGGGCACTTCCACTTATGGTCCTATAGCTTAGGGAAATTAAAATCAAAAAGACACAGCCACCCCAAAGGTTGGGACGGCTCTGTTTACAAGAACCTGGTTTACGGTACAAGTTCAATATCGCAGAAAGTGAAAAATGGATAAAGAAGTTGTGGTACTTACGTACAATGCAGTATCACTCAGCAAGGAAATCTATGTCATCAGGCCCCTAGCAGCATAATGAGTGGATTCAGGTATGATGATTCTAACTGAAATAAGTCACACAGAAAAAGAAACATCATAAGATATCACTAATACACGGAATGTAAACTTGGCTACACAGGAACTGAATTACAAAACAGAACAGGGTCTCAAATTTGGAAAACCAACTTATGCTTGCTTAAGGGGAAAGGTGAGTTGGGGTGCTGCATAAAACCAGAGATTGAAATGAGCACAGATAAAGTTCCTTAAGCCAAATATGGAATAGACAAGAGCTACTCCTTGCTCAACGAAATGGACTCAACACCCCATATTAAATGCCTAAGAGTGTACCTGACTAGGAAGTATCTTAAAACCTATGGATTGCTATGTCTCCGAAAGAGAATCAAGCGTGTGTACAGGGGCATAAACGCAGCAGTGATAGGACTGGAGAGGTTCGGTGAGCAAATGAAGACCCTTTGAAGTCATATTGCATGGTACCCATTCCACGGGTCTCAACTCTCCAGGTTTAAGGTATTCTTCCTTCAGCTAAAACATGCATGTGGAACCCAGAGTATGATCAACCGTGTGATCGGGAGACGTGTTCCAATACGTCTCAGTTTTCGTCCCCTGGTACTCGGGTGCAACATTCCAGACGCTTTACTAACACTCTCCCGACTTGGAGAGTCAGTGCCTTTAACCTCCTGTTTGGCCCAGTTTGCAATTTCTGCAGAAGATGAACAGGAATAGGCAGAACCAATGACAGACTAGATGGAGGTGTCTGGACGGGCAAATTTAACTCTCATTTCCCACCAGGAAGAGGAATTAACCAAAGGCTCAGCGTGCCGTGCCGGAACCAGATTAGGGCCTGAAGCCATCCTGCGGTGCTGCGGCCAGCTCACGAGAAAGCGAGTTGAAGAAAGGAGCTCAGGGGCACTGTAATTCACAAACCTGCAGAGTTATAAATGACAGCTATCGTCCAAAAATATACTGAAGTAAGGCTGCCAAGAGGACTTGAAAGCGGGGCAGAATTGCAGGAAACCGATTTCAGGAGGTAGACTGGAATTGCATTTAAAGCATAGGAAAAGAGGCAGAACGTCCACAATGATGCACTTGGCCAAAAAGTGCGTATGCGTTTTTTCCTGAATATATTCAGGAAAAAACGCATACGCCCTTTTTGGCCAACCAAGCAAGCTTGCAAAGGAAATCTGCACTACAATGAAGTCTCACTTCCCCCCGGTCAAAAGGGCCATCTGAAAAAAGTGTAAAATCCAGAAAGGCAGGACAGGCCATGGAGAACTGGGAGCCTTGTTATGCTGATGGGCAGGATGTAAATTGCCAACAGCCACTCGGGAGAAGTGTATGGTGTTTCCTGAAACATCTAAAAAACAAAGCAACAGAGCCTAGGGCACTTCCACTTATGGTCCTATAGCTTAGGGAAATTAAAATCAAAAGACACAGCCACCCCAAAGGTTGGGACGGCTCTGTTTACAAGAACCTGGTTTACGGTACAAGTTCAATATCGCAGAAAGTGAAAAATGGATAAAGAAGTTGTGGTACTTACGTACAATGCAGTATCACTCAGCAATGAAATCTATGTCATCAGGCCCGTAGCAGCATAATGAGTGGATTCAGGTACGATGATTGTAACTGAAATAAGTCACACAGAAAAAGAAACATCATAAGATATCACTAATACACGGAATGTAACCTTGGCTACACAGGAACTGAATTACAAAACAGAACAGGGTCTCAAATTTAGAAAACCAACTTATGCTTGCTTAAGAGGAAAGGTGAGTTGGGGTGCTGCATAAAACCAGAGATTGAAATGAGCACAGATAAAGTTCCTTAAGCCAAATATGGAATAGACAAGAGCTACTCCTTGCTCAACGAAATGGACTCAACACCCCATATTAAATGCCTAAGAGTGTACCTGACTAGGAAGTATCTTAAAACCTATGGATTGCTATGTGTCTGAAAGAGAATCAAGTGTGTGTACAGGGGCATAAACGCAGCAGTGATAGGATTGGAGAGGTTCGGTGAGCAAATGAAGACCCTTTGAAGTCATATTGCATGGTACCCATTCCACGGGTCTCAACTCTCCAGGTTTAAGGTATTCTTCCTTCAGCTAAAACATGCATGTGGAACCCAGAGTATGATCAACCGTGTGATCGGGAGACGTGTTCCAATACGTCTCAGTTTTCGTCCCCTGGTACTCGGGCGCAACATTCCAGACGCTTTACTAACACTCTCCCGACTTGGAGAGTCAGTGCCTTTAACCTCCTGTTTGGCCCAGTTTGCAATTTCTGCGGAAGATGAACAGGGATAGGGAGAACCAATGAGAGACTAGCTGGAGGTGTCTGGACGGGCAAATTTAACTCTCATTTCCCACCAGGAAGAGGAATTAACCAAAGGCTCAGCGTGCCGTGCCGGAACCAGATTAGGGCCTGAAGCCATCCTGCGGTGTTGCGGCCAGCTCACGAGAAAGCGACTTGAAGAAAGGAGCTCAGGGGCACTGTAATTCACAAACCTGCAGAGTTATAAATGACAGCTATCGTCCAAAAATATACTGAAGTAATGCTGCCAAGAGGACTTGAAAGCGGGGCAGAATTGCAGGAAACCGATTTCAGGAGGTAGACTGGAATTGCATTTAAAGCATAGGAAAAGAGGCAGAACGTCCACAATGATGCACTTGGCCAAAAAGGGTGTATGCGTTTTTTCCTGAATATATTCAGGAAAAAACGCATACGCCCTTTTTGGCCAACCAAGCAAGCTTGCAAAGGAAATCTGCACTACAATGAAGTCTCACTTCCCCCCGGTCAAAAGGGCCATCTGAAAAAAGTGTAAAATCCAGAAAGGCAGGACAGGCCATGGAGAACTGGGAGCCTTGTTATGCTGATGGGCGGGATGTAAATTGCCAACAGCCACTCGGGAGAAGTGTATGGTGTTTCCTGAAACATCTAAAAAACAAAGCAACAGAGCCTAGGGCACTTCCACTTATGGTCCTATAGCTTAGGGAAATTAAAATCAAAAAGACACAGCCACCCCAAAGGTTGGGACGGCTCTGTTTACAAGAACCTGGTTTACGGTACAAGTTCAATATCGCAGAAAGTGAAAAATGGATAAAGAAGTTGTGGTACTTACGTACAATGCAGTATCACTCAGCAAGGAAATCTATGTCATCAGGCCCGTAGCAGCATAATGAGTGGATTCAGGTATGATGATTCTAACTGAAATAAGTCACACAGAAAAAGAAACATCATAAGATATCACTAATACACGGAATGTAAACTTGGCTACACAGGAACTGAATTACAAAACAGAACAGCGTCTCAAATTTGGAAAA
The DNA here is from genome assembly GCF_949774975.1 of Lagenorhynchus albirostris. Taxonomy (NCBI): domain Eukaryota; kingdom Metazoa; phylum Chordata; class Mammalia; order Artiodactyla; family Delphinidae; genus Lagenorhynchus; species Lagenorhynchus albirostris. The sequence goes on along the minus strand of NW_026783620.1, from coordinate 1,621,053 downwards.
CCAACTTATGCTTGCTTAAGGGGAAAGGTGAGTTGGGGTGCTGCATAAAACCAGAGATTGAAATGAGCACAGATAAAGTTCCTTAAGCCAAATATGGAATAGACAAGAGCTACTCCTTGCTCAACGAAATGGACTCAACACCCCATATTAAATGCCTAAGAGTGTACCTGACTAGGAAGTATCTTAAAACCTATGGATTGCTATGTCTCCGAAAGAGAATCAAGCGTGTGTACAGGGGCATAAACGCAGCAGTGATAGGACTGGAGAGGTTCGGTGAGCAAATGAAGACCCTTTGAAGTCATATTGCATGGTACCCATTCCACGGGTCTCAACTCTCCAGGTTTAAGGTATTCTTCCTTCAGCTAAAACATGCATGTGGAACCCAGAGTATGATCAACCGTGTGATCGGGAGACGTGTTCCAATACGTCTCAGTTTTTGTCCCCTGGTACTCGGGTGCAACATTCCAGACGCTTTACTAACACTCTCCCGACTTGGAGAGTCAGTGCCTTTAACCTCCTGTTTGGCCCAGTTTGCAATTTCTGCGGAAGATGAACAGGGATAGGGAGAACCAATGAGAGACTAGCTGGAGGTGTCTGGACGGGCAAATTTAACTCTCATTTCCCACCAGGAAGAGGAATTAACCAAAGGCTCAGCGTGCCGTGCCGGAACCAGATTAGGGCCTGAAGCCATCCTGCGGTGTTGCGGCCAGCTCACGAGAAAGCGAGTTGAAGAAAGGAGCTCAGGGGCACTGTAATTCACAAACCTGCAGAGTTATAAATGACAGCTATCGTCCAAAAATATACTGAAGTAAGGCTGCCAAGAGGACTTGAAAGCGGGGCAGAATTGCAGGAAACCGATTTCAGGAGGTAGACTGGAATTGCATTTAAAGCATAGGAAAAGAGGCAGAACGTCCACAATGATGCACTTGGCCAAAAAGGGCGTATGCGTTTTTTCCTGAATATATTCAGGAAAAAACGCATACGCCCTTTTTGGCCAACCAAGCAAGCTTGCAAAGGAAATCTGCACTACAATGAAGTCTCACTTCCCCCCGGTCAAAAGGGCCATCTGAAAAAAGTGTAAAATCCAGAAAGGCAGGACAGGCCATGGAGAACTGGGAGCCTTGTTATGCTGATGGGCGGGATGTCAATTGCCAACAGCCACTCGGGAGAAGTGTATGGTGTTTCCTGAAACATCTAAAAAACAAAGCAACAGAGCCTAGGGCACTTCCACTTATGGTCCTATAGCTTAGGGAAATTAAAATCAAAAGACACAGCCACCCCAAAGGTTGGGACGGCTCTGTTTACAAGAACCTGGTTTACGGTACAAGTTCAATATCGCAGAAAGTGAAAAATGGATAAAGAAGTTGTGGTACTTACGTACAATGCAGTATCACTCAGCAAGGAAATCTATGTCATCAGGCCCGTAGCAGCATAATGAGTGGATTCAGGTATGATGATTCTAACTGAAATAAGTCACACAGAAAAAGAAACATCATAAGATATCACTAATACACGGAATGTAAACTTGGCTACACAGGAACTGAATTACAAAACAGAACAGGGTCTCAAATTTGGAAAACCAACTTATGCTTGCTTAAGGGGAAACGTGAGTTGGGGTGCTGCATAAAACCAGAGATTGAAATGAGCACAGATAAAGTTCCTTAAGCCAAATATGGAATAGACAAGAGCTACTCCTTGCTCAACGAAATGGACTCAACACCCCATATTAAATGCCTAAGAGTGTACCTGACTAGGAAGTATCTTAAAACCTATGGATTGCTATGTCTCCTAAAGAGAATCAAGCGTGTGTACAGGGGCATAAACGCAGCAGTGATAGGACTGGAGAGGTTCGGTGAGCAAATGAAGACCCTTTGAAGTCATATTGCATGGAACCCATTCCACGGGTCTCAACTCTCCAGGTTTAAGGTATTCTTCCTTAAGCTAACACATGCATGTGGAACCCAGAGTATGATCAACCGTGTGATCGGGAGACGTGTTCCAATACGTCTCAGTTTTCGTCCCCTGGAACTCGGGTGCAACATTCCAGACGCTTTACTAACACTCTCCCGACTTGGAGAGTCAGTGCCTTTAACCTCCTGTTTGGCCCAGTTTGCAATTTCTGCGGAAGATGAACAGGAATAGGGAGAACCAATGACAGACTAGCTGGAGGTGTCTGGACGGGCAAATTTAACTCTCATTTCCCACCAGGAAGAGGAATTAACCAAAGGCTCAGCGTGCCGTGCCGGAACCAGATTAGGGCCTGAAGCCATCCTGCGGTGTTGCGGCCAGCTCACGAGAAAGCGAGTTGAAGAAAGGAGCTCAGGGGCACTGTAATTCACAAACCTGCAGAGTTATAAATGACAGCTATCGTCCAAAAATATACTGAAGTAAGGCTGCCAAGAGGACTTGAAAGCGGGGCAGAATTGCAGGAAACCGATTTCAGGAGGTAGACTGGAATTGCATTTAAAGCATAGGAAAAGAGGCAGAACGTCCACAATGATGCACTTGGCCAAAAAGGGCGTATGCGTTTTTTCCTGAATATATTCAGGAAAAAACGCATACGCCCTTTTTGGCCAACCAAGCAAGCTTGCAAAGGAAATCTGCACTACAATGAAGTCTCACTTCCCCCCGGTCAAAAGGGCCATCTGAAAAAAGTGTAAAATCCAGAAAGGCAGGACAGGCCATGGAGAACTGGGAGCCTTGTTATGCTGATGGGCGGGATGTAAATTGCCAACAGCCACTCGGGAGAAGTGTATGGTGTTTCCTGAAACATCTAAAAAACAAAGCAACAGAGCCTAGGGCACTTCCACTTATGGTCCTATAGCTTAGGGAAATTAAAATCAAAAAGACACAGCCACCCCAAAGGTTGGGACGGCTCTGTTTACAAGAACCTGGTTTACGGTACAAGTTCAATATCGCAGAAAGTGAAAAATGGATAAAGAAGTTGTGGTACTTACGTACAATGCAGTATCACTCAGCAAGGAAATCTATGTCATCAGGCCCGTAGCAGCATAATGAGTGGATTCAGGTATGATGATTCTAACTGAAATAAGTCACACAGAAAAAGAAACATCATAAGATATCACTAATACACGGAATGTAAACTTGGCTACACAGGAACTGAATTACAAAACAGAACAGGGTCTCAAATTTGGAAAACCAACTTATGCTTGCTTAAGGGGAAAGGTGAGTTGGGGTGCTGCATAAAACCAGAGATTGAAATGAGCACAGATAAAGTTCCTTAAGCCAAATATGGAATAGACAAGAGCTACTCCTTGCTCAACGAAATGGACTCAACACCCCATATTAAATGCCTAAGAGTGTACCTGACTAGGAAGTATCTTAAAACCTATGGATTGCTATGTCTCCGAAAGAGAATCAAGCGTGTGTACAGGGGCATAAACGCAGCAGTGATAGGACTGGAGAGGTTCGGTGAGCAAATGAAGACCCTTTGAAGTCATATTGCATGGTACCCATTCCACGGGTCTCAACTCTCCAGGTTTAAGGTATTCTTCCTTCAGCTAAAACATGCATGTGGAACCCAGAGTATGATCAACCGTGTGATCGGGAGACGTGTTCCAATACGTCTCAGTTTTCGTCCCCTGGTACTCGGGTGCAACATTCCAGACGCTTTACTAACACTCTCCCGACTTGGAGAGTCAGTGCCTTTAACCTCCTGTTTGGCCCAGTTTGCAATTTCTGCAGAAGATGAACAGGAATAGGCAGAACCAATGACAGACTAGCTGGAGGTGTCTGGACGGGCAAATTTAACTCTCATTTCCCACCAGGAAGAGGAATTAACCAAAGGCTCAGCGTGCCGTGCCGGAACCAGATTAGGGCCTGAAGCCATCCTGCGGTGCTGCGGCCAGCTCACGAGAAAGCGAGTTGAAGAAAGGAGCTCAGGGGCACTGTAATTCACAAACCTGCAGAGTTATAAATGACAGCTATCGTCCAAAAATATACTGAAGTAAGGCTGCCAAGAGGACTTGAAAGCGGGGCAGAATTGCAGGAAACCGATTTCAGGAGGTAGACTGGAATTGCATTTAAAGCATAGGAAAAGAGGCAGAACGTCCACAATGATGCACTTGGCCAAAAAGGGCGTATGCGTTTTTTCCTGAATATATTCAGGAAAAAACGCATACGCCCTTTTTGGCCAACCAAGCAAGCTTGCAAAGGAAATCTGCACTACAATGAAGTCTCACTTCCCCCCGGTCAAAAGGGCCATCTGAAAAAAGTGTAAAATCCAGAAAGGCAGGACAGGCCATGGAGAACTGGGAGCCTTGTTATGCTGATGGGCGGGATGTAAATTGCCAACAGCCACTCGGGCGAAGTGTATGGTGTTTCCTGAAACATCTAAAAAACAAAGCAACAGAGCCTAGGGCACTTCCACTTATGGTCCTATAGCTTAGGGAAATTAAAATCAAAAGACACAGCCACCCCAAAGGTTGGGACGGCTCTGTTTACAAGAACCTGGTTTACGGTACAAGTTCAATATCGCAGAAAGTGAAAAATGGATAAAGAAGTTGTGGTACTTACGTACAATGCAGTATCACTCAGCAAGGAAATCTATGTCATCAGGCCCGTAGCAGCATAATGAGTGGATTCAGGTATGATGATTCTAACTGAAATAAGTCACACAGAAAAAGAAACATCATAAGATATCACTAATACACGGAATGTAAACTTGGCTACACAGGAACTGAATTACAAAACAGAACAGGGTCTCAAATTTGGAAAACCAACTTATGCTTGCTTAAGGGGAAACGTGAGTTGGGGTGCTGCATAAAACCAGAGATTGAAATGAGCACAGATAAAGTTCCTTAAGCCAAATATGGAATAGACAAGAGCTACTCCTTGCTCAACGAAATGGACTCAACACCCCATATTAAATGCCTAAGAGTGTACCTGACTAGGAAGTATCTTAAAACCTATGGATTGCTATGTCTCCTAAAGAGAATCAAGCGTGTGTACAGGGGCATAAACGCAGCACTGATAGGACTGGAGAGGTTCGGTGAGCAAATGAAGACCCTTTGAAGTCATATTGCATGGAACCCATTCCACGGGTCTCAACTCTCCAGGTTTAAGGTATTCTTCCTTAAGCTAACACATGCATGTGGAACCCAGAGTATGATCAACCGTGTGATCGGGAGACGTGTTCCAATATGTGTCAGTTTTCGTCCCCTGGAACTCGGGTGCAACATTCCAGACGCTTTACTAACACTCTCCCGACTTGGAGAGTCAGTGCCTTTAACCTCCTGTTTGGCCCAGTTTGCAATTTCTGCGGAAGATGAACAGGAATAGGGAGAACCAATGACAGACTAGCTGGAGGTGTCTGGACGGGCAAATTTAACTCTCATTTCCCACCAGGAAGAGGAATTAACCAAAGGCTCAGCGTGCCGTGCCGGAACCAGATTAGGGCCTGAAGCCATCCTGCGGTGTTGCGGCCAGCTCACGAGAAAGCGAGTTGAAGAAAGGAGCTCAGGGGCACTGTAATTCACAAACCTGCAGAGTTATAAATGACAGCTATCTTCCAAAAATATACTGAAGTAAGGCTGCCAAGAGGACTTGAAAGCGGGGCAGAATTGCAGGAAACCGATTTCAGGAGGTAGACTGGAATTGCATTTAAAGCATAGGAAAAGAGGCAGAACGTCCACAATGATGCACTTGGCCAAAAAGGGCGTATGCGTTTTTTCCTGAATATATTCAGGAAAAAACGCATACGCCCTTTTTGGCCAACCAAGCAAGCTTGCAAAGGAAATCTGCACTACAATGAAGTCTCACTTCCCCCCGGTCAAAAGGGACATCTGAAAAAAGTGTAAAATCCAGAAAGGCAGGACAGGCCATGGAGAACTGGGAGCCTTGATATGCTGATGGGCGGGATGTAAATTGCCAACAGCCACTCGGGAGAAGTGTATGGTGTTTCCTGAAACATCTAAAAAACAAAGCAACAGAGCCTAGGGCACTTCCACTTATGGTCCTATAGCTTAGGGAAATTAAAATCAAAAAGACACAGCCACCCCAAAGGTTGGGACGGCTCTGTTTACAAGAACCTGGTTTACGGTACAAGTTCAATATCGCAGAAAGTGAAAAATGGATAAAGAAGTTGTGGTACTTACGTACAATGCAGTATCACTCAGCAAGGAAATCTATGTCATCAGGCCCGTAGCAGCATAATGAGTGGATTCAGGTATGATGATTCTAACTGAAATAAGTCACACAGAAAAAGAAACATCATAAGATATCACTAATACACGGAATGTAAACTTGGCTACACAGGAACTGAATTACAAAACAGAACAGGGTCTCAAATTTGGAAAACCAACTTATGCTTGCTTAAGGGGAAAGGTGAGTTGGGGTGCTGCATAAAACCAGAGATTGAAATGAGCACAGATAAAGTTCCTTAAGCCAAATATGGAATAGACAAGAGCTACTCCTTGCTCAACGAAATGGACTCAACACCCCATATTAAATGCCTAAGAGTGTACCTGACTAGGAAGTATCTTAAAACCTATGGATTGCTATGTCTCCGAAAGAGAATCAAGCGTGTGTACAGGGGCATAAACGCAGCAGTGATAGGACTGGAGAGGTTCGGTGAGCAAATGAAGACCCTTTGAAGTCATATTGCATGGTACCCATTCCACGGGTCTCAACTCTCCAGGTTTAAGGTATTCTTCCTTCAGCTAAAACATGCATGTGGAACCCAGAGTATGATCAACCGTGTGATCGGGAGACGTGTTCCAATACGTCTCAGTTTTTGTCCCCTGGTACTCGGGTGCAACATTCCAGACGCTTTACTAACACTCTCCCGACTTGGAGAGTCAGTGCCTTTAACCTCCTGTTTGGCCCAGTTTGCAATTTCTGCAGAAGATGAACAGGAATAGGCAGAACCAATGACAGACTAGATGGAGGTGTCTGGACGGGCAAATTTAACTCTCATTTCCCACCAGGAAGAGGAATTAACCAAAGGCTCAGCGTGCCGTGCCGGAACCAGATTAGGGCCTGAAGCCATCCTGCGGTGCTGCGGCCAGCTCACGAGAAAGCGAGTTGAAGAAAGGAGCTCAGGGGCACTGTAATTCACAAACCTGCAGAGTTATAAATGACAGCTATCGTCCAAAAATATACTGAAGTAAGGCTGCCAAGAGGACTTGAAAGCGGGGCAGAATTGCAGGAAACCGATTTCAGGAGGTAGACTGGAATTGCATTTAAAGCATAGGAAAAGAGGCAGAACGTCCACAATGATGCACTTGGCCAAAAAGTGCGTATGCGTTTTTTCCTGAATATATTCAGGAAAAAACGCATACGCCCTTTTTGGCCAACCAAGCAAGCTTGCAAAGGAAATCTGCACTACAATGAAGTCTCACTTCCCCCCGGTCAAAAGGGCCATCTGAAAAAAGTGTAAAATCCAGAAAGGCAGGACAGGCCATGGAGAACTGGGAGCCTTGTTATGCTGATGGGCGGGATGTAAATTGCCAACAGCCACTCGGGAGAAGTGTATGGTGTTTCCTGAAACATCTAAAAAACAAAGCAACAGAGCCTAGGGCACTTCCACTTATGGTCCTATAGCTTAGGGAAATTAAAATCAAAAGACACAGCCACCCCAAAGGTTGGGACGGCTCTGTTTACAAGAACCTGGTTTACGGTACAAGTTCAATATCGCAGAAAGTGAAAAATGGATAAAGAAGTTGTGGTACTTACGTACAATGCAGTATCACTCAGCAATGAAATCTATGTCATCAGGCCCGTAGCAGCATAATGAGTGGATTCAGGTACGATGATTCTAACTGAAATAAGTCACACAGAAAAAGAAACATCATAAGATATCACTAATACACGGAATGTAACCTTGGCTACACAGGAACTGAATTACAAAACAGAACAGGGTCTCAAATTTAGAAAACCAACTTATGCTTGCTTAAGGGGAAAGGTGAGTTGGGGTGCTGCATAAAACCAGAGATTGAAATGAGCACAGATAAAGTTCCTTAAGCCAAATATGGAATAGACAAGAGCTACTCCTTGCTCAACGAAATGGACTCAACACCCCATATTAAATGCCTAAGAGTGTACCTGACTAGGAAGTATCTTAAAACCTATGGATTGCTATGTGTCTGAAAGAGAATCAAGTGTGTGTACAGGGGCATAAACGCAGCAGTGATAGGATTGGAGAGGTTCGGTGAGCAAATGAAGACCCTTTGAAGTCATATTGCATGGTACCCATTCCACGGGTCTCAACTCTCCAGGTTTAAGGTATTCTTCCTTCAGCTAAAACATGCATGTGGAACCCAGAGTATGATCAACCGTGTGATCGGGAGACGTGTTCCAATACGTCTCAGTTTTCGTCCCCTGGTACTCGGGCGCAACATTCCAGACGCTTTACTAACACTCTCCCGACTTGGAGAGTCAGTGCCTTTAACCTCCTGTTTGGCCCAGTTTGCAATTCCTGCGGAAGATGAACAGGGATAGGGAGAACCAATGAGAGACTAGCTGGAGGTGTCTGGACGGGCAAATTTAACTCTCATTTCCCACCAGGAAGAGGAATTAACCAAAGGCTCAGCGTGCCGTGCCGGAACCAGATTAGGGCCTGAAGCCATCCTGCGGTGTTGCGGCCAGCTCACGAGAAAGCGAGTTGAAGAAAGGAGCTCAGGGGCACTGTAATTCACAAACCTGCAGAGTTATAAATGACAGCTATCGTCCAAAAATATACTGAAGTAAGGCTGCCAAGAGGACTTGAAAGCGGGGCAGAATTGCAGGAAACCGATTTCAGGAGGTAGACTGGAATTGCATTTAAAGCATAGGAAAAGAGGCAGAACGTCCACAATGATGCACTTGGCCAAAAAGGGCGTATGCGTTTTTTCCTGAATATATTCAGGAAAAAACGCATACGCCCTTTTTGGCCAACCAAGCAAGCTTGCAAAGGAAATCTGCACTACAATGAAGTCTCACTTCCCCCCGGTCAAAAGGGCCATCTGAAAAAAGTGTAAAATCCAGAAAGGCAGGACAGGCCATGGAGAACTGGGAGCCTTGTTATGCTGATGGGCGGGATGTAAATTGCCAACAGCCACTCGGGAGAAGTGTATGGTGTTTCCTGAAACATCTAAAAAACAAAGCAACAGAGCCTAGGGCACTTCCACTTATGGTCCTATAGCTTAGGGAAATTAAAATCAAAAGACACAGCCACCCCAAAGGTTGGGACGGCTCTGTTTACAAGAACCTGGTTTACGGTACAAGTTCAATATCGCAGAAAGTGAAAAATGGATAAAGAAGTTGTGGTACTTACGTACAATGCAGTATCACTCAGCAAGGAAATCTATGTCATCAGGCCCGTAGCAGCATAATGAGTGGATTCAGGTATGATGATTCTAACTGAAATAAGTCACACAGAAAAAGAAACATCATAAGATATCACTAATACACGGAATGTAAACTTGGCTACACAGGAACTGAATTACAAAACAGAACAGGGTCTCAAATTTGGAAAACCAACTTATGCTTGCTTAAGGGGAAACGTGAGTTGGGGTGCTGCATAAAACCAGAGATTGAAATGAGCACAGATAAAGTTCCTTAAGCCAAATATGGAATAGACAAGAGCTACTCCTTGCTCAACGAAATGGACTCAACACCCCATATTAAATGCCTAAGAGTGTACCTGACTAGGAAGTATCTTAAAACCTATGGATTGCTATGTCTCCTAAAGAGAATCAAGCGTGTGTACAGGGGCATAAACGCAGCACTGATAGGACTGGAGAGGTTCGGTGAGCAAATGAAGACCCTTTGAAGTCATATTGCATGGAACCCATTCCACGGGTCTCAACTCTCCAGGTTTAAGGTATTCTTCCTTAAGCTAACACATGCATGTGGAACCCAGAGTATGATCAACCGTGTGATCGGGAGACGTGTTCCAATATGTGTCAGTTTTCGTCCCCTGGAACTCGGGTGCAACATTCCAGACGCTTTACTAACACTCTCCCGACTTGGAGAGTCAGTGCCTTTAACCTCCTGTTTGGCCCAGTTTGCAATTTCTGCGGAAGATGAACAGGAATAGGGAGAACCAATGACAGACTAGCTGGAGGTGTCTGGACGGGCAAATTTAACTCTCATTTCCCACCAGGAAGAGGAATTAACCAAAGGCTCAGCGTGCCGTGCCGGAACCAGATTAGGGCCTGAAGCCATCCTGCGGTGTTGCGGCCAGCTCACGAGAAAGCGAGTTGAAGAAAGGAGCTCAGGGGCACTGTAATTCACAAACCTGCAGAGTTATAAATGACAGCTATCTTCCAAAAATATACTGAAGTAAGGCTGCCAAGAGGACTTGAAAGCGGGGCAGAATTGCAGGAAACCGATTTCAGGAGGTAGACTGGAATTGCATTTAAAGCATAGGAAAAGAGGCAGAACGTCCACAATGATGCACTTGGCCAAAAAGGGCGTATGCGTTTTTTCCTGAATATATTCAGGAAAAAACGCATACGCCCTTTTTGGCCAACCAAGCAAGCTTGCAAAGGAAATCTGCACTACAATGAAGTCTCACTTCCCCCCGGTCAAAAGGGACATCTGAAAAAAGTGTAAAATCCAGAAAGGCAGGACAGGCCATGGAGAACTGGGAGCCTTGTTATGCTGATGGGCGGGATGTAAATTGCCAACAGCCACTCGGGAGAAGTGTATGGTGTTTCCTGAAACATCTAAAAAACAAAGCAACAGAGCCTAGGGCACTTCCACTTATGGTCCTATAGCTTAGGGAAATTAAAATAAAAAAGACACAGCCACCCCAAAGGTTGGGACGGCTCTGTTTACAAGAACCTGGTTTACGGTACAAGTTCAATATCGCAGAAAGTGAAAAATGGATAAAGAAGTTGTGGTACTTACGTACAATGCAGTATCACTCAGCAAGGAAATCTATGTCATCAGGCCCGTAGCAGCATAATGAGTGGATTCAGGTATGATGATTCTAACTGAAATAAGTCACACAGAAAAAGAAACATCATAAGATATCACTAATACACGGAATGTAAACTTGGCTACACAGGAACTGAATTACAAAACAGAACAGGGTCTCAAATTTGGAAAACCAACTTATGCTTGCTTAAGGGGAAAGGTGAGTTGGGGTGCTGCATAAAACCAGAGATTGAAATGAGCACAGATAAAGTTCCTTAAGCCAAATATGGAATAGACAAGAGCTACTCCTTGCTCAACGAAATGGACTCAACACCCCATATTAAATGCCTAAGAGTGTACCTGACTAGGAAGTATCTTAAAACCTATGGATTGCTATGTCTCCGAAAGAGAATCAAGCGTGTGTACAGGGGCATAAACGCAGCAGTGATAGGACTGGAGAGGTTCGGTGAGCAAATGAAGACCCTTTGAAGTCATATTGCATGGTACCCATTCCACGGGTCTCAACTCTCCAGGTTTAAGGTATTCTTCCTTCAGCTAAAACATGCATGTGGAACCCAGAGTATGATCAACCGTGTGATCGGGAGACGTGTTCCAATACGTCTCAGTTTTTGTCCCCTGGTACTCGGGTGCAACATTCCAGACGCTTTACTAACACTCTCCCGACTTGGAGAGTCAGTGCCTTTAACCTCCTGTTTGGCCCAGTTTGCAATTTCTGCAGAAGATGAACAGGAATAGGCAGAACCAATGACAGACTAGATGGAGGTGTCTGGACGGGCAAATTTAACTCTCATTTCCCACCAGGAAGAGGAATTAACCAAAGGCTCAGCGTGCCGTGCCGGAACCAGATTAGGGCCTGAAGCCATCCTGCGGTGTTGCGGCCAGCTCACGAGAAAGCGAGTTGAAGAAAGGAGCTCAGGGGCACTGTAATTCACAAACCTGCAGAGTTATAAATGACAGCTATCGTCCAAAAATATACTGAAGTAAGGCTGCCAAGAGGACTTGAAAGCGGGGCAGAATTGCAGGAAACCGATTTCAGGAGGTAGACTGGAATTGCATTTAAAGCATAGGAAAAGAGGCAGAACGTCCACAATGATGCACTTGGCCAAAAAGGGCGTATGCGTTTTTTCCTGAATATATTCAGGAAAAAACGCATACGCCCTTTTTGGCCAACCAAGCAAGCTTGCAAAGGAAATCTGCACTACAATGAAGTCTCACTTCCCCCCGGTCAAAAGGGCCATCTGAAAAAAGTGTAAAATCCAGAAAGGCAGGACAGGCCATGGAGAACTGGGAGCCTTGTTATGCTGATGGGCGGGATGTAAATTGCCAACAGCCACTCGGGAGAAGTGTATGGTGTTTCCTGAAACATCTAAAAAACAAAGCAACAGAGCCTAGGGCACTTCCACTTATGGTCCTATAGCTTAGGGAAATTAAAATCAAAAAGACACAGCCACCCCAAAGGTTGGGACGGCTCTGTTTACAAGAACCTGGTTTACGGTACAAGTTCAATATCGCAGAAAGTGAAAAATGGATAAAGAAGTTGTGGTACTTACGTACAATGCAGTATCACTCAGAAATGAAATCTATGTCATCAGGCCTGTAGCAGAATAATGAGTGGATTCAGGTATGATGATTCTAACTGAAATAAGTCACACAGGAAAAGAAACATCATAAGATATCACTAATACACGGAATGTAAACTTGGCTACACAGGAACTGAATTACAAAACAGAACAGGGTCTCTAATTTAGAAACCCAACTTATGCTTGCTTAAGGGGAAAGGTGAGTTGGGGTGCTGCATAAAACCAGAGATTGAAATGAGCACAGATAAAGTTCCTTAAGCCAAATATGGAATAGACAAGAGCTACTCCTTGCTCAACGAAATGGACTCAACACCCCATATTAAATGCCTAAGAGTGTACCTGACTAGGAATTATCTTAAAACCTATGGATTGCTATGTCTCCGAAAGTGAATCAAGTGTGTGTACAGGGGCATAAACGCAGCAGTGATAGGATTGGAGAGGTTCGGTGAGCAGCTGAAGACCCTTTGAAGTCATATTGCATGGTACCCATTCCACGGGTCTCAACTCTCCAGGTTTAAGGTATTCTTCCTTCAGCTAAAACATGCATGTGGAACCCAGAGTATGATCAACCGTGTCATCGGGAGACGTGTTCCAATATGTCTCAGTTTTCGTCCCCTGGTACTCGGGTGCAACATTCCAGACGCTTTACTAACACTCTCCCGACTTGGAGAGTCAGTGCCTTTAACCTCCTGTTTGGCCCAGTTTGCAATTTCTGCGGAAGATGAACAGGAATAGGGAGAACCAATGAGAGACTAGCTGGAGGTGTCTGGACGGGCAAATTTAACTCTCATTTCCCACCAGGAAGAGGAATTAACCAAAGGCTCAGCGTGCCGTGCCGGAACCAGATTAGGGCCTGAAGCCATCCTGCGGTGTTGCGGCCAGCTCACGAGAAAGCGAGTTGAAGAAAGGAGCTCAGGGGCACTGTAATTCACAAACCTGCAGAGTTATAAATGACAGCTATCGTCCAAAAATATACTGAAGTAAGGCTGCCAAGAGGACTTGAAAGCGGGGCAGAATTGCAGGAAACCGATTTCAGGAGGTAGACTGGAATTGCATTTAAAGCATAGGAAAAGAGGCAGAACGTCCACAATGATGCACTTGGCCAAAAAGGGCGTATGCGTTTTTTCCTGAATATATTCAGGAAAAAACGCATACGCCCTTTTTGGCCAACCAAGCAAGCTTGCAAAGGAAATCTGCACTACAATGAAGTCTCACTTCCCACCGGTCAAAAGGGCCATCTGAAAAAAGTGTAAAATCCAGAAAGGCAGGACAGGCCATGGAGAACTGGGAGCCTTGTTATGCTGATGGGCGGGATGTAAATTGCCAACAGCCACTCGGGAGAAGTGTATGGTGTTTCCTGAAACATCTAAAAAACAAAGCAACAGAGCCTAGGGCACTTCCACTTATGGTCCTATAGCTTAGGGAAATTAAAATCAAAAGACACAGCCACCCCAAAGGTTGGGACGGCTCTGTTTACAAGAACCTGGTTTACGGTACAAGTTCAATATCGCAGAAAGTGAAAAATGGATAAAGATGTTGTGGTACTTACGTACAATGCAATATCACTCAGCAATGAAATCTATGTCATCAGGCCCGTAGCAGCATAATGAGTGGATTCAGGTACGATGATTCTAACTGAAATAAGTCACACAGAAAAAGAAACATCATAAGATATCACTAATACACGGAATGTAACCTTGGCTACACAGGAACTGAATTACAAAACAGAACTGGGTCTCAAATTTAGAAACCCAACTTATGCTTGCTTAAGGGGAAAGGTGAGTTGGGGTGCTGCATAAAACCAGAGATTGAAATGAGCACAGATAAAGTTCCTTAAGCCAAATATGGAATAGACAAGAGCTACTCCTTGCTCAACGAAATGGACTCAACACCCCATATTAAATGCCTAAGAGTGTACCTGACTAGGAAGTATCTTAAAACCTATGGATTGCTATGTCTCTGAAAGAGAATCAAGTGTGTGTACAGGGGCATAAACGCAGCAGTGATAGGATTGGAGAGGTTCGGTGAGCAAATGAAGACCCTTTGAAGTCATATTGCATGGTACCCATTCCACGGGTCTCAACTCTCCAGGTTTAAGGTATTCTTCCTTCAGCTAAAACATGCATGTGGAACCCAGAGTATGATCAACCGTGTGATCGGGAGACGTGTTCCAATATGTCTCAGTTTTCGTCCCCTGGTACTCGGGTGCAACATTCCAGACGCTTTACTAACACTCTCCCAACTTGGAGAGTCAGTGCCTTTAACCTCCTGTTTGGCCCAGTTTGCAATTTCTGCGGAAGATGAACAGGAATAGGGAGAACCAATGACAGACTAGCTGGAGCTGTCTGGCCGGGCAAATTTAACTCTCATTTCCCACCAGGAAGAGGAATTAACCAAAGGCTCAGCGTGCCGTGCCGGAACCAGATTAGGGCCTGAAGCCATCCTGCGGTGTTGCGGCCAGCTCACGAGAAAGCGAGTTGAAGAAAGGAGCTCAGGGGCACTGTAATTCACAAACCTGCAGAGTTATAAATGACAGCTATCGTCCAAAAATATACTGAAGTAAGGCTGCCAAGAGGACTTGAAAGCGGGGCAGAATTGCAGGAAACCGATTTCAGGAGGTAGACTGGAATTGCATTTAAAGCATAGGAAAAGAGGCAGAACGTCCACAATGATGCACTTGGCCAAAAAGGGCGTATGCGTTTTTTCCTGAATATATTCAGGAAAAAACGTATACGCCCTTTTTGGCCAACCAAACAAGCTTGCAAAGGAAATCTGCACTACAATGAAGTCTCACTTCCCCCTGGTCAAAAGGGCCATCTGAAAAAAGTGTAAAATCCAGAAAGGCAGGACAGGCCATGGAGAACTGGGAGCCTTGTTATGCTGATGGGCGGGATGTAAATTGCCAACAGCCACTCGGGAGAAGTGTATGGTGTTTCCTGAAACATCTAAAAAACAAAGCAACAGAGCCTAGGGCATTTCCACTTATGGTCCTATAGCTTAGGGAAATTAAAATCAAAAGACACAGCCACCCCAAAGGTTGGGACGGCTCTGTTTACAAGAACCTGGTTTACGGTACAAGTTCAATATCGCAGAAAGTGAAAAATGGATAAAGAAGTTGTGGTACTTACGTACAATGCAATATCACTCAGCAATGAAATCTATGTCATCAGGCCCGTAGCAGCATAATGAGTGGATTCAGGTTCGATGATTCTAACTGAAATAAGTCACACAGAAAAAGAAACATCATAAGATATCACTAATACACGGAATGTAAACTTGGCTACACAGGAACTGAATTACAAAACAGAACAGGGTCTCACATTTAGAAAACCAACTTATGCTTGCTTAAGGGGAAAGGTGAGTTGGGGTGCTGCATAAAACCAGAGATTGAAATGAGCACAGATAAAGTTCCTTAAGCCAAATATGGAATAGACAAGAGCTACTCCTTGCTCAACGAAATGGACTCAACACCCCATATTAAATGCCTAAGAGTGTACCTGACTAGGAAGTATCTTAAAACCTATGGATTGCTATGTCTCTGAAAGAGAATCAAGTGTGTGTACAGGGGCATAAACGCAGCAGTGATAGGATTGGAGAGGTTCGGTGAGCAAATGAAGACCCTTTGAAGTCATATTGCATGGTACCCATTCCACGGGTCTCAACTCTCCAGGTTTAAGGTATTCTTCCTTCAGCTAAAACATGCATGTGGAACCCAGAGTATGATCAACCGTGTGATCGGGAGACGTGTTCCAATATGTCTCAGTTTTCGTCCCCTGGTACTCGGGTGCAACATTCCAGACGCTTTACTAACACTCTCCCGACTTGGAGAGTCAGTGCCTTTAACCTCCTGTTTGGCCCAGTTTGCAATTTCTGCGGAAGATGAACAGGAATAGGGAGAACCAATGACAGACTAGCTGGAGGTGTGTGGACGGGCAAATTTAACTCTCATTTCCCACCAGGAAGAGGAATTAACCAAAGGCTCAGCGTGCCGTGCCGGAACCAGATTAGGGCCTGAAGCCATCCTGCGGTGTTGCGGCCAGCTCACGAGAAAGCGAGTTGAAGAAAGGAGCTCAGGGGCACTGTAATTCACAAACCTGCAGAGTTATAAATGACAGCTATCGTCCAAAAATATACTGAAGTAAGGCTGCCAAGAGGACTTGAAAGCAGGGCAGAATTGCAGGAAACCGATTTCAGGAGGTAGACTGGAATTGCATTTAAAGCATAGGAAAAGAGGCAGAACGTCCACAATGATGCACGTGGCCAAAAAGGGCGTATGCGTTTTTTCCTGAATATATTCAGGAAAAAACGCATACGCCCTTTTTGGCCAACCAAGCAAGCTTGCAAAGGAAATCTGCACTACAATGAAGTCTCACTTCCCCCCGGTCAAAAGGGCCATCTGAAAAAAGTGTAAAATCCAGAAAGGCAGGACAGGCCATGGAGAACTGGGAGCCTTGTTATGCTGATGGGCGGGATGTCAATTGCCAACAGCCACTCGGGAGAAGTGTATGGTGTTTCCTGAAACATCTAAAAAACAAAGCAACAGAGCCTAGGGCACTTCCACTTATGGTCCTATAGCTTAGGGAAATTAAAATCAAAAGACACAGCCACCCCAAAGGTTGGGACGGCTCTGTTTACAAGAACCTGGTTTACGGTACAAGTTCAATATCGCAGAAAGTGAAAAATGGATAAAGATGTTGTGGTACTTACGTACAATGCAATATCACTCAGCAATGAAATCTATGTCATCAGGCCCGTAGCAGCATAATGAGTGGATTCAGGTACGATGATTCTAACTGAAATAAGTCACACAGAAAAAGAAACATCATAAGATATCACTAATACACGGAATGTAACCTTGGCTACACAGGAACTGAATTACAAAACAGAACAGGGTCTCAAATTTAGAAACCCAACTTATGCTTGCTTAAGGGGAAAGGTGAGTTGGGGTGCTGCATAAAACCAGAGATTGAAATGAGCACAGATAAAGTTCCTTAAGCCAAATATGGAATAGACAAGAGCTACTCCTTGCTCAACGAAATGGACTCAACACCCCATATTAAATGCCTAAGAGTGTACCTGACTAGGAAGTATCTTAAAACCTATGGATTGCTATGTCTCTGAAAGAGAATCAAGTGTGTGTACAGGGGCATAAACGCAGCAGTGATAGGATTGGAGAGGTTCGGTGAGCAAATGAAGACCCTTTGAAGTCATATTGCATGGTACCCATTCCACGGGTCTCAACTCTCCAGGTTTAAGGTATTCTTCCTTCAGCTAAAACATGCATGTGGAACCCAGAGTATGATCAACCGTGTGATCGGGAGACGTGTTCCAATATGTCTCAGTTTTCGTCCCCTGGTACTCGGGTGCAACATTCCAGACGCTTTACTAACACTCTCCCAACTTGGAGAGTCAGTGCCTTTAACCTCCTGTTTGGCCCAGTTTGCAATTTCTGCGGAAGATGAACAGGAATAGGGAGAACCAATGACAGACTAGCTGGAGCTGTCTGGCCGGGCAAATTTAACTCTCATTTCCCACCAGGAAGAGGAATTAACCAAAGGCTCAGCGTGCCGTGCCGGAACCAGATTAGGGCCTGAAGCCATCCTGCGGTGTTGCGGCCAGCTCACGAGAAAGCGAGTTGAAGAAAGGAGCTCAGGGGCACTGTAATTCACAAACCTGCAGAGTTATAAATGACAGCTATCGTCCAAAAATATACTGAAGTAAGGCTGCCAAGAGGACTTGAAAGCGGGGCAGAATTGCAGGAAACCGATTTCAGGAGGTAGACTGGAATTGCATTTAAAGCATAGGAAAAGAGGCAGAACGTCCACAATGATGCACTTGGCCAAAAAGGGCGTATGCGTTTTTTCCTGAATATATTCAGGAAAAAACGTATACGCCCTTTTTGGCCAACCAAACAAGCTTGCAAAGGAAATCTGCACTACAATGAAGTCTCACTTCCCCCTGGTCAAAAGGGCCATCTGAAAAAAGTGTAAAATCCAGAAAGGCAGGACAGGCCATGGAGAACTGGGAGCCTTGTTATGCTGATGGGCGGGATGTAAATTGCCAACAGCCACTCGGGAGAAGTGTATGGTGTTTCCTGAAACATCTAAAAAACAAAGCAACAGAGCCTAGGGCATTTCCACTTATGGTCCTATAGCTTAGGGAAATTAAAATCAAAAGACACAGCCACCCCAAAGGTTGGGACGGCTCTGTTTACAAGAACCTGGTTTACGGTACAAGTTCAATATCGCAGAAAGTGAAAAATGGATAAAGAAGTTGTGGTACTTACGTACAATGCAATATCACTCAGCAATGAAATCTATGTCATCAGGCCCGTAGCAGCATAATGAGTGGATTCAGGTTCGATGATTCTAACTGAAATAAGTCACACAGAAAAAGAAACATCATAAGATATCACTAATACACGGAATGTAAACTTGGCTACACAGGAACTGAATTACAAAACAGAACAGGGTCTCACATTTAGAAAACCAACTTATGCTTGCTTAAGGGGAAAGGTGAGTTGGGGTGCTGCATAAAACCAGAGATTGAAATGAGCACAGATAAAGTTCCTTAAGCCAAATATGGAATAGACAAGAGCTACTCCTTGCTCAACGAAATGGACTCAACACCCCATATTAAATGCCTAAGAGTGTACCTGACTAGGAAGTATCTTAAAACCTATGGATTGCTATGTCTCTGAAAGAGAATCAAGTGTGTGTACAGGGGCATAAACGCAGCAGTGATAGGATTGGAGAGGTTCGGTGAGCAAATGAAGACCCTTTGAAGTCATATTGCATGGTACCCATTCCACGGGTCTCAACTCTCCAGGTTTAAGGTATTCTTCCTTCAGCTAAAACATGCATGTGGAACCCAGAGTATGATCAACCGTGTGATCGGGAGACGTGTTCCAATATGTCTCAGTTTTCGTCCCCTGGTACTCGGGTGCAACATTCCAGACGCTTTACTAACACTCTCCCGACTTGGAGAGTCAGTGCCTTTAACCTCCTGTTTGGCCCAGTTTGCAATTTCTGCGGAAGATGAACAGGAATAGGGAGAACCAATGACAGACTAGCTGGAGGAGTGTGGACGGGCAAATTTAACTCTCATTTCCCACCAGGAAGAGGAATTAACCAAAGGCTCAGCGTGCCGTGCCGGAACCAGATTAGGGCCTGAAGCCATCCTGCGGTGTTGCGGCCAGCTCACGAGAAAGCGAGTTGAAGAAAGGAGCTCAGGGGCACTGTAATTCACAAACCTGCAGAGTTATAAATGACAGCTATCGTCCAAAAATATACTGAAGTAAGGCTGCCAAGAGGACTTGAAAGCAGGGCAGAATTGCAGGAAACCGATTTCAGGAGGTAGACTGGAATTGCATTTAAAGCATAGGAAAAGAGGCAGAACGTCCACAATGATGCACGTGGCCAAAAAGGGCGTATGCGTTTTTTCCTGAATATATTCAGGAAAAAACGCATACGCCCTTTTTGGCCAACCAAGCAAGCTTGCAAAGGAAATCTGCACTACAATGAAGTCTCACTTCCCCCCGGTCAAAAGGGCCATCTGAAAAAAGTGTAAAATCCAGAAAGGCAGGACAGGCCATGGAGAACTGGGAGCCTTGTTATGCTGATGGGCGGGATGTCAATTGCCAACAGCCACTCGGGAGAAGTGTATGGTGTTTCCTGAAACATCTAAAAAACAAAGCAACAGAGCCTAGGGCACTTCCACTTATGGTCCTATAGCTTAGGGAAATTAAAATCAAAAAGACACAGCCACCCCAAAGGTTGGGACGGCTCTGTTTACAAGAACCTGGTTTACGGTACAAGTTCAATATCGCAGAAAGTGAAAAATGGATAAAGAAGTTGTGGTACTTACGTACAATGCAGTATCACTCAGCAATGAAATCTATGTCATCAGGCCCGTAGCAGCATAATGAGTGGATTCAGGTATGATGATTCTAACTGAAATAAGTCACACAGGAAAAGAAACATCATAAGATATCACTAATACACGGAATGTAACCTTGGCTACACAGGAACTGAATTACAAAACAGAACAGGGTCTCAAATTTAGAATCCCAACTTATGCTTGCTTAATGGGAAAGGTGAGTTGGGGTGCTGCATAAAACAAGAGATTGAAATGAGCACAGATAAAGTTCCTTAAGCCAAATATGGAATAGACAAGAGCTACTCCTTGCTCAACGAAATGGACTCAACACCCCATATTAAATGCCTAAGAGTGTACCTGACTAGGAAGTATCTTAAAACCTATGGATTGCTATGTGTCTGAAAGAGAATCAAGTGTGTGTACAGGGGCATAAACGCAGCAGTGATAGGATTGGAGAGGTTCGGTGAGCAAATGAAGACCCTTTGAAGTCATATTGCATGGTACCCATTCCACGGGTCTCAACTCTCCAGGTTTAAGGTATTCTTCCTTCAGCTAAAACATGCATGTGTAACCCAGAGTATGATCAACTGTGTGATCGGGAGACCTGTTCCAATACGTCTCAGTTTTCGTCCCCTGGTACTCGGGTGCAACATTCCAGACGCTTTACTAACACTCTCCCGACTTGGAGAGTCAGTGCCTTTAACCTCCTGTTTGGCCCAGTTTGCAATTTCTGTGGAAGATGAACAGGAATAGGCAGAACCAATGAGAGACTAGCTGGAGGTGTCTGGACGGGCAAATTTAACTCTCATTTCCCACCAGGAAGAGGAATTAACCAAAGGCTCAGCGTGCCGTGCCGGAACCAGATTAGGGCCTGAAGCCATCCTGCGGTGTTGCGGCCAGCTCACGAGAAAGCGAGTTGAAGAAAGGAGCTCAGGGGCACTGTAATTCACAAACCTGCAGAGTTATAAATGACAGCTATCGTCCAAAAATATACTGAAGTAAGGCTGCCAAGAGGACTTGAAAGCGGGGCAGAATTGCAGGAAACCGATTTCAGGAGGTAGACTGGAATTGCATTTAAAGCATAGGAAAAGAGGCAGAACGTCCACAATGATGCACTTGGCCAAAAAGGGCGTATGCGTTTTTTCCTGAATATACTCAGGAAAAAACGCATACGCCCTTTTTGGCCAACCAAGCAAGCTTGCAAAGGAAATGTGCACTACAATGAAGTCTCACTTCCCCCCGGTCAAAAGGGCCATCTGAAAAAAGTGTAAAATCCAGAAAGGCAGGACAGGCCATGGAGAACTGGGAGCCTTGTTATGCTGATGGGCGGGATGTAAATTGCCAACAGCCACTCGGGAGAAGTGTATGGTGTTTCCTGAAACATCTAAAAAACAAAGCAACAGAGCCTAGGGCACTTCCACTTATGGTCCTATAGCTTAGGGAAATTAAAATCAAAAGACACAGCCACCCAAAAGGTTGGGACGGCTCTGTTTACAAGAACCTGGTTTACGGTACAAGTTCAATATCACAGAAAGTGAAAAATGGATAAAGAAGTTGTGGTACTTACGTACAATGCAATATCACTCAGCAATGAAATCTATGTCATCAGGCCCGTAGCAGCATAATGAGTGGATTCAGGTACAATGATTCTAACTGAAATAAGTCACACAGGAAAAGAAACATCATAAGATATCACTAATACACGGAATGTAACCTTGGCTACACAGGAACTGAATTACAAAACAGAACAGGGTCTCAAATTTAGAAAACCAACTTATGCTTGCTTAAGGGGAAAGGTGAGTTGGGGTGCTGCATAAAACCAGAGATTGAAATGAGCACAGATAAAGTTCCTTAAGCCAAATATGGAATAGACAAGAGCTACTCCTTGCTCAACGAAATGGACTCAACACCCCATATTAAATGCCTAAGAGTGTACCTGACTAGGAAGTATCTTAAAACCTATGGATTGCTATGTCTCTGAAAGAGAATCAAGTGTGTGTACAGGGGCATAAACGCAGCAGTGATAGGATTGGAGAGGTTCGGTGAGCAAATGAAGACCCTTTGAAGTCATATTGCATGGTACCCATTCCACGGGTCTCAACTCTCCAGGTTTAAGGTATTCTTCCTTCAGCTAAAACATGCATGTGGAACCCAGAGTATGATCAACCGTGTGATCGGGAGACGTGTTCCAATATGTCTCAGTTTTCGTCCCCTGGTACTCGGGTGCAACATTCCAGACGCTTTACTAACACTCTCCCGACTTGGAGAGTCAGTGCCTTTAACCTCCTGTTTGGCCCAGTTTGCAATTTCTGCGGAAGATGAACAGGAATAGGGAGAACCAATGACAGACTAGCTGGAGGTGTCTGGACAGGCAAATTTAACTCTCATTTCCCACCAGGAAGAGGAATTAACCAAAGGCTCAGCGTGCCGTGCCGGAACCAGATTAGGGCCTGAAGCCATCCTGCGGTGTTGCGGCCAGCTCACGAGTAAGCGAGTTGAAGAAAGGAGCTCAGGGGCACTGTAATTCACAAACCTGCAGAGTTATAAATGACAGCTATCGTCCAAAAATATACTGAAGTAAGGCTGCCAAGAGGACTTGAAGGCGGGGCAGAATTGCAGGAAACCGATTTCAGGAGGTAGACTGGAATTGCATTTAAAGCATAGGAAAAGAGGCAGAACGTCCACAATGATGCACTTGGTCAAAAAGGGCGTATGCGTTTTTTCCTGAATATATTCAGGAAAAAACGCATACGCCCTTTTTGGCCAACCAAGCAAGCTTGCAAAGGAAATCTGCACTACAATGAAGTCTCACTTCCCCCCGGTCAAAAGGGCCATCTGAAAAAAGTGTAAAATCCAGAAAGGCAGGACAGGCCATGGAGAACTGGGAGCCTTGTTATGCTGATGGGCGGGATGTAAATTGCCAACGGCCACTCGGGAGAAGTGTATGGTGTTTCCTGAAACATCTAAAAAACAAAGCAACAGAGCCTAGGGCACTTCCACTTATGGTCCTATAGCTTAGGGAAATTAAAATCAAAAAGACACAGCCACCCCAAAGGTTGGGACGGCTCTGTTTACAAGAACCTGGTTTACGGTACAAGTTCAATATCGCAGAAAATGAAAAATGGATAAAGAAGTTGTGGTACTTACGTACAATGCAGTATCACTCAGCAAGGAAATCTATGTCATCAGGCCCGTAGCAGCATAATGAGTGGATTCAGGTATGATGATTCTAACTGAAATAAGTCACACAGAAAAAGAAACATCATAAGATATCACTAATACACGGAATGTAAACTTGGCTACACAGGAACTGAATTACAAAACAGAACAGGGTCTCTAATTTAGAAACCCAACTTATGCTTGCTTAAGGGGAAAGGTGAGTTGGGGTGCTGCATAAAACCAGAGATTGAAATGAGCACAGATAAAGTTCCTTAAGCCAAATATGGAATAGACAAGAGCTACTCCTTGCTCAACGAAATGGACTCAACACCCCATATTAAATGCCTAAGAGTGTACCTGACTAGGAAGTATCTTAAAACCTATGGATTGCTATGTCTCTGAAAGAGAATCAAGTGTGTGTACAGGGGCATAAACGCAGCAGTGATAGGATTGGAGAGGTTCGGTGAGCAAATGAAGACCCTTTGAAGTCATATTGCATGGTACCCATTCCACGGGTCTCAACTCTCCAGGTTTAAGGTATTCTTCCTTCAGCTAAAACATGCATGTGGAACCCAGTGTATGATCAACCGTGTGATCGGGAGACGTGTTCCAATATGTGTCAGTTTTCGTCCCCTGGTACTCGGGTGCAACATTCCAGACGCTTTACTAACACTCTCCCGACTTGGAGAGTCAGTGCCTTTAACCTCCTGTTTGGCCCAGTTTGCAATTTCTGCGGAAGATGAACAGGAATAGGGAGAACCAATGAGAGACTAGCTGGAGGTGTCTGGACGGGCAAATTTAACTCTCATTTCCCACCAGGAAGAGGAATTAACCAAAGGCTCAGCGTGCCGTGCCGGAACCAGATTAGGGCCTGAAGCCATCCTGCGGGGTTGCGGCCAGCTCACGAGAAAGCGAGTTGAAGAAAGGAGCTCAGGGGCACTGTAATTCAAAAACCTGCAGAGTTATAAATGACAGCTATCGTCCAAAAATATACTGAAGTAAGGCTGCCAAGAGGACTTGAAAGCGGGGCAGAATTGCAGGAAACCGATTTCAGGAGGTAGACTGGAATTGCATTTAAAGCATAGGAAAAGAGGCAGAACGTCCACAATGATGCACTTGGCCAAAAAGGGCGTATGCGTTTTTTCCTGAATATATTCAGGAAAAAACGCATACGCCCTTTTTGGCCAACCAAGCAAGCTTGCAAAGGAAATCTGCACTACAATGAAGTCTCACTTCCCCCCGGTCAAAAGGGCCATCTGAAAAAAGTGTAAAATCCAGAAAGGCAGGACAGGCCATGGAGAACTGGGAGCCTTGTTATGCTGATGGGCGGGATGTAAATTGCCAACAGCTACTCCGGAGAAGTGTATGGTGTTTCCTGAAACAGCTAAAAAACAAAGCAACAGAGCCTAGGGCACTTCCACTTATGGTCCTATAGCTTAGGGAAATTAAAATCAAAAAGACACAGCCACCCTAAAGGTTGGGACGGCTCTGTTTACAAGAACCTGGTTTACGGTACAAGTTCAATATCGCAGAAAGTGAAAAATGGATAAAGAAGTTGTCGTACTTACGTACAATGCAGTATCACTCAGCAAGGAAATCTATGTCATCAGGCCCGTAGCAGCATAATGAGTGGATTCAGGTATGATGATTCTAACTGAAATAAGTCACACAGGAAAAGAAACATCATAAGATATCACTAATACACGGAATGTAACCTTGGCTACACAGGAACTGAATTCCAAAACAGAACAGGGTCTCAAATTTAGAAAACCAACTTATGCTTGCTTAAGGGGAAAGGTGAGTTGGGGTGCTGCATAAAACCAGAGATTGAAATGAGCACAGATAAAGTTCCTTAAGCCAAATATGGAATAGACAAGAGCTACTCCTTGCTCAACGAAATGGACTCAACACCCCATATTAAATGCCTAAGAGTGTACCTGACTAGGAAGTATCTTAAAACCTATGGATTGCTATGTCTCTGAAAGAGAATCAAGTGTGTGTACAGGGGCATAAACGCAGCAGTGATAGGATTGGAGAGGTTCGGTGGGCAAATGAAGACCCTTTGAAGTCATATTGCATGGTACCCATTCCACGGGTCTCAACTCTCCAGGTTTAAGGTATTCTTCCTTCAGCTAAAACATGCATGTGGAACCCAGAGTATGATCAACCGTGTGATCGGGAGACGTGTTCCAATATGTCTCAGTTTTCGTCCCCTGGTACTCGGGTGCAACATTCCAGACGCTTTACTAACACTCTCCCGACTTGGAGAGTCAGTGCCTTTAACCTCCTGTTTGGCCCAGTTTGCAATTTCTGCGGAAGATGAACAGGAATAGGGAGAACCAATGAGAGACTAGCTGGAGGTGTCTGGACGGGCAAATTTAACTCTCATTTCCCACCAGGAAGAGGAATTAACCAAAGGCTCAGCGTGCCGTGCCGGAACCAGATTAGGGCCTGAAGCCATCCTGCGGGGTTGCGGCCAGCTCACGAGAAAGCGAGTTGAAGAAAGGAGCTCAGGGGCACTGTAATTCACAAACCTGCAGAGTTATAAATGACAGCTATCGTCCAAAAATATACTGAAGTAAGGCTGCCAAGAGGACTTGAAAGCGGGGCAGAATTGCAGGAAACCGATTTCAGGAGGTAGACTGGAATTGCATTTAAAGCATAGGAAAAGAGGCAGAACGTCCACAATGATGCACTTGGCCAAAAAGGGCGTATGCGTTTTTTCCTGAATATATTCAGGAAAAAACGCATACGCCCTTTTTGGCCAACCAAGCAAGCTTGCAAAGGAAATCTGCACTACAATGAAGTCTCACTTCCCCCCGGTCAAAAGGGCCATCTGAAAAAAGTGTAAAATCCAGAAAGGCAGGACAGGCCATGGAGAACTGGGAGCCTTGTTATGCTGATGGGCGGGATGTAAATTGCCAACAGCCACTCGGGAGAAGTGTATGGTGTTTCCTGAAACATCTAAAAAACAAAGCAACAGAGCCTAGGGCACTTCCACTTATGGTCCTATAGCTTAGGGAAATTAAAATCAAAAGACACAGCCACCCCAAAGGTTGGGACGGCTCTGTTTACAAGAACCTGGTTTACGGTACAAGTTCAATATCGCAGAAAGTGAAAAATGGATAAAGAAGTTGTGGTACCTACGTACAATGCAGTATCACTCAGCAATGAAATCTATGTCATCAGGCCCGTAGCAGCATAATGAGTGGATTCAGGTACGATGATTCTAACTGAAATAAGTCACACAGAAAAAGAAACATCATAAGATATCACTAATACACGGAATGTACCTTGGCTACACAGGAACTGAATTACAAAACAGAACAGGGTCTCAAATTTAGAAACCCAACTTATGCTTGCTTAAGGGGAAAGGTGAGTTGGGGTGCTGCATAAAACCAGAGATTGAAATGAGCACAGATAAAGTTCCTTAAGCCAAATATGGAATAGACAAGAGCTACTCCTTGCTCAACGAAATGGACTCAACACCCCATATTAAATGCCTAAGAGTGTACCTGACTAGGAAGTATCTTAAAACCTATGGATTGCTATGTCTCTGAAAGAGAATCAAGTGTGTGTACAGGGGCATAAACGCAGCAGTGATAGGATTGGAGAGGTTCGGTGAGCAAATGAAGACCCTTTGAAGTCATATTGCATGGTACCCATTCCACGGGTCTCAACTCTCCAGGTTTAAGGTATTCTTCCTTCAGCTAAAACATGCATGTGGAACCCAGAGTATGATCAACCGTGTGATCGGGAGACGTGTTCCAATACGTCTCAGTTTTCGTCCCCTGGTACTCGGGTGCAACATTCCAGACGCTTTACTAACACTCTCCCGACTTGGAGAGTCAGTGCCTTTAACCTCCTGTTTGGCCCAGTTTGCAATTTCTGCGGAAGATGAACAGGAATAGGCAGAACCAATGACAGACTAGCTGGAGCTGTCTGGCCGGGCAAATTTAACTCTCATTTCCCACCAGGAAGAGGAATTAACCAAAGGCTCAGCGTGCCGTGCCGGAACCAGATTAGGGCCTGAAGCCATCCTGCGGTGTTGCGGCCAGCTCACGAGAAAGCGAGTTGAAGAAAGGAGCTCAGGGGCACTGTAATTCACAAACCTGCAGAGTTATAAATGACAGCTATCGTCCAAAAATATACTGAAGTAAGGCTGCCAAGAGGACTTGAAAGCGGGGCAGAATTGCAGGAAACCGATTTCAGGAGGTAGACTGGAATTGCATTTAAAGCATAGGAAAAGAGGCAGAACGTCCACAATGATGCACTTGGCCAAAAAGGGCGTATGCGTTTTTTCCTGAATATATTCAGGAAAAAACGTATACGCCCTTTTTGGCCAACCAAACAAGCTTGCAAAGGAAATCTGCACTACAATGAAGTCTCACTTCCCCCTGGTCAAAAGGGCCATCTGAAAAAAGTGTAAAATCCAGAAAGGCAGGACAGGCCATGGAGAACTGGGAGCCTTGTTATGCTGATGGGCGGGATGTAAATTGCCAACAGCCACTCGGGAGAAGTGTATGGTGTTTCCTGAAACATCTAAAAAACAAAGCAACAGAGCCTAGGGCATTTCCACTTATGGTCCTATAGCTTAGGGAAATTAAAATCAAAAGACACAGCCACCCCAAAGGTTGGGACGGCTCTGTTTACAAGAACCTGGTTTACGGTACAAGTTCAATATCGCAGAAAGTGAAAAATGGATAAAGAAGTTGTGGTACTTACGTACAATGCAATATCACTCAGCAATGAAATCTATGTCATCAGGCCCGTAGCAGCATAATGAGTGGATTCAGGTTCGATGATTCTAACTGAAATAAGTCACACAGAAAAAGAAACATCATAAGATATCACTAATACACGGAATGTAAACTTGGCTACACAGGAACTGAATTACAAAACAGAACAGGGTCTCACATTTAGAAAACCAACTTATGCTTGCTTAAGGGGAAAGGTGAGTTGGGGTGCTGCATAAAACCAGAGATTGAAATGAGCACAGATAAAGTTCCTTAAGCCAAATATGGAATAGACAAGAGCTACTCCTTGCTCAACGAAATGGACTCAACACCCCATATTAAATGCCTAAGAGTGTACCTGACTAGGAAGTATCTTAAAACCTATGGATTGCTATGTCTCTGAAAGAGAATCAAGTGTGTGTACAGGGGCATAAACGCAGCAGTGATAGGATTGGAGAGGTTCGGTGAGCAAATGAAGACCCTTTGAAGTCATATTGCATGGTACCCATTCCACGGGTCTCAACTCTCCAGGTTTAAGGTATTCTTCCTTCAGCTAAAACATGCATGTGGAACCCAGAGTATGATCAACCGTGTGATCGGGAGACGTGTTCCAATATGTCTCAGTTTTCGTCCCCTGGTACTCGGGTGCAACATTCCAGACGCTTTACTAACACTCTCCCGACTTGGAGAGTCAGTGCCTTTAACCTCCTGTTTGGCCCAGTTTGCAATTTCTGCGGAAGATGAACAGGAATAGGGAGAACCAATGACAGACTAGCTGGAGGTGTGTGGACAGGCAAATTTAACTCTCATTTCCCACCAGGAAGAGGAATTAACCAAAGGCTCAGCGTGCCGTGCCGGAACCAGATTAGGGCCTGAAGCCATCCTGCGGTGTTGCGGCCAGCTCACGAGAAAGCGAGTTGAAGAAAGGAGCTCAGGGGCACTGTAATTCACAAACCTGCAGAGTTATAAATGACAGCTATCGTCCAAAAATATACTGAAGTAAGGCTGCCAAGAGGACTTGAAAGCAGGGCAGAATTGCAGGAAACCGATTTCAGGAGGTAGACTGGAATTGCATTTAAAGCATAGGAAAAGAGGCAGAACGTCCACAATGATGCACTTGGCCAAAAAGGGCGTATGCGTTTTTTCCTGAATATATTCAGGAAAAAACGCATACGCCCTTTTTGGCCAACCAAGCAAGCTTGCAAAGGAAATCTGCACTACAATGAAGTCTCACTTCCCCCCGGTCAAAAGGGCCATCTGAAAAAAGTGTAAAATCCAGAAAGGCAGGACAGGCCATGGAGAACTGGGAGCCTTGTTATGCTGATGGGCGGGATGTCAATTGCCAACAGCCACTCGGGAGAAGTGTATGGTGTTTCCTGAAACATCTAAAAAACAAAGCAACAGAGCCTAGGGCACTTCCACTTATGGTCCTATAGCTTAGGGAAATTAAAATCAAAAAGACACAGCCACCCCAAAGGTTGGGACGGCTCTGTTTACAAGAACCTGGTTTACGGTACAAGTTCAATATCGCAGAAAGTGAAAAATGGATAAAGAAGTTGTGGTACTTACGTACAATGCAGTATCACTCAGCAATGAAATCTATGTCATCAGGCCCGTAGCAGCATAATGAGTGGATTCAGGTATGATGATTCTAACTGAAATAAGTCACACAGGAAAAGAAACATCATAAGATATCACTAATACACGGAATGTAACCTTGGCTACACAGGAACTGAATTACAAAACAGAACAGGGTCTCAAATTTAGAAAACCAACTTATGCTTGCTTAAGGGGAAAGGTGAGTTGGGGTGCTGCATAAAACCAGAGATTGAAATGAGCACAGATAAAGTTCCTTAAGCCAAATATGGAATAGACAAGAGCTACTCCTTGCTCAACGAAATGGACTCAACACCCCATATTAAATGCCTAAGAGTGTACCTGACTAGGAAGTATCTTAAAA
This sequence comes from Lagenorhynchus albirostris, assembly GCF_949774975.1. Taxonomy (NCBI): domain Eukaryota; kingdom Metazoa; phylum Chordata; class Mammalia; order Artiodactyla; family Delphinidae; genus Lagenorhynchus; species Lagenorhynchus albirostris. The sequence goes on along the minus strand of NW_026783620.1, from coordinate 1,590,856 downwards.
CCTATGGATTGCTATGTCTCTGAAAGAGAATCAAGTGTGTGTACAGGGGCATAAACGCAGCAGTGATAGGATTGGAGAGGTTCGGTGAGCAAATGAAGACCCTTTGAACTCATATTGCATGGTACCCATTCCACGGGTCTCAACTCTCCAGGTTTAAGGTATTCTTCCTTCAGCTAAAACATGCATGTGGAACCCAGAGTATGATCAACCGTGTGATCGGGAGACGTGTTCCAATATGTCTCAGTTTTCGTCCCCTGGTACTCGGGTGCAACATTCCAGACGCTTTACTAACACTCTCCCGACTTGGAGAGTCAGTGCCTTTAACCTCCTGTTTGGCCCAGTTTGCAATTTCTGCGGAAGATGAACAGGAATAGGGAGAACCAATGACAGACTAGCTGGAGGTGTCTGGACAGGCAAATTTAACTCTCATTTCCCACCAGGAAGAGGAATTAACCAAAGGCTCAGCGTGCCGTGCCGGAACCAGATTAGGGCCTGAAGCCATCCTGCGGTGTTGCGGCCAGCTCACGAGTAAGCGAGTTGAAGAAAGGAGCTCAGGGGCACTGTAATTCACAAACCTGCAGAGTTATAAATGACAGCTATCGTCCAAAAATATACTGAAGTAAGGCTGCCAAGAGGACTTGAAGGCGGGGCAGAATTGCAGGAAACCGATTTCAGGAGGTAGACTGGAATTGCATTTAAAGCATAGGAAAAGAGGCAGAACGTCCACAATGATGCACTTGGTCAAAAAGGGCGTATGCGTTTTTTCCTGAATATATTCAGGAAAAAACGCATACGCCCTTTTTGGCCAACCAAGCAAGCTTGCAAAGGAAATCTGCACTACAATGAAGTCTCACTTCCCCCCGGTCAAAAGGGCCATCTGAAAAAAGTGTAAAATCCAGAAAGGCAGGACAGGCCATGGAGAACTGGGAGCCTTGTTATGCTGATGGGCGGGATGTAAATTGCCAACAGCCACTCGGGAGAAGTGTATGGTGTTTCCTGAAACATCTAAAAAACAAAGCAACAGAGCCTAGGGCACTTCCACTTATGGTCCTATAGCTTAGGGAAATTAAAATCAAAAAGACACAGCCACCCCAAAGGTTGGGACGGCTCTGTTTACAAGAACCTGGTTTACGGTACAAGTTCAATATCGCAGAAAATGAAAAATGGATAAAGAAGTTGTGGTACTTACGTACAATGCAGTATCACTCAGCAAGGAAATCTATGTCATCAGGCCCGTAGCAGCATAATGAGTGGATTCAGGTATGATGATTCTAACTGAAATAAGTCACACAGAAAAAGAAACATCATAAGATATCACTAATACACGGAATGTAAACTTGGCTACACAGGAACTGAATTACAAAACAGAACAGGGTCTCTAATTTAGAAACCCAACTTATGCTTGCTTAAGGGGAAAGGTGAGTTGGGGTGCTGCATAAAACCAGAGATTGAAATGAGCACAGATAAAGTTCCTTAAGCCAAATATGGAATAGACAAGAGCTACTCCTTGCTCAACGAAATGGACTCAACACCCCATATTAAATGCCTAAGAGTGTACCTGACTAGGAAGTATCTTAAAACCTATGGATTGCTATGTCTCTGAAAGAGAATCAAGTGTGTGTACAGGGGCATAAACGCAGCAGTGATAGGATTGGAGAGGTTCGGTGAGCAAATGAAGACCCTTTGAAGTCATATTGCATGGTACCCATTCCACGGGTCTCAACTCTCCAGGTTTAAGGTATTCTTCCTTCAGCTAAAACATGCATGTGGAACCCAGTGTATGATCAACCGTGTGATCGGGAGACGTGTTCCAATATGTGTCAGTTTTCGTCCCCTGGTACTCGGGTGCAACATTCCAGACGCTTTACTAACACTCTCCCGACTTGGAGAGTCAGTGCCTTTAACCTCCTGTTTGGCCCAGTTTGCAATTTCTGCGGAAGATGAACAGGAATAGGGAGAACCAATGAGAGACTAGCTGGAGGTGTCTGGACGGGCAAATTTAACTCTCATTTCCCACCAGGAAGAGGAATTAACCAAAGGCTCAGCGTGCCGTGCCGGAACCAGATTAGGGCCTGAAGCCATCCTGCGGGGTTGCGGCCAGCTCACGAGAAAGCGAGTTGAAGAAAGGAGCTCAGGGGCACTGTAATTCACAAACCTGCAGAGTTATAAATGACAGCTATCGTCCAAAAATATACTGAAGTAAGGCTGCCAAGAGGACTTGAAAGCGGGGCAGAATTGCAGGAAACCGATTTCAGGAGGTAGACTGGAATTGCATTTAAAGCATAGGAAAAGAGGCAGAACGTCCACAATGATGCACTTGGCCAAAAAGGGCGTATGCGTTTTTTCCTGAATATATTCAGGAAAAAACGCATACGCCCTTTTTGGCCAACCAAGCAAGCTTGCAAAGGAAATCTGCACTACAATGAAGTCTCACTTCCCCCCGGTCAAAAGGGCCATCTGAAAAAAGTGTAAAATCCAGAAAGGCAGGACAGGCCATGGAGAACTGGGAGCCTTGTTATGCTGATGGGCGGGATGTAAATTGCCAACAGCTATTCCGGAGAAGTGTATGGTGTTTCCTGAAACAGCTAAAAAACAAAGCAACAGAGCCTAGGGCACTTCCACTTATGGTCCTATAGCTTAGGGAAATTAAAATCAAAAAGACACAGCCACCCTAAAGGTTGGGACGGCTCTGTTTACAAGAACCTGGTTTACGGTACAAGTTCAATATCGCAGAAAGTGAAAAATGGATAAAGAAGTTGTCGTACTTACGTACAATGCAGTATCACTCAGCAAGGAAATCTATGTCATCAGGCCCGTAGCAGCATAATGAGTGGATTCAGGTATGATGATTCTAACTGAAATAAGTCACACAGGAAAAGAAACATCATAAGATATCACTAATACACGGAATGTAACCTTGGCTACACAGGAACTGAATTCCAAAACAGAACAGGGTCTCAAATTTAGAAAACCAACTTATGCTTGCTTAAGGGGAAAGGTGAGTTGGGGTGCTGCATAAAACCAGAGATTGAAATGAGCACAGATAAAGTTCCTTAAGCCAAATATGGCATAGACAAGAGCTACTCCTTGCTCAACGAAATGGACTCAACACCCCATATTAAATGCCTAAGAGTGTACCTGACTAGGAAGTATCTTAAAACCTATGGATTGCTATGTCTCTGAAAGAGAATCAAGTGTGTGTACAGGGGCATAAACGCAGCAGTGATAGGATTGGAGAGGTTCGGTGGGCAAATGAAGACCCTTTGAAGTCATATTGCATGGTACCCATTCCACGGGTCTCAACTCTCCAGGTTTAAGGTATTCTTCCTTCAGCTAAAACATGCATGTGGAACCCAGAGTATGATCAACCGTGTGATCGGGAGACGTGTTCCAATATGTCTCAGTTTTCGTCCCCTGGTACTCGGGTGCAACATTCCAGACGCTTTACTAACACTCTCCCGACTTGGAGAGTCAGTGCCTTTAACCTCCTGTTTGGCCCAGTTTGCAATTTCTGCGGAAGATGAACAGGAATAGGGAGAACCAATGAGAGACTAGCTGGAGGTGTCTGGACGGGCAAATTTAACTCTCATTTCCCACCAGGAAGAGGAATTAACCAAAGGCTCAGCGTGCCGTGCCGGAACCAGATTAGGGCCTGAAGCCATCCTGCGGGGTTGCGGCCAGCTCACGAGAAAGCGAGTTGAAGAAAGGAGCTCAGGGGCACTGTAATTCACAAACATGCAGAGTTATAAATGACAGCTATCGTCCAAAAATATACTGAAGTAAGGCTGCCAAGAGGACTTGAAAGCGGGGCAGAATTGCAGGAAACCGATTTCAGGAGGTAGACTGAATTGCATTTAAAGCATAGGAAAAGAGGCAGAACGTCCACAATGATGCACTTGGCCAAAAAGGGCGTATGCGTTTTTTCCTGAATATATTCAGGAAAAAACGCATACGCCCTTTTTGGCCAACCAAGCAAGCTTGCAAAGGAAATCTGCACTACAATGAAGTCTCACTTCCCCCTGGTCAAAAGGGCCATCTGAAAAAAGTGTAAAATCCAGAAAGGCAGGACAGGCCATGGAGAACTGGGAGCCTTGTTATGCTGATGGGCGGGATGTAAATTGCCAACAGCCACTCGGGAGAAGTGTATGGTGTTTCCTGAAACATCTAAAAAACAAAGCAACAGAGCCTAGGGCACTTCCACTTATGGTCCTATAGCTTAGGGAAATTAAAATCAAAAGACACAGCCACCCCAAAGGTTGGGACGGCTCTGTTTACAAGAACCTGGTTTACGGTACAAGTTCAATATCGCAGAAAGTGAAAAATGGATAAAGAAGTTGTGGTACCTACGTACAATGCAGTATCACTCAGCAATGAAATCTATGTCATCAGGCCCGTAGCAGCATAATGAGTGGATTCAGGTACGATGATTCTAACTGAAATAAGTCACACAGAAAAAGAAACATCATAAGATATCACTAATACACGGAATGTACCTTGGCTACACAGGAACTGAATTACAAAACAGAACAGGGTCTCAAATTTAGAAACCCAACTTATGCTTGCTTAAGGGGAAAGGTGAGTTGGGGTGCTGCATAAAACCAGAGATTGAAATGAGCACAGATAAAGTTCCTTAAGCCAAATATGGAATAGACAAGAGCTACTCCTTGCTCAACGAAATGGACTCAACACCCCATATTAAATGCCTAAGAGTGTACCTGACTAGGAAGTATCTTAAAACCTATGGATTGCTATGTCTCTGAAAGAGAATCAAGTGTGTGTACAGGGGCATAAACGCAGCAGTGATAGGATTGGAGAGGTTCGGTGAGCAAATGAAGACCCTTTGAAGTCATATTGCATGGTACCCATTCCACGGGTCTCAACTCTCCAGGTTTAAGGTATTCTTCCTTCAGCTAAAACATGCATGTGGAACCCAGAGTATGATCAACCGTGTGATCGGGAGACGTGTTCCAATACGTCTCAGTTTTCGTCCCCTGGTACTCGGGTGCAATATTCCAGACGCTTTACTAACACTCTCCCGACTTGGAGAGTCAGTGCCTTTAACCTCCTGTTTGGCCCAGTTTGCAATTTCTGCGGAAGATGAACAGGAATAGGCAGAACCAATGACAGACTAGCTGGAGCTGTCTGGCCGGGCAAATTTAACTCTCATTTCCCACCAGGAAGAGGAATTAACCAAAGGCTCAGCGTGCCGTGCCGGAACCAGATTAGGGCCTGAAGCCATCCTGCGGTGTTGCGGCCAGCTCACGAGAAAGCGAGTTGAAGAAAGGAGCTCAGGGGCACTGTAATTCACAAACCTGCAGAGTTATAAATGACAGCTATCGTCCAAAAATATACTGAAGTAAGGCTGCCAAGAGGACTTGAAAGCGGGGCAGAATTGCAGGAAACCGATTTCAGGAGGTAGACTGGAATTGCATTTAAAGCATAGGAAAAGAGGCAGAACGTCCACAATGATGCACTTGGCCAAAAAGGGCGTATGCGTTTTTTCCTGAATATATTCAGGAAAAAACGTATACGCCCTTTTTGGCCAACCAAACAAGCTTGCAAAGGAAATCTGCACTACAATGAAGTCTCACTTCCCCCTGGTCAAAAGGGCCATCTGAAAAAAGTGTAAAATCCAGAAAGGCAGGACAGGCCATGGAGAACTGGGAGCCTTGTTATGCTGATGGGCGGGATGTAAATTGCCAACAGCCACTCGGGAGAAGTGTATGGTGTTTCCTGAAACATCTAAAAAACAAAGCAACAGAGCCTAGGGCATTTCCACTTATGGTCCTATAGCTTAGGGAAATTAAAATCAAAAGACACAGCCACCCCAAAGGTTGGGACGGCTCTGTTTACAAGAACCTGGTTTACGGTACAAGTTCAATATCGCAGAAAGTGAAAAATGGATAAAGAAGTTGTGGTACTTACGTACAATGCAATATCACTCAGCAATGAAATCTATGTCATCAGGCCCGTAGCAGCATAATGAGTGGATTCAGGTTCGATGATTCTAACTGAAATAAGTCACACAGAAAAAGAAACATCATAAGATATCACTAATACACGGAATGTAAACTTGGCTACACAGGAACTGAATTACAAAACAGAACAGGGTCTCAAATTTAGAAAACCAACTTATGCTTGCTTAAGGGGAAAGGTGAGTTGGGGTGCTGCATAAAACCAGAGATTGAAATGAGCACAGATAAAGTTCCTTAAGCCAAATATGGAATAGACAAGAGCTACTCCTTGCTCAACGAAATGGATTCAACACCCCATATTAAATGCCTAAGAGTGTACCTGACTAGGAAGTATCTTAAAACCTATGGATTGCTATGTCTCTGAAAGAGAATCAAGTGTGTGTACAGGGGCATAAACGCAGCAGTGATAGGATTGGAGAGGTTCGGTGAGCAAATGAAGACCCTTTGAAGTCATATTGCATGGTACCCATTCCACGGGTCTCAACTCTCCAGGTTTAAGGTATTCTTCCTTCAGCTAAAACATGCATGTGGAACCCAGAGTATGATCAACCGTGTGATCGGGAGACGTGTTCCAATATGTCTCAGTTTTCGTCCCCTGGTACTCGGGTGCAACATTCCAGACGCTTTACTAACACTCTCCCGACTTGGAGAGTCAGTGCCTTTAACCTCCTGTTTGGCCCAGTTTGCAATTTCTGTGGAAGATGAACAGGAATAGGCAGAACCAATGACAGACTAGCTGGAGGTGTCTGGACGGGCAAATTTAACTCTCATTTCCCACCAGGAAGAGGAATTAACCAAAGGCTCAGCGTGCCGTGCCGGAACCAGATTAGGGCCTGAAGCCATCCTGCGGTGTTGCGGCCAGCTCACGAGAAAGCGAGTTGAAGAAAGGAGCTCAGGGGCACTGTAATTCACAAACCTGCAGAGTTATAAATGACAGCTATCGTCCAAAAATATACTGAAGTAAGGCTGCCAAGAGGACTTGAAAGCGGGGCAGAATTGCAGGAAACCGATTTCAGGAGGTAGACTGGAATTGCATTTAAAGCATAGGAAAAGAGGCAGAACGTCCACAATGATGCACTTGGCCAAAAAGGGCGTATGCGTTTTTTCCTGAATATATTCAGGAAAAAACGCATACGCCCTTTTTGGCCAACCAAGCAAGCTTGCAAAGGAAATCTGCACTACAATGAAGTCTCACTTCCCCCCGGTCAAAAGGGCCATCTGAAAAAAGTGTAAAATCCAGAAAGGCAGGACAGGCCATGGAGAACTGGGAGCCTTGTTATGCTGATGGGCGGGATGTAAATTGCCAACAGCCACTCGGGAGAAGTGTATGGTGTTTCCTGAAACATCTAAAAAACAAAGCAACAGAGCCTAGGGCACTTCCACTTATGGTCCTATAGCTTAGGGAAATTAAAATCAAAAAGACACAGCCACCCCAAAGGTTGGGACGGCTCTGTTTACAAGAACCTGGTTTACGGTACAAGTTCAATATCGCAGAAAATGAAAAATGGATAAAGAAGTTGTGGTACTTACGTACAATGCAGTATCACTCAGCAAGGAAATCTATGTCATCAGGCCCGTAGCAGCATAATGAGTGGATTCAGGTATGATGATTCTAACTGAAATAAGTCACACAGAAAAAGAAACATCATAAGATATCACTAATACACGGAATGTAAACTTGGCTACACAGGAACTGAATTACAAAACAGAACAGGGTCTCTAATTTAGAAACCCAACTTATGCTTGCTTAAGGGGAAAGGTGAGTTGGGGTGCTGCATAAAACCAGAGATTGAAATGAGCACAGATAAAGTTCCTTAAGCCAAATATGGAATAGACAAGAGCTACTCCTTGCTCAACGAAATGGACTCAACACCCCATATTAAATGCCTAAGAGTGTACCTGACTAGGAAGTATCTTAAAACCTATGGATTGCTATGTCTCTGAAAGAGAATCAAGTGTGTGTACAGGGGCATAAACGCAGCAGTGATAGGATTGGAGAGGTTCGGTGAGCAAATGAAGACCCTTTGAAGTCATATTGCATGGTACCCATTCCACGGGTCTCAACTCTCCAGGTTTAAGGTATTCTTCCTTCAGCTAAAACATGCATGTGGAACCCAGTGTATGATCAACCGTGTGATCGGGAGACGTGTTCCAATATGTGTCAGTTTTCGTCCCCTGGTACTCGGGTGCAACATTCCAGACGCTTTACTAACACTCTCCCGACTTGGAGAGTCAGTGCCTTTAACCTCCTGTTTGGCCCAGTTTGCAATTTCTGCGGAAGATGAACAGGAATAGGGAGAACCAATGAGAGACTAGCTGGAGGTGTCTGGACGGGCAAATTTAACTCTCATTTCCCACCAGGAAGAGGAATTAACCAAAGGCTCAGCGTGCCGTGCCGGAACCAGATTAGGGCCTGAAGCCATCCTGCGGGGTTGCGGCCAGCTCACGAGAAAGCGAGTTGAAGAAAGGAGCTCAGGGGCACTGTAATTCACAAACCTGCAGAGTTATAAATGACAGCTATCGTCCAAAAATATACTGAAGTAAGGCTGCCAAGAGGACTTGAAAGCGGGGCAGAATTGCAGGAAACCGATTTCAGGAGGTAGACTGGAATTGCATTTAAAGCATAGGAAAAGAGGCAGAACGTCCACAATGATGCACTTGGCCAAAAAGGGCGTATGCGTTTTTTCCTGAATATATTCAGGAAAAAACGCATACGCCCTTTTTGGCCAACCAAGCAAGCTTGCAAAGGAAATCTGCACTACAATGAAGTCTCACTTCCCCCCGGTCAAAAGGGCCATCTGAAAAAAGTGTAAAATCCAGAAAGGCAGGACAGGCCATGGAGAACTGGGAGCCTTGTTATGCTGATGGGCGGGATGTAAATTGCCAACAGCTACTCCGGAGAAGTGTATGGTGTTTCCTGAAACAGCTAAAAAACAAAGCAACAGAGCCTAGGGCACTTCCACTTATGGTCCTATAGCTTAGGGAAATTAAAATCAAAAAGACACAGCCACCCTAAAGGTTGGGACGGCTCTGTTTACAAGAACCTGGTTTACGGTACAAGTTCAATATCGCAGAAAGTGAAAAATGGATAAAGAAGTTGTCGTACTTACGTACAATGCAGTATCACTCAGCAAGGAAATCTATGTCATCAGGCCCGTAGCAGCATAATGAGTGGATTCAGGTATGATGATTCTAACTGAAATAAGTCACACAGGAAAAGAAACATCATAAGATATCACTAATACACGGAATGTAACCTTGGCTACACAGGAACTGAATTCCAAAACAGAACAGGGTCTCAAATTTAGAAAACCAACTTATGCTTGCTTAAGGGGAAAGGTGAGTTGGGGTGCTGCATAAAACCAGAGATTGAAATGAGCACAGATAAAGTTCCTTAAGCCAAATATGGAATAGACAAGAGCTACTCCTTGCTCAACGAAATGGACTCAACACCCCATATTAAATGCCTAAGAGTGTACCTGACTAGGAAGTATCTTAAAACCTATGGATTGCTATGTCTCTGAAAGAGAATCAAGTGTGTGTACAGGGGCATAAACGCAGCAGTGATAGGATTGGAGAGGTTCGGTGGGCAAATGAAGACCCTTTGAAGTCATATTGCATGGTACCCATTCCACGGGTCTCAACTCTCCAGGTTTAAGGTATTCTTCCTTCAGCTAAAACATGCATGTGGAACCCAGAGTATGATCAACCGTGTGATCGGGAGACGTGTTCCAATATGTCTCAGTTTTCGTCCCCTGGTACTCGGGTGCAACATTCCAGACGCTTTACTAACACTCTCCCGACTTGGAGAGTCAGTGCCTTTAACCTCCTGTTTGGCCCAGTTTGCAATTTCTGCGGAAGATGAACAGGAATAGGGAGAACCAATGAGAGACTAGCTGGAGGTGTCTGGACGGGCAAATTTAACTCTCATTTCCCACCAGGAAGAGGAATTAACCAAAGGCTCAGCGTGCCGTGCCGGAACCAGATTAGGGCCTGAAGCCATCCTGCGGGGTTGCGGCCAGCTCACGAGAAAGCGAGTTGAAGAAAGGAGCTCAGGGGCACTGTAATTCACAAACCTGCAGAGTTATAAATGACAGCTATCGTCCAAAAATATACTGAAGTAAGGCTGCCAAGAGGACTTGAAAGCGGGGCAGAATTGCAGGAAACCGATTTCAGGAGGTAGACTGGAATTGCATTTAAAGCATAGGAAAAGAGGCAGAACGTCCACAATGATGCACTTGGCCAAAAAGGGCGTATGCGTTTTTTCCTGAATATATTCAGGAAAAAACGCATACGCCCTTTTTGGCCAACCAAGCAAGCTTGCAAAGGAAATCTGCACTACAATGAAGTCTCACTTCCCCCCGGTCAAAAGGGCCATCTGAAAAAAGTGTAAAATCCAGAAAGGCAGGACAGGCCATGGAGAACTGGGAGCCTTGTTATGCTGATGGGCGGGATGTAAATTGCCAACAGCCACTCGGGAGAAGTGTATGGTGTTTCCTGAAACATCTAAAAAACAAAGCAACAGAGCCTAGGGCACTTCCACTTATGGTCCTATAGCTTAGGGAAATTAAAATCAAAAGACACAGCCACCCCAAAGGTTGGGACGGCTCTGTTTACAAGAACCTGGTTTACGGTACAAGTTCAATATCGCAGAAAGTGAAAAATGGATAAAGAAGTTGTGGTACCTACGTACAATGCAGTATCACTCAGCAATGAAATCTATGTCATCAGGCCCGTAGCAGCATAATGAGTGGATTCAGGTACGATGATTCTAACTGAAATAAGTCACACAGAAAAAGAAACATCATAAGATATCACTAATACACGGAATGTACCTTGGCTACACAGGAACTGAATTACAAAACAGAACAGGGTCTCAAATTTAGAAACCCAACTTATGCTTGCTTAAGGGGAAAGGTGAGTTGGGGTGCTGCATAAAACCAGAGATTGAAATGAGCACAGATAAAGTTCCTTAAGCCAAATATGGAATAGACAAGAGCTACTCCTTGCTCAACGAAATGGACTCAACACCCCATATTAAATGCCTAAGAGTGTACCTGACTAGGAAGTATCTTAAAACCTATGGATTGCTATGTCTCTGAAAGAGAATCAAGTGTGTGTACAGGGGCATAAACGCAGCAGTGATAGGATTGGAGAGGTTCGGTGAGCAAATGAAGACCCTTTGAAGTCATATTGCATGGTACCCATTCCACGGGTCTCAACTCTCCAGGTTTAAGGTATTCTTCCTTCAGCTAAAACATGCATGTGGAACCCAGAGTATGATCAACCGTGTGATCGGGAGACGTGTTCCAATACGTCTCAGTTTTCGTCCCCTGGTACTCGGGTGCAATATTCCAGACGCTTTACTAACACTCTCCCGACTTGGAGAGTCAGTGCCTTTAACCTCCTGTTTGGCCCAGTTTGCAATTTCTGCGGAAGATGAACAGGAATAGGCAGAACCAATGACAGACTAGCTGGAGCTGTCTGGCCGGGCAAATTTAACTCTCATTTCCCACCAGGAAGAGGAATTAACCAAAGGCTCAGCGTGCCGTGCCGGAACCAGATTAGGGCCTGAAGCCATCCTGCGGTGTTGCGGCCAGCTCACGAGAAAGCGAGTTGAAGAAAGGAGCTCAGGGGCACTGTAATTCACAAACCTGCAGAGTTATAAATGACAGCTATCGTCCAAAAATATACTGAAGTAAGGCTGCCAAGAGGACTTGAAAGCGGGGCAGAATTGCAGGAAACCGATTTCAGGAGGTAGACTGGAATTGCATTTAAAGCATAGGAAAAGAGGCAGAACGTCCACAATGATGCACTTGGCCAAAAAGGGCGTATGCGTTTTTTCCTGAATATATTCAGGAAAAAACGTATACGCCCTTTTTGGCCAACCAAACAAGCTTGCAAAGGAAATCTGCACTACAATGAAGTCTCACTTCCCCCTGGTCAAAAGGGCCATCTGAAAAAAGTGTAAAATCCAGAAAGGCAGGACAGGCCATGGAGAACTGGGAGCCTTGTTATGCTGATGGGCGGGATGTAAATTGCCAACAGCCACTCGGGAGAAGTGTATGGTGTTTCCTGAAACATCTAAAAAACAAAGCAACAGAGCCTAGGGCATTTCCACTTATGGTCCTATAGCTTAGGGAAATTAAAATCAAAAGACACAGCCACCCCAAAGGTTGGGACGGCTCTGTTTACAAGAACCTGGTTTACGGTACAAGTTCAATATCGCAGAAAGTGAAAAATGGATAAAGAAGTTGTGGTACTTACGTACAATGCAATATCACTCAGCAATGAAATCTATGTCATCAGGCCCGTAGCAGCATAATGAGTGGATTCAGGTTCGATGATTCTAACTGAAATAAGTCACACAGAAAAAGAAACATCATAAGATATCACTAATACACGGAATGTAAACTTGGCTACACAGGAACTGAATTACAAAACAGAACAGGGTCTCACATTTAGAAAACCAACTTATGCTTGCTTAAGGGGAAAGGTGAGTTGGGGTGCTGCATAAAACCAGAGATTGAAATGAGCACAGATAAAGTTCCTTAAGCCAAATATGGAATAGACAAGAGCTACTCCTTGCTCAACGAAATGGACTCAACACCCCATATTAAATGCCTAAGAGTGTACCTGACTAGGAAGTATCTTAAAACCTATGGATTGCTATGTCTCTGAAAGAGAATCAAGTGTGTGTACAGGGGCATAAACGCAGCAGTGATAGGATTGGAGAGGTTCGGTGAGCAAATGAAGACCCTTTGAAGTCATATTGCATGGTACCCATTCCACGGGTCTCAACTCTCCAGGTTTAAGGTATTCTTCCTTCAGCTAAAACATGCATGTGGAACCCAGAGTATGATCAACCGTGTGATCGGGAGACGTGTTCCAATATGTCTCAGTTTTCGTCCCCTGGTACTCGGGTGCAACATTCCAGACGCTTTACTAACACTCTCCCGACTTGGAGAGTCAGTGCCTTTAACCTCCTGTTTGGCCCAGTTTGCAATTTCTGCGGAAGATGAACAGGAATAGGGAGAACCAATGACAGACTAGCTGGAGGTGTGTGGACGGGCAAATTTAACTCTCATTTCCCACCAGGAAGAGGAATTAACCAAAGGCTCAGCGTGCCGTGCCGGAACCAGATTAGGGCCTGAAGCCATCCTGCGGTGTTGCGGCCAGCTCACGAGAAAGCGAGTTGAAGAAAGGAGCTCAGGGGCACTGTAATTCACAAACCTGCAGAGTTATAAATGACAGCTATCGTCCAAAAATATACTGAAGTAAGGCTGCCAAGAGGACTTGAAAGCAGGGCAGAATTGCAGGAAACCGATTTCAGGAGGTAGACTGGAATTGCATTTAAAGCATAGGAAAAGAGGCAGAACGTCCACAATGATGCACGTGGCCAAAAAGGGCGTATGCGTTTTTTCCTGAATATATTCAGGAAAAAACGCATACGCCCTTTTTGGCCAACCAAGCAAGCTTGCAAAGGAAATCTGCACTACAATGAAGTCTCACTTCCCCCCGGTCAAAAGGGCCATCTGAAAAAAGTGTAAAATCCAGAAAGGCAGGACAGGCCATGGAGAACTGGGAGCCTTGTTATGCTGATGGGCGGGATGTCAATTGCCAACAGCCACTCGGGAGAAGTGTATGGTGTTTCCTGAAACATCTAAAAAACAAAGCAACAGAGTCTAGGGCACTTCCACTTATGGTCCTATAGCTTAGGGAAATTAAAATCAAAAAGACACAGCCACCCCAAAGGTTGGGACGGCTCTGTTTACAAGAACCTGGTTTACGGTACAAGTACAATATCGCAGAAAGTGAAAAATGGATAAAGAAGTTGTGGTACTTACGTACAATGCAGTATCACTCAGCAATGAAATCTATGTCATCAGGCCCGTAGCAGCATAATGAGTGGATTCAGGTATGATGATTCTAACTGAAATAAGTCACACAGGAAAAGAAACATCATAAGATATCACTAATACACGGAATGTAACCTTGGCTACACAGGAACTGAATTACAAAACAGAACAGGGTCTCAAATTTAGAAACCCAACTTATGCTTGCTTAATGGGAAAGGTGAGTTGGGGTGCTGCATAAAACAAGAGATTGAAATGAGCACAGATAAAGTTCCTTAAGCCAAATATGGAATAGACAAGAGCTACTCCTTGCTCAACGAAATGGACTCAACACCCCATATTAAATGCCTAAGAGTGTACCTGACTAGGAAGTATCTTAAAACCTATGGATTGCTATGTGTCTGAAAGAGAATCAAGTGTGTGTACAGGGGCATAAACGCAGCAGTGATAGGATTGGAGAGGTTCGGTGAGCAAATGAAGACCCTTTGAAGTCATATTGCATGGTACCCATTCCACGGGTCTCAACTCTCCAGGTTTAAGGTATTCTTCCTTCAGCTAAAACATGCATGTGTAACCCAGAGTATGATCAACTGTGTGATCGGGAGACCTGTTCCAATACGTCTCAGTTTTCGTCCCCTGGTACTCGGGTGCAACATTCCAGACGCTTTACTAACACTCTCCCGACTTGGAGAGTCAGTGCCTTTAACCTCCTGTTTGGCCCAGTTTGCAATTTCTGTGGAAGATGAACAGGAATAGGCAGAACCAATGAGAGACTAGCTGGAGGTGTCTGGACGGGCAAATTTAACTCTCATTTCCCACCAGGAAGAGGAATTAACCAAAGGCTCAGCGTGCCGTGCCGGAACCAGATTAGGGCCTGAAGCCATCCTGCGGTGTTGCGGCCAGCTCACGAGAAAGCGACTTGAAGAAAGGAGCTCAGGGGCACTGTAATTCACAAACCTGCAGAGTTATAAATGACAGCTATCGTCCAAAAATATACTGAAGTAAGGCTGCCAAGAGGACTTGAAAGCGGGGCAGAATTGCAGGAAACCGATTTCAGGAGGTAGACTGGAATTGCATTTAAAGCATAGGAAAAGAGGCAGAACGTCCACAATGATGCACTTGGCCAAAAAGGGCGTATGCGTTTTTTCCTGAATATACTCAGGAAAAAACGCATACGCCCTTTTTGGCCAACCAAGCAAGCTTGCAAAGGAAATGTGCACTACAATGAAGTCTCACTTCCCCCCGGTCAAAAGGGCCATCTGAAAAAAGTGTAAAATCCAGAAAGGCAGGACAGGCCATGGAGAACTGGGAGCCTTGTTATGCTGATGGGCGGGATGTAAATTGCCAACAGCCACTCGGGAGAAGTGTATGGTGTTTCCTGAAACATCTAAAAAACAAAGCAACAGAGCCTAGGGCACTTCCACTTATGGTCCTATAGCTTAGGGAAATTAAAATCAAAAGACACAGCCACCCTAAAGGTTGGGACGGCTCTGTTTACAAGAACCTGGTTTACGGTACAAGTTCAATATCACAGAAAGTGAAAAATGGATAAAGAAGTTGTGGTACTTACGTACAATGCAATATCACTCAGTAATGAAATCTATGTCATCAGGCCCGTAGCAGCATAATGAGTGGATTCAGGTACGATGATTCTAACTGAAATAAGTCACACAGGAAAAGAAACATCATAAGATATCACTAATACACGGAATGTAACCTTGGCTACACAGGAACTGAATTACAAAACAGAACAGGGTCTCAAATTTAGAAAACCAACTTATGCTTGCTTAAGGGGAAAGGTGAGTTGGGGTGCTGCATAAAACCAGAGATTGAAATGAGCACAGATAAAGTTCCTTAAGCCAAATATGGAATAGACAAGAGCTACTCCTTGCTCAACGAAATGGACTCAACACCCCATATTAAATGCCTAAGAGTGTACCTGACTAGGAAGTATCTTAAAACCTATGGATTGCTATGTCTCTGAAAGAGAATCAAGTGTGTGTACAGGGGCATAAACGCAGCAGTGATAGGATTGGAGAGGTTCGGTGAGCAAATGAAGACCCTTTGAAGTCATATTGCATGGTACCCATTCCACGGGTCTCAACTCTCCAGGTTTAAGGTATTCTTCCTTCAGCTAAAACATGCATGTGGAACCCAGAGTATGATCAACCGTGTGATCGGGAGACGTGTTCCAATATGTGTCAGTTTTCGTCCCCTGGTACTCGGGTGCAACATTCCAGACGCTTTACTAACACTCTCCCGACTTGGAGAGTCAGTGCCTTTAACCTCCTGTTTGGCCCAGTTTGCAATTTCTGCGGAAGATGAACAGGAATAGGGAGAACCAATGACAGACTAGCTGGAGGTGTCTGGACAGGCAAATTTAACTCTCATTTCCCACCAGGAAGAGGAATTAACCAAAGGCTCAGCGTGCCGTGCCGGAACCAGATTAGGGCCTGAAGCCATCCTGCGGTGTTGCGGCCAGCTCACGAGAAAGCGACTTGAAGAAAGGAGCTCAGGGGCACTGTAATTCACAAACCTGCAGAGTTATAAATGACAGCTATCGTCCAAAAATATACTGAAGTAAGGCTGCCAAGAGGACTTGAAAGCGGGGCAGAATTGCAGGAAACCGATTTCAGGAGGTAGACTGGAATTGCATTTAAAGCATAGGAAAAGAGGCAGAACGTCCACAATGATGCACTTGGCCAAAAAGGGCGTATGCGTTTTTTCCTAAATATATTCAGGAAAAAACGCATACGCCCTTTTTGGCCAACCAAGCAAGCTTGCAAAGGAAATCTGCACTACAATGAAGTCTCACTTCCCCCCGGTCAAAAGGGCCATCTGAAAAAAGTGTAAAATCCAGAAAGGCAGGACAGGCCATGGAGAACTGGGAGCCTTGTTATGCTGATGGGCGGGATGTAAATTGCCAACAGCCACTCGGGAGAAGTGTATGGTGTTTCCTGAAACATCTAAAAAACAAAGCAACAGAGCCTAGGGCACTTCCACTTATGGTCCTATAGCTTAGGGAAATTAAAATCAAAAGACACAGCCACCCCAAAGGTTGGGACGGCTCTGTTTACAAGAACCTGGTTTACGGTACAAGTTCAATATCGCAGAAAGTGAAAAATGGATAAAGAAGTTGTGGTACTTACGTACAATGCAGTATCACTCAGCAATGAAATCTATGTCATCAGGCCCGTAGCAGCATAATGAGTGGATTCAGGTACGATGATTCTAACTGAAATAAGTCACACAGAAAAAGAAACATCATAAGATATCACTAATACACGGAATGTAAACTTGGCTACACAGGAACTGAATTCCAAAACAGAACAGGGTCTCAAATTTAGAAAACCAACTTATGCTTGCTTAAGGGGAAAGGTGAGTTGGGGTGCTGCATAAAACCAGAGATAGAAATGAGCACAGATAAAGTTCCTTAAGCCAAATATGGAATAGACAAGAGCTACTCCTTGCTCAACGAAATGGACTCAACACCCCATATTAAATGCCTAAGAGTGTACCTGACTAGGAAGTATCTTAAAACCTATGGATTGCTATGTCTCTGAAAGAGAATCAAGTGTGTGTACAGGGGCATAAACGCAGCAGTGATAGGATTGGAGAGGTTCGGTGAGCAAATGAAGACCCTTTGAAGTCATATTGCATGGTACCCATTCCACGGGTCTCAACTCTCCAGGTTTAAGGTATTCTTCCTTCAGCTAAAACATGCATGTGGAACCCAGAGTATGATCAACCGTGTGATCGGGAGACGTGTTCCAATATGTCTCAGTTTTCGTCCCCTGGTACTCGGGTGCAACATTCCAGACGCTTTACTAACACTCTCCCGACTTGGAGAGTCAGTGCCTTTAACCTCCTGTTTGGCCCAGTTTGCAATTTCTGCGGAAGATGAACAGGAATAGGCAGAACCAATGACAGACTAGATGGCGGTGTCTGGATGGGCAAGTTTAACTCTTATTTCGCACCAGGAAGAGGAATTAACCAAAGGCTCAGCGTGCCGTGCCGGAACCAGATTAGGGCCTGAAGCCATCCTGCGGTGTTGCGGCCAGCTCACGAGAAAGCGAGTTGAAGAAAGGAGCTCAGGGGCACTGTAATTCACAAACCTGCAGAGTTATAAATGACAGCTATCGTCCAAAAATATACTGAAGTAAGGCTGCCAAGAGGACTTGAAAGCGGGGCAGAATTGCAGGAAACCGATTTCAGGAGGTAGACTGGAATTGCATTTAAAGCATAGGAAAAGAGGCAGAACGTCCACAATGATGCACTTGGCCAAAAAGGGCGTATGCGTTTTTTCCTGAATATATTCAGGAAAAAACGCATACGCCCTTTTTGGCCAACCAAGCAAGCTTGCAAAGGAAATCTGCACTACAATGAAGTCTCACTTCCCCCCGGTCCAAAGGGCCATCTGAAAAAAGTGTAAAATCCAGAAAGGCAGGACAGGCCATGGAGAACTGGGAGCCTTGTTATGCTGATGGGCGGGATGTAAATTGCCAACAGCCACTCGGGAGAAGTGTATGGTGTTTCCTGAAACATCTAAAAAACAAAGCAACAGAGCCTAGGGCACTTCCACTTATGGTCCTATAGCTTAGGGAAATTAAAATCAAAAGACACAGCCACCCCAAAGTTTGGGACGGCTCCGTTTACAAGAACCTGGTTTACGGTACAAGTTCAATATCGCAGAAAGTGAAAAATGGATAAAGAAGTTGTGGTACTTACGTACAATGCAGTATCACTCAGCAATGAAATCTATGTCATCAGGCCCGTAGCAGCATAATGAGTGGATTCAGGTACGATGATTCTAACTGAAATAAGTCACACAGAAAAAGAAACATCATAAGATATCACTAATACACGGAATGTAAACTTGGCTACACAGGAACTGAATTACAAAACAGAACAGGGTCTCAAATTTAGAAAACCAACTTATGCTTGCTTAAGGGGAAAGGTGAGTTGGGGTGCTGCATAAAACCAGAGATTGAAATGAGCACAGATAAAGTTCCTTAAGCCAAATATGGAATAGACAAGAGCTACTCCTTGCTCAACGAAATGGACTCAACACCCCATATTAAATGCCTAAGAGTGTACCTGACTAGGAAGTATCTTAAAACCTATGGATTGCTATGTCTCTGAAAGAGAATCAAGTGTGTGTACAGGGGCATAAACGCAGCAGTGATAGGATTGGAGAGGTTCGGTGAGCAAATGAAGACCCTTTGAAGTCATATTGCATGGTACCCATTCCACGGGTCTCAACTCTCCAGGTTTAACGTATTCTTCCTTCAGCTAAAACATGCATGTGGAACCCAGAGTATGATCAACCGTGTGATCGGGAGACGTGTTCCAATATGTCTCAGTTTTCGTCCCCTGGTACTCGGGTGCAACATTCCAGACGCTTTACTAACACTCTCCCGACTTGGAGAGTCAGTGCCTTTAACCTCCTGTTTGGCCCAGTTTGCAATTTCTGCGGAAGATGAACAGGGATAGGGAGAACCAATGAGAGACTAGCTGGAGGTGTCTGGACGGGCAAATTTAACTCTCATTTCCCACCAGGAAGAGGAATTAACCAAAGGCTCAGCGTGCCGTGCCGGAACCAGATTAGGGCCTGAAGCCATCCTGCGGTGTTGCGGCCAGCTCACGAGAAAGCGAGTTGAAGAAAGGAGCTCAGGGGCACTGTAATTCACAAACCTGCAGAGTTATAAATGACAGCTATCGTCCAAAAATATACTGAAGTAAGGCTGCCAAGAGGACTTGAAAGCGGGGCAGAATTGCAGGAAACCGATTTCAGGAGGTAGACTGGAATTGCATTTAAAGCATAGGAAAAGAGGCAGAACGTCCACAATGATGCACTTGGCCAAAAAGGGCGTATGCGTTTTTTCCTGAATATATTCAGGAAAAAACGCATACGCCCTTTTTGGCCAACCAAGCAAGCTTGCAAAGGAAATCTGCACTACAATGACGTCTCACTTCCCCCTGGTCAAAAGGGCCATCTGAAAAAAGTGTAAAATCCAGAAAGGCAGGACAGGCCATGGAGAACTGGGAGCCTTGTTATGCTGATGGGCGGGATGTAATTTGACAACAGCCACTCCGGAGAACTGTATGGTGTTTCCTGAAACATCTAAAAAACAAAGCAACAGAGCCTAGGGCACTTCCACTTATGGTCCTATAGCTTAGGGAAATTAAAATCAAAAGACACAGCCACCCCAAAGGTTGGGACGGCTCTGTTTACAAGAACCTGGTTTACGGTACAAGTTCAATATCGCAGAAAGTGAAAAATGGATAAAGAAGTTGTGGTACTTACGTACAATGCAGTATCACTCAGCAATGAAATCTATGTCATCAGGCCCGTAGCAGCATAATGAGTGGATTCAGGTACGATGATTCTAACTGAAATAAGTCACACAGGAAAAGAAACATCATAAGATATCACTAATACACGGAATGTAAACTTGGCTACACAGGAACTGAATTACAAAACAGAACAGGGTCTCAAATTTAGAAACCCAACTTATGCTTGCTTAAGGGGAAAGGTGAGTTGGGGTGCTGCATAAAACCAGAGATTGAAATGAGCACAGATAAAGTTCCTTAAGCCAAATATGGAATAGACAAGAGCTACTCCTTGCTCAACGAAATGGACTCAACACCCCATATTAAATGCCTAAGAGTGTACCTGACTAGGAAGTATCTTAAAACCTATGGATTGCTATGTCTCTGAAAGAGAATCAAGTGTGTGTACAGGGGCATAAACGCAGCAGTGATAGGATTGGAGAGGTTCGGTGAGCAAATGAAGACCCTTTGAAGTCATATTGCATGGTACCCATTCCACGGGTCTCAACTCTCCAGGTTTAAGGTATTCTTCCTTCAGCTAAAACATGCATGTGGAACCCAGAGTATGATCAACCGTGTGATCGGGAGACGTGTTCCAATACGTCTCAGTTTTCGTCCCCTGGTACTCGGGTGCAACATTCCAGACGCTTTACTAACACTCTCCCGACTTGGAGAGTCAGTGCCTTTAACCTCCTGTTTGGCCCAGTTTGCAATTTCTGCGGAAGATGAACAGGAATAGGGAGAACCAATGACAGACTAGCTGGAGGTGTCTGGACGGGCAAATTTAACTCTCATTTCCCACCAGGAAGAGGAATTAACCAAAGGCTCAGCGTGCCGTGCCGGAACCAGATTAGGGCCTGAAGCCATCCTGCGGTGTTGCGGCCAGCTCACGAGAAAACGAGTTGAAGAAAGGAGCTCAGGGGCACTGTAATTCACAAACCTGCAGAGTTATAAATGACAGCTATCGTCCAAAAATATACTGAAGTAAGGCTGCCAAGAGGACTTGAAAGCGGGGCAGAATTGCAGGAAACCGATTTCAGGAGGTAGACAGGAATTGCATTTAAAGCATAGGAAAAGAGGCAGAACGTCCACAATGATGCACTTGGCCAAAAAGGGCGTATGCGTTTTTTCCTGAATATATTCAGGAAAAAACGCATACGCCCTTTTTGGCCAACCAAGCAAGCTTGCAAAGGAAATCTGCACTACAATGAAGTCTCACTTCCCCCCGGTCAAAAGGGCCATCTGAAAAAAGTGTAAAATCCAGAAAGGCAGGACAGGCCATGGAGAACTGGGAGCCTTGTTATGCTGATGGGCGGGATGTCAATTGCCAACAGCCACTCGGGAGAAGTGTATGGTGTTTCCTGAAACATCTAAAAAACAAAGCAACAGAGCCTAGGGCACTTCCACTTATGGTCCTATAGCTTAGGGAAATTAAAATCAAAAGACACAGCCACCCCAAAGGTTGGGACGGCTCTGTTTACAAGAACCTGGTTTACGGTACAAGTTCAATATCGCAGAAAGTGAAAAATGGATAAAGAAGTTGTGGTACTTACGTACAATGCAGTATCACTCAGCAAGGAAATCTATGTCATCAGGCCCATAGCAGCATAATGAGTGGATTCAGGTACGATGATTCTAACTGAAATAAGTCTCACAGAAAAAGAAACATCATAAGGTATCACTAATACACGGAATGTAAACTTGGCTACACAAGAACTGAATTACAAAACAGAACAGGGTCTCAAATTTAGAAACCCAACTTATGCTTGCTTAAGGGGAAAGGTGAGTTGGGGTGCTGCATAAAACCAGAGATTGAAATGAGCACAGATAAAGTTCCTTAAGCCAAATATGGAATAGACAAGAGCTACTCCTTGCTCAACGAAATGGACTCAACACCCCATATTCAACGCCTAGGCATATACCTGACTAGTAAGAATCATAAAACCTATGGATTTATATATCTCTGTAAGAGAATCAAGAGTGTGTACAGCGGCATTAAAGCACTGAAAATCAGGTAAATCCCATAATAAAAATAAATTTCTTAAACAAAACACAATTACAGTGAAATAGAGAGAAATACTTAAGTAATTCATTCAAGGCTTCTGATGCAACCTGCATTTACCACATCTACACCCAGAGCTGGGTGACACATAAGGCTGGACACTTGGGGCTCATAAGTTTGGTGAGGTTCTGTGAGCAAATGAAGACCTTTGAAGTCATATTGCATGGTACCCATTCCATGGGTCTCAACTCTCCAGGTTTAAGGGATACTTCCTTCAGCTAAAACATGCATGTGGAACCCAGAGTTTGATCCACCATGTGATCGAGAAACATGTTCAAATGTGTCTCACATTTCGTTCCCTGTTACTCAGGTGCAACATGCCAGACGCTTTACTAAAACTCTCCCGACTTGGAGAGTGAGTGCCTTTAACGTCCTGTTTGGCCCAGTTTGCAATTTCTGTGGAAGATGAACAGGAATAGGGAGAACAATTGAGAGACCAGCAGGAGGTGTCTGGACGGGCAAATTTAACTCTCATTTCCCACCAGGAAGAGGAATTAACCAAAGGCTCAGCGTGCAGTGCCGGAACCAGATTAGGGCCTGAAGCAATCCTGCGGTGTTGCGGCCAGCTCACGGGAAAGCGAGTTGAAGAAAGGAGCTCAGGGGCACTGTAATTCACAAAACTGCAGAGTTATAAATGACAGCTATCGTCCAAAAATATACTGAAGTAAGGCTGCCAAGAGGACTTGAAAGCGGGGCAGAATTGCAGGAAACCGATTTCAGGAGGTACACTGGAATTGCATTTAAAGCATAGGAAAAGAGGCAGAACGTCCACAATGATGCACTTGGCCAAAAAGGGCGTATGCGTTTTTTCCTGAATATATTCAGGAAAAAACGCATACGCCCTTTTTGGCCAACCAAGCAAGCTTGCAAAGGAAATCTGCACTACAATGAAGTCTCACTTCCCCCCGGTCAAAAGGGCCATCTGAAAAAAGTGTAAACTCCAGAAAGGCAGGACAGGCCATGGAGAACTGGGAACCTTGTTATGTTGATGGGCGGGATGTAAATTGCCAACAGCCACTCGGGAGAAGTGTATGGTGTTTCCTGAAACATCTAAAAAACAAAGCAACAGAGCCTAGGGCACTTCCACTTATGGTCCTATAGCTTAGGGAAATTAAAATCAAAAAGACACAGCCACCCCAAAGGTTGGGACGGCTCTGTTTACAAGAACCTGGTTTACGGTACAAGTTCAATATCGCAGAAAGTGAAAAATGGATAAAGAAGTTGTGGTACTTACGTACAATGCAGTATCACTCAGCAATGAAATCTATGTCATCAGGCCCGTAGCAGCATAATGAGTGGATTCAGGTATTATGATTCTAACTGAAATAAGTCACAGAGAAAAAGAAACATCATAAGATATCACTAATACACGGAATGTAAACTTGGCTACACAGGATCTGAATTACAAAACAGAACAGGGTCTCAAATTTAGAAAACCAACTTATGCTTGCTTAAGGGGAAAGGTGAGTTGGGGTGCTGCATAAAACCAGAGATTGAAATGAGCACAGATAAAGTTCCTTAAGCCAAATATGGAATAGACAACAGCTACTCCTTGCTCAACGAAACGGACTCATCACCCCATATTAAACGCCTAAGAATGTACCTGACTACGAAGTAGCTTAAAACCTAGGGAATGCTATGTCTCCGAAAGAGAATCAAGCGTGTGTACAGGGGCATAAACGCAGCAGTGATAGGATTGGAGAGGTTCGGTGAGCAAATGAAGACCCTTTGAAGTCATATTGCATGGTACCCATTCCACGGGTCTCAACTCTCCAGGTTTAAGGTATTCTTCCTTCAGCTAAAACATGCATGTGGAACCCAGAGTATGATCAACCGTGTGATCGGGAGACGTGTTCCAATATGTGTCAGTTTTCGTCCCCTGGTACTCGGGTGCAACATTCCAGATTCTTTACTAACACTCTCCCTACTTGCAGAGTCAGTGCCTTTAACCTCCTGTTTGGCCCAGTTTGCAATTTCTGCGGAAGATGAACAGGAATAGGGAGAACCAATGAGAGACTAGCTGGAGCTGTCTGGACGGGCAAATTTAACTCTCATTTCCCACCAGGAAGAGGAATTAACCAAAGGCTCAGCGTGCCGTGTCGGAACCAGATTAGGGCCTGAAGCAATCTTGCGGTGTTGTGGCCAGCTCACGAGAAAGCGAGTTGAAGAAAGGAGCTCAGGGGCACTGTAATTCACAAACCTGCAGAGTTATAAATGACAGCTATCGTCCAAAAATATACTGAAGTAAGGCTGCCAAGAGGACTTGAAAGCGGGGCAGAATTGCAGGAAACCGATTTCAGGAGGTAGACTGGAATTGCATTGAAAGCATAGGAAAAGAGGCAGAACGTCCACAATGATGCACTTGGCCAAAAAGGGCGTATGCGTTTTTTCCTGAATATATTCAGAAAAAAACGCATACGCCCTTTTTGGCCAACCAAGCAAGCTTGCAAAGGAAATCTGCACTACAATGAAGTCTCACTTCCCCCCGGTCAAAAGGGCCATCTGAAAAAAGTGTAAAATCCAGAAAGGCAGGACAGGCCATGGAGAACTGGGGGCCTTGTTATGCTGCTGGGCGTGATTTAAATTGCCAACAGCCATTCTGGAGAAGTGTATGGTGTTTCCTGAAACTTCTAAAAAACAAAGCAACAGAGCCTAGGGCACTTCCACTTATGGTCCTATAGCTTAGGGAAATTAAAATCAAAAAGACAGAGCCAACCAAAAGGTTGGGGCGGCTCTGTTTATAAGAAACTCATTTACGGTACAAGTTCAATATCGCAGAAAGTGAAAAATGGATAAAGAAGTTGTTGTACTTACGTACAATGCAATATCACTCAGCAAGGAAATCTATGTCATCAGGCCCGTAGCAGCATAATGAGTGGATTCAGGTACGATGATTCTAACTGAAATAAGTCACACAGAAAAACAAACATCATAAGATATCACTAATACACGGAATGTAAACTTGGCTACATAGGAACTGAATTACGAAACAGAACAGGGTCTCAAATTTAGAAAACCAACTTATGCTTGCTTAAGGGGAAAGGTGAGTTGGGGTGCTGCATAAAACCAGAGATTGAAATGAGCACAGATAAAGTTCCTTAAGCCAAATATGGAATAGACAAGAGCTACTCCTTGCTCAACGAAATGAACTTAACACCCCATATTAAACGCCTAAGAATGTACCTGACTAGGAAGTATCTTAAAACCTATGGATTGCTATGTCTCCGAAAGAGAATCAAGCGTGTGTACAGGGCCATAAACGCAGCAGTGATAGGATTGGAGAGGTTCGGTGAGCAAATGAAGACCCTTTGAAATCATATTGCATGGTACCCATTCCACCGGTCTCAACTCTCCAGGTTTAAGGTATTCTTCCTTCAGCTAAACATGCACGTGGAACCCAGAGTATGATCAACCGTGTGATCGGGAGATGTGTTCCAATATGTCTCAGTTTTCATCCCCTGGTACTCGGGTGCAACATGCCAGACGCTTTACTAAAACTCTCCCGACTTGGAGAGTCACTGCCTTTAACCTCCTGTTTGGCCCAGTTTTCAATTTCTGCGGAAGATGAACAGGAATAGGGAGAACCAATGACAGACTAGATGGAGGTGTCTGGACGGGCAAATTTAACTCTCATTTCGCACCAGGAAGAGGAATTAACCAAAGGCTCAGCGTGCCGTGCCGGAATCCGATTAGTGCCTGAAGCAATCCTGCGGTGTTGCGGCCAGCTCACGAGAAAGCGAGTTGAAGAAAGGAGCTCAGGGGCACTGTAATTCACAAACCTGCAGAGTTATAAATGACAGCTATCGTCCAAAAATATACTGAAGTAAGGCTGCCAAGAGGCCTTGAAAGCGGGGCAGAATTGCAGGAAACCGATTTCAGGAGGTAGACTGGAATTGCATTTAAAGCATAGGAAAAGAGGCAGAACGTCCACAATGATGCACTTGGCCAAAAAGGGCGTATGCGTTTTTTCCTGAATATATTCAGGAAAAAACGCATACGCCCTTTTTGGCCAACCAAGCAAGCTTGCAAAGGAAATCTGCACTACAATGAAGTCTCACTTCCCCCCGGTCAAAAGGGCCATCTGAAAAAAGTGTAAAATCCAGAAAGGCAATACAGGCCATGGAGAACTGGGAGCCTTGTTATGCTGATGGGCGGGATGTAAATTGCCAACAGCCACTCAGGAGAAGTGTATGGTGTTTCCTGAAACATCTAAAAAACAAAGCAACAGAGCCTAGGGCACTTCCACTTATGGTCCTATTGCTTAGTTAATTTAAAATCTAAAAGACACAGCCACCCCAAAGTTTGGGACGGTTCTTTTTACTGGAATCTCTTCTACGGCACAAGTTAAATATCCCAGAGAGCAAATAATGGATAAAGAAGTTGCGGTACTTATGTACAACAGAATACCACTCAGCAATGAAATCTATGTCACCAGGTCCGTACCAGCATAATGAGTGGATTGAGGCACGATGATTCTAAGTGAAATAAGTCACACAGAAAAAGAAACATCATAAGGTATCACTAATACACGGAATGTGAACTTGGCTACACATGAACTGAATTACAAAACAGAACAGGGTCTCAAGTTTAGAAAACTAACTTATGCTTGCTTAAGGGGGAAGGTGAGTTGGGGTGCTGCATTAAACCAGAGTTTGAAATTAGCACAGATACCGTTCCATAAGCCAAATATGGAATAGACAAGACCTACCCCTTGCTCAACAAAATGGATTCAACAATGAGGTATCACCTCACACCTGGTAGAATAGGCATCATAGAAAATCTACAAGCAAAAAATGCTGGAAAGGGTGTGGAGAAAAGGAACCCTCTTCCACTATTGTTGGGAATATAAATTGATACAGTCACTATGGAGAACAATATGGAATTTCTTAAGAAACTAACAATAGAATTACCATATGATACAGCAATCCCAGTACTGGACATATACCCAGACAAAACCATAAATCAAAAAGAGACATTCACCGCAATGTTCATTGCATCACTATTTACAATATCGAGGTAATGGAAGCAACCTAAATGCCCACAGACAGACGAATGCATAAAGCTGTGGTACATATATAAAATGGAATATTACTAAGCCATGAAAAGGAATGAAATTGGGTCATTTGTAGAGACGTCGATGCATCTAGAGACTGTCATACAGAGTGAAGTAAGTCAGAAAGAGTAAAACAAATCTTGTATATTCATGCATATATGTGGAACCTAGAAAACCTGTACAGATTAACCATTTTGCAAGGCATAAATAGAGCAACAGATGTAGACAACAAACGTATGGACAACAAGGGGGGAAAGCTGTTGGGGGGGGTGGTGGGAGGAGTTGAGAGACTGGGATTGGTATGTATACATTTATATGTATAAAATAGATAACCAATAAGAACCTGCTGTATAAAAATATAAAATAAAATTCAAAATTAAAAAGAAATAAAATTTAAAAAATAGAAAAAACAATTATTCCCTTCACATACATGTATTTATATGAATAAATTATTTCCATGCTTATATCTGTAAATACAAAAAAGAGGAATAAAATCTACCTTGAACCCAAAACGAAAAAGAGAAAAAAAACACAGAACCCACCAGTTCCACAGAGGAAAACCGTATCAGGGCACTTGCTCCAGTTGTAAACAATTCTGAAGTTGGTCAGTGGTGGGGAATCATCTCCCATTCAGCCAGCAGCCCCCACGCAACAAGCGTCCTCATTGCAAAGCTGGGGCACCGTGCCGAGGCATCTGTGAATAAACGTGAGCTGAGCCCCAGGCCAGTTGCTGCTGAACTATTCCCACCCATCCCAGGTAAAACACCTGAATATATACAAGGACTTGAAAGCCTAGAGGGAGGGCCATAGAGCCACACGAGTGACAGCATGCCGGCCGACTTGGTGCCTGCAGGCCAGCCAGGATGGTCCTGGCCCTGGGTGCTCTTCTGGAAGATTTCCATTTCCCTGCCTGAGATACCCGTCCTGTCCCTGCCCCCACTGCTTGTTTCCTTCCTCACCTCTGCCCAGGGAGAAATTCCAGCAGCAGGTATGGGTGACACATCTTCTTCTTTAGCAGGTGGCAGCCTGGCAACTGCTGCAGAAAGTCCAGCAGAGCCCCACTCACACTGGGCCACCCACAAAGCCGTGGCCTCTCACTCCCTCCCACCAGCCCAGCCCCGAGACTGCTGACAGGGCAGAGGAAATGGCGTCAGGCATGGCTGCAGGGGCTCTTGCTGCCTGGAGTGGTATTTATAGTGATCTCAACCCAGGCACACCTGGGGAGGGCTGGCCGGCACGGTAAGGCTGCCCAGGTCAGCCAATCATCACCCCTCAGGGGCTCACAGTTGCAGAAAATGGAACTTGCTGAACCGGCCAGGTCCAAGGAACAGGTGTGGGCTCCTGAGAGTCAGGATAGACAAGGGGCTGCAGCTTTGGCTTGTTTTCTAATCATTTTATCTGGCCCATGAGTGGGAGACAACTTCAAGAAAACCCTCTCCTAATGAGAGGAACCCAGGAGTCAGGGAGAGGAGGGGTGGGTGGTGGTTGGAGACAGAGGCCTGGTGCCCCGGGTGCAGTGGAAGTCTCTGGAAGACCAGGTGGAGGGAGGCCTCACGGAGTGATGCCCAGGGTCACAGACCTGTCGCAGCTGCTGTTTGTTAGTTCAAGTCCTGCTCTGAGGTGCTCTGTGTCAGCTCTGAGTGACAGGTGAGCTGGGGGTGCTCTGCAATGAGGGCTATGTGCACGGTTCCTGTGTGCCCAGCCCTGCCACGGTACCTGCAAGGGTAGCTCTGTATCCTGGGAGGGGCCTGACCACGAGAGCCCTGTGGGCTGGGGTGGGGGTGGGGTACCTGCCCAGGTGAGCTCCATATTCTGGGATTGGTCTGACCACGAGAGCCCCATGGGCTGCTGGGGACCTGGTAAAGGATGTCAGGACAGTCAGTGAAGCCACCGAGGATATACCTCCAGTTGCTCCTAATTCCTACACCCTGCTGGTCATTCTACCAACCACCAGGACATGGTATTCTGTATTAGTCTTCAATGATGCCTTCTTTTGTATTCCATTAGTCCCAGAGTCACAAGAAATTTTGGCTTGTGAGTGGCAGGACTCAACATACAACTAAAACAATACTTCCGGGCCGTCTGGCCCCAAGGGTGCAAAAATTCCCACACCATCTTTGGGGAAAGCTTAGCTAAAGACCTAAAAGTTCTACCTCTGGAAAAGGAAACCCTCCTTCAATATGCAGACGACATTCTGATCGCCAGCCCTACTAAGGAGGCCTCTGAACTACCAAGCCAATAAAGGATAGAAGTTGTCCAAGAAAAAGCTCAAATATCACAGACTGCCGTGACCTGCCTGGGCTTCATTCTCACAGAAGGTTGGAGAAGTCCATCCCAGGAAAGGGAAGAAACCATTTTCAGCCTTACCCCTTTCTAAAACTAGAAGACAGCTTAGGGGTTCCTGGGGAGGCCAGGGTTTGCTGCTTCTGGATCCCTAACTACAGTCTACTAGCTGGGCCTCTATATGAAACACTGAAAGGAAAAGATGATGATCCTTTTGAATAGAATCCAGAAGTGGCCTTTCAAGAATGGAAAGAGCAGTCAATTCAGACCCTTGCCCTGGAACTCCCTAATTTAGCTAAACCCTTTGACCTTTACATTCCCGGTGAAAGGTGAATCGCCATTGGAGAATTAGTGCAAAACCTGGGACCACTTGAAATGGAACAATGCAAGAATGCCATCCAGGTAGGATAAACTATGGTCACCAAGGGGCTTGGCCCACTGCCACATCTGGCCAAGATACTGGCGGTATCTAAAACCCTGGAAATCAGCAGCCCAAAAGGCCACCTCCCTCCTAAGGGAAAAGGACCCCACGTGGTGATCCTAACCACCAACCATGCCCTGAAGTTGCAGGGTTCGCTCCGTGGGCACACCGACCTCGAGTGAGGAGGCCCTCCAACTCCAACATCCAGAGAGATAACCGGGGGCAACAGGGCACCATGACGACTCGTGTGAACATCACTTGACCTGGAGTTTCTCTCATAAAACAACAAGAGTGTGTCCCAAAAGAGTAGACTACTGCTTGCCGGACTTACTGCACCCAGAGGGGAGCTAATAATCTTGGCGGGGGAACCGTATATCACACTGTCACCATAGAAAAGCCTACAGACACCGTGATGATGGTGGCCAGTAAGACCGGCTGGACTCTTGTTTACTTCAAAAGGCTGTTGACTCAGTGGCCATCATGGTCCTTGATCACCACTGACCCTGGACTGTCTGGGAGTTGAGCGGGCAGGGCTCTGACACCTGGTGCTGTTTGTACGTTAATTCAGGGGCCTAATTGAAGAAAGCGCAGACTACTGGTCAGAGCATCTAGGCTGGCAGAAACGGTCGGCCTAAGGTGGCCGAACAAATGTGGGGCGGGGTGAAACCGGCCCCCACAGCGTCTCTGCACATCTCTTTCCTGGACCCTTAAAGGTCATTAGAATCTATAACACTTCCAATGCTGCTGCTCAGGTGGACGAGCAGGGAGGCAGGGGGCCTGGGGACAATCAACGTCACCTGGAGGCTGCTGGGGAGAAGCTCTGACCCTCGCCCCAGGGTATGAGGGCTCCCAACTCAGCACTCAGCAGTTACAGAAGAAGGGTCTGCACCCTCAGCACTCCAAGAATGAGGAACGGGACAAAAGGCAGAGGGGGGGGTTTGTCCCCAGCAAAGCCCATTAAAAATCCCTGGGAGATAAAAATAGAATCTGGGCAATAAAGTCAAGTCTAACCTTTTTTATCCTTTGTGCTTTGTCTAATTTCACGTGCTCCTAGGGTCCCGCATGCAGAGGTTCCACACCCGGCACTTCAGACCAGATTTCCTAGTGCAGAATGGCTGGGTCGACACCTCAGCTCCTGGGGCCCAGTGCAGACTCCGCGATATAGAGCCTGAGCTACAGCCAACCCGGCCCTCGAGAGCTCCGCCCCCTCCCTCCCACTGACTCTGACAGGATCTCTACACAGCAGCCCAGCCCACAGCCCACGGGGTAGTACATGCTCTCACCTCTCCATTCTCTGATCAAAATATAAAGTTTCCTTTGCTTGTGAACCAAACTCAGTCTCGATCTGTTGGCCCCAATGACACTGGGCAGGGGGACACTTGTTGGGGTCCACTCTGGAGGATCAGTAACAGAAATTGAGACTATTGTAACCTCAATGAACAGATGTGTGAGCCAAAGTGTAGTTAACATAGAACAGTGTATAAGGCTCGGGTAAAATAAGATGTTTCTAACACTTCCATTGGATATTTCCATCACTTTATTATAAGCAAGTTCAGTGAAAAGGTTTGTCTTATTTGTCAGCTCAATATTAGAGAAATGAAGTGATTTCTTTCCAAGGATGTACATCTAATAATCTTGGTTAAAGCTTCAATCTTGTTTTAAATGCTTTTCCATTGAAAATGATACCTCTCTTTCAGCTCCCCCATTTCTGAGAAGTATAAAATCTTATAATTTATTATTACCAAAGGGGAAAGGTGGGAGGAGGGATAAATTAACAGTTTGGGATTAACACATACACACTGCTATGTATAAAATAGATCATCAACAAGGAACTACTGTATAGCACAGGGAACTACACTCAACATTTTGCAATAACCTATAAGGGGAAATAATCTGAAAAAGAATAGATATTTTTATTGACATCATCTATCAATGACAGTTAAAGTGTAACCTAAGGGAAGCTGGTGGTGAGTGCTTCTGACCCTGAAGACTTCAATCATCTAAAGTTTGGACTCTGCCTACTTCCCAAGGCCCTTAATGAACATATGTGTAGCCGTAGCTTAAAAAATTCCCCAGTTTGGGTTTCGGGGAGACACTGATTTTGAAAAAGCCCTGGTGTTCTCCTTACATGAATGGGACTCTTCCTACTGCTAAAACATGTCTGTCACACCCAGAGGATGGTATACCGTCTGATCGGGAAGAGTTTGGAAAAGGCATCTCATCTCCTCATCTCCTGGTGCTCGGGTTCACCCCTCCAGCGTCTTTACTAACAGTCTCCCCACTTGGAGATGTCAGCACTGTCAACATCCTGTTGCGTACAGTTTGGAATTTGTCCAGAGGATGAAGCGGAAGGATGAGGAACAATGAGAGACAAGTCCTACGTGTTCAGACAGGCACATGTCACTCTAATTTCCAATCAGGAAGACGAATTGACCAAAGGCTAGGGTTGCCCATGGAAACAGTATAGGGCTTGAGGAAATCCCGCTGCTTTGTGGCCAGTTCCCATAAACACAAGTTGAACAATAGAACTCAGGGGCAGTAAAATTCACAAAACTGCAGAGTTGAAAATATCCATCACTGAAAAATGTCTTGAGGAAAGTCAGAGAAAAGGACTTGTAAGCAAGGGAGAATGGCAGGAAAGGGATTTGAGGAGGTAGAAAGGACTCGCCATTAAGCACAAGAAAAGGAGCTGAACATTGCCAACATTGCAGTTGGCCAAAAAGGGTGTATGCGTTTTTTTGTGTATATATTCAAGAAAAGAGCGTACACCTTTTTAGCCAACCAAACAGGTGGGCACTGGAAGTCAATACTACAAAAGACATCACTTCGCATCAGTCAGAAGAGCCATCCTCATAAAGCGTAAACAACAGAAATGCAGGACAGGGCAAGGAGAAGAGGGAGCCCTGTGAGACTTATAGTGGAAATGTATATTGCCAACGGCCATTCTGGAGAAGTGTATTGTGTTTACTAAAGCATCTAAACAATGAGCTACAGAGCATAGGGCACTTGCACTCATGGGCGTATATCTTGGGAAAAACAAAAATCGAGAGGACACAGGCACCCCAATGTTTACCCCCTCTCTGTTTAAAAGATCCTCGACTAAGATATAACTTAAATGTCTCTGGAGGGAAAAAATGGATAGAGATGTGGTACTTAGGTAGAGTGGAATATTATTCAGCCTGGAAATCAATGAAATATGGCCAGCTGTAACAACTCTGGAGGAGTTACGTATGATCATTCTAAGTGACAGAATTCAAAAAGAAGAAGACACATATCATAAGATATCACTTAAAGGTGGAATCCAAAATGGCTACACATGAAATAAATTACAAAACAAAAACATAGTCAAATATGTAGAAAACACGCATAAGGCTGCTAAACGGGAAAGGTGGGGAGGGGTGAGGCATCATCCAGGAGGTTGAAATTAGCAAAGATACCATTCCAAATACCAAACTGATAATCAACAAGGCCTACACGGTAGCTAAAAGAACTGCACTCAGCACACTCAAGTCACCAGAAAAGAATATATACGACTGGTAAGAATCTGAAAAAGAATTTATTGATGTCTCTCTGTACGTGAATCAAGTGGATGTACAGCAGCAAGAAACAGAGCTTTGAAAATCAGCTGTAACCAATATAGTAATAAATTGAAAAAAATAAACGACAGAGAGACAGAGAAAACCTCTTACAACTTTTCCTCAGGGACGGTGATGCAACATGGATTGAACACATCTAGACCCACAGCAGGATGAGACATAAGGCTGGAAACTGTTTGCGCTAAGAGAAATGTGAGGTTGGGTGAGGAAATGCACACCCTTTAAAGTAATACTACCTGGTACCCATTCAATGGGTCCCAAATCTGCAGGTTCAAGGGATCTTCCTACAGCTAAAACATGCATGGAAAACCCAGAGGACTGTACACCATGTGATCGGGAGATGTGTCTAAAATGCACCTCATTTATCCTCTCCTGGTGCTCCTGTTCACCATTCCAGCCACGTTACTTAGAAGCTCCCCACTTGGAGAATCAGCACATTTAAACTTCTGTTTCACACATTTTGCAAATTGTGAGGAGGATGAACGGGAAGAGGGGGAACCAATGAGAGAAGAGTTGTAGGGGTTTGGACGGGCACATATCACTCTAATTTCCCATTAAGAATAAGAATTAAAAAAAGGCTCAGCCTGCCTCGCCGGAGCCAAAATAGGGCCTGAAGCAATCCTGCGCGTTTGAGGCCAGCTCACAAAAGAGCAACTTAAAACATGGAGCTCAGGGTCACTGCAATTCACAAACCTGCAGAGTTATAAATGAAAACTAACGTCCAAAAATATGTTGAGGTAAGGCAAAGAAGAGGATCTGAATGCAAGACAGAATTGCAAGAAACAGATTTCAAGAGATAGATTGGACTCGTCTTTAACGCACATGAAAAGCGGCAGAATTTCGACAATGATGCAGTTGGCCCAAAAGGGCGTATGCGATTTTTCCTGATTATATCCAGGAAAAAACGCATACGCACTTTATGGGCAACGAAGCAAGCAAGCAATGCAAATGTGCACAACAAAGAAGTCTCATTTCCCACCGGTCAAAAGAGCCATCCTAAAAAATTGTAAAAACCAGAAATGCAGGACAGGCCATGGAGAACAGGGAGCCTTTATACGCTGATGGGCAGTGTGTGAACTGCCGAGAGCCACTCTGGAGAAGTGTATGGTGGTTCCTAAATCATCTAAAAACAGAGCTACAGAGCATAGGACACTTCCAATCATGGGAGTATATCTAGGGAAGTCTAAAAATCAACAAGACACAAGCACACCACAGTTTAGGGCTACTCTGTTTACAAGAACCTCAACTTCAGTACACCTTAAATATCCCAGGAAAGAGAACAATGGATAAAGAAGATGTGGTACTTATGTACAATGGAATATCTCTTCACCATGAAATCAATGTAATAAGGCTAGTAGAAGGATAAAGAGTGGATTTAGGTCCGATAATACTACTTGAAATAAGTCAAACAGAAAAAGAAACATATCATAAGATATCACTTATAGAGGGAGGGTAAATATGCCTGCACAAGAAATGAATTACAGAACAGAACAGTGTCTCACATTTAGAAAACACACTTATGTCAGCTTAAGGGGAAAGGAGAGGTGGGGTGATGCATAAAACCAGAGTTTGAAATTAGCACAGATACCGTTCAAGAAACCAAATAGGTATTAGACAAGATCTACACCTTGCTCAATGAACTGGCCTCAACACACCCTATACACCGCAGAGAAATATATCTGAGTAATAAGAATCTTAAAACCCATGTATTGATATATCTCCATAAGGGAATCAAGTGTGTGCAGAGCGGCACAAACACAGCAGTGAAAATGAGCTAAACCCCATTATAGAAATAAATTTTAAAAACAAAACGCAGAAACAATGAAAGAGAGAAAAATTCTTACAAAATTCGCTCAGGGGCTGTGATGCAACCTGGATTGACCACATATAAACCCACAGCTGGATAAGACATAAGGCTGGACACTTGGGGCTGAGAGGATTGGTGAGCTTCGGTGAGCAACTACAGAAAGTTTAATGCAATACTTCATGCTACTCATTCCAAGGGTCCCAACACTCCAGGTTGAAGGGAATCTTCCTACAGCTAAACCATGCTTGGGAAACCCAGCGACTGGTATACCATATGATCGGGAAAGGTTTCTAAAACGCACCACATTTTTCCTCTCCTGGGGCTCCGGATCGACATTCCAGCCGCTTTACTAACAACATCCCCACATGGAGAGTCAATGCCTTTAAGTTCTGGTATCGCACAGTCTTCAGTTAGTGCGGAGGATGAATGGGAATAGGGGGAACCAGTGAGAAACTAGCTGTAGCGGTTTCAATGGGCACATGTCACTCTAATTTCACATCAGTAAGAAGAATGAACCAAAGGCACAGCAAGGTGCCCCAGAAGAAGAATAGGGCTTCAAGGAATCCTGTGGTTATGGGGCAAGATCACAAAAGTAAGAGCTGAAAAATGGAGCTAAGGGCCACTGCAATTCAAAAACCTGACTTGCCCAAAAAGGGCGTATGTGTTTTTTCCTGAATATATTCAGGAAAAAACGCATACGCCCTTTTTGGCCAACCAAGCAAGCTTGCAAAGGAAATCTGCACTACAATGAAGTCTCAATTCCCCCTGGTCAAAAGGGCCATCTGAAAAAAGTGTAAAATCCATAAAGGCAGGACAGGCCATGGAGAACTGGGAGCCATCTTATGCTGATGGGCAGGATGTAAATTGCCAACAGCCACTCTGGAGAAGTGTTTGGTGTTTCCTGAAACATCTAAAAAACAAAGCAACAGAGCCTAGGGCACTTCCACTTATGGTACTATAGTTTAGGGCAATTAAAATCAAAAAGACACAGCCACCCCAAAGGTTGGGACGGCTCTGTTTACAAGAACCTCATATACGGTACAAGTTCAATATCGCAGAAAGTGAAAAATGGATAAAGAAGTTGTGGTACTTACGTACAATGCAGTATCACTCAGCAATGAAATCTATGTCATCAGCCCCGTAGTAGCATAATGAGTGGATTCAGGTATGATGATTCTAACTGAAATAAGTCACACAGAAAAAGAAACATCATAAGATATCACTAATACACGGAATATAAACTTGGCTACACAGGAACTGAATTGCAAAACAGAACAGGGTCTCAAATTTAGAAAACCAACTTATGCTTGCTTAAGGGGAAAGGTGAGTTGGGGAGCTGCATAAAACCAGAGATTGAAATGAGCACAGATAAAGTTCCTTAAGCCAAGTATGGAATAGACAAGAGCTACTCCTTGCTCAACGAAATGGACTCAACACCCCATATTAAACGCCTAAGAATGTACCTGACTAGGAAGTATCTTAAAACCTATGGATTGCTATGTCTCCGAAAGAGAATCAAGCGTGTGTACAGGGGCATAAACGCAGCAGTGATAGGATTGGAGAGGTTCGGTGAGCAAATGAAGACCCTTTGAAGTCATATTGCATGGTACCCATTCCACGGGTCTCAACTCTCCAGGTTTAAGGTATTCTTCCTTCAGCTAAAACATGCATGTGGAACCCAGAGTATGATCAACCGTGTGATCGGGAGACGTGTTCCAATATACGTCAGTTTCCGTCCACTGGTACTCGGGTGCAACATTCGAGACGCTTTACTAACACTCTCCCGACTTGGAGAGTCAGCGCCTTTAACCTCCTGTTTGGCCCAGTTTGCAATTTCTGCGGAAGATGTACAGGAATAGGGAGAACCAAAGAGAGACTAGCTGGAGGTGTCTGGACGGGCAAATTTAACTCTCATTTCCCACCAGGAAGAGGAATTAACCAAAGGCTCAGCGTGCCGTGCCGGAACCAGATTAGGGCCTAAAGCAATCCTGCGGTGTTGCGGCCAGCTCACGAGAAAGCGAGTTGAAGAAAGGAGCTCAGGGGCACTGTAATTCACAAACCTGCAGAGTTATAAATGACAGCTATCGTCCAAAAATATACTGAAGTAAGGCTGCCAAGAGGACTTGAAAGCGGGGCAGAATTGCAGGAAACCGATTTCAGGAGGTAGACTGGAATTGCATTTAAAGCATAGGAAAAGAGGCAGAACGTCCACAATGATGCACTTGGCCAAAAAGGGCGTATGCGTTTTTTCCTGAATATATTCAGGAAAAAACGCATACGCCCATTTTGGCCAACCAAGCAAGCTTGCAAAGGAAATCTGCACTACAATGAAGTCTCACTTCCCCCCGGTCAAAAGGGCCATCTGAAAAAAGTGTAAAATCCAGAAAGGCAGGACAGGCCATGGAGAACTGGGAGCCTTGTTATGCTGATGGGCGGGATGTAAATTGCCAACAGCCACTCGGGAGAAGTGTATGGTGTTTCCTGAAACATCTAAAAAACAAAGCAACAGAGCCTAGGGCACTTCCACTTATGGTCCTATAGCTTAGGGAAATTAAAATAAAAAAGACACAGCCACGCCAAAGTTTGGCACGGCTGTGTCTACAAGAACCACGTTTATGGTACAAGTTCAATATCGCAGAAAGTGAAAAATGGATAAAGAAGTTGTGGTACTTACGTACAATGCAATATAACTCAGCAAGGAAATCTATGTCATCAGGCCCGTAGCAGCATAATGAGTGGATTCAGTTATGATGATTCTAACTGAAATAAGTCACACAGAAAGAGAAACATCATAAGATATCACTAATACACGGAATGTAAACTTGGCTACACAGGAACTGAATTACAAAACAGAACAGGGTCTCAAATTTAGAAAACCAACTTATGCTTCCTTAAGGGGAAAGGTGAGTTGGGGTAATGCATAAAATCAGAGATTGAAATGAGCACAGATAAAGTTCCTTAAGCCAAATATGGAATAGACAAGAGCTATTCCTTGCTCAACGAAATAGACTCAACACCCCATATTAAACGCCTAAGAATATACCTGACTAGGAAGTATCTTAAAACCTATGGACTGCTATGTCTCCGAAAGAGAATCAAGCGAGTGTACAGGGGCATAAACGCAGCAGTGATAGGATTGGAGAGGTTCGGTGAGCAAATGAAGACCCTTTGAAGTCATATTGCATGGTACCCATTCCACGGGT
The DNA here is from genome assembly GCF_949774975.1 of Lagenorhynchus albirostris. Classification (NCBI taxonomy): domain Eukaryota; kingdom Metazoa; phylum Chordata; class Mammalia; order Artiodactyla; family Delphinidae; genus Lagenorhynchus; species Lagenorhynchus albirostris. The sequence continues at coordinate 1,552,267 of NW_026783620.1, read as the reverse complement.
CTCAACTCTCCAGGTTTAAGGTATTCTTCCTTCAGCTAAAACATGCATGTGGAACCCTGAGTATGATCAACCGTGTGATCGGGAGACGTGTTCAAATATGTCTCAGTTTTCGTCCCCAGGTACTCGGGTGCAACATTCCAGACGCTTTACTAACACTCTCCCGACTTGGAGAGTCAGTGCCTTTAACCTCCTGTTTGGCCCAGTTTGCAATTTCTGCGGAAGATGAACAGGAATAGGGAGAACCAATGACAGACTAGCTGGAGGTGTCTGGACGGGCAAATTTAACTCTCATTTCCCACCAGGAAGAGGAATTAACCAAAGGCTCAGCGTGCCGTGCCGGAACCAGATTAGGGCTTGAAGCAATCCTGTGGTGTTGCGGCCAGCTCACGAGAAAGCGAGTTGAAGAAAGGAGCTCAGGGGCACTGTAATTCACAAACCTGCAGAGTTATAAATGACAGTTATCGTCCAAAAATATACTGAAGTAAGGCTGCCAAGAGGACTTGAAAGCGGGGCAGAATTGCAGGAAACCGATTTCAGGAGGTAGACTGGAATTGCATTTAAAGCATAGGAAAAGAGGCAGAACGTCCACAATGATGCACTTGGCCAAAAAGGGCGTATGCGTTTTTTCCTGAATATATTCAGGAAAAAACGCATACGCCCTTTTTGGCCAACAAAGCAAGCTTGCAAAGGAAATCTGCCCTACAATGAAGTCTCACTTCCCCCCGGTCAAAAGGGCCATCTGAAAAAAGTGTAAAATCCAGAAAGGCAGGACAGGCCATGGAGAACTGGGAGCCTTGTTATGCTGATGGGCGGGATGTCAATTGCCAACAGCCACTCGGGAGAAGTGTATGGTGTTTCCTGAAACATCTAAAAAACAAAGCAACAGAGCCTAGGGCACTTCCACTTATGGTCCTATAGCTTAGGGAAATTAAAATCAAAAGACCCAGCCACCCCAAAGTTTGGGACGGCTCTGTTTACAAGAACCTGGTTTACGGTACAAGTTCAATATCTCAGAAAGTGAAAAATGGATAAAGAAGTTGTGGTACTTACGTACAATGCAATATCACTCAGCAATGAAATCTACGTCATCAGGCCCGTAGCAGCATAATGAGTGGATTCAGGTATGATGATTCTAACTGAAATAAGTCACACAGAAAAACAAACATCATAAGATATCACTAATACACGGAATGTAAACTTGGCTACACAGGACCTGAATTACAAAACAGAACAGGGTCTCAAATTTCGAAAACCAACTTATGCTTGCTTAAGGGGAAATGTGAGTTGAGGTGCTGCATAAAACCAGAGATTGAAATGAGGACAGATAAAGTTCCTTAAGCCAAATATGGAATAGACAAGAGCTACTCCTTGCTCAACGAAATGGATTCAACACCCCATATTAAACAACTAAGAATATACCTGACTAGGAAGTATCTTAAAACCTATGGATTGCTATGTCTCCGAAAGAGAATCAAGCGTGTGTGCAGGGGCATAAACGCATCAGTGATAGGATTGGAGAGGTTTGGTGAGCAAATGAAGACCCTTTGAAGTCATATTGCATGGTACCCATTCCACGGGTCTCATCTCTCCAGGTTTAAGGTATTCTTCCTTCAGCTAAAACATGCATGTGGAACCAAGAGTATGATCAACCGTGTGCTCGGGAGATGTGTTCCAATATGTCTCAGTTTTCGTCCCCTGGTACTCTGGTTCAACATTCCAGACGCTTTACTAACACTCTCCCGACTTGGAGAGTCAGTGCCTTTAACCTCCTGTTTGGCCCAGCTTGAAATTTCTGCGGAAGATGAACAGGAATAGGGAGAACCAATGACAGACTAGATGGAGGTGTCTGGATGGGCAAATTTAACTCTCATTTCCCACCAGGAAGAGGAATTAACCAAAGGCTCAGCGTGCCGTGCCGGAACCAGATTAGGGCCTGAAGCCATCCTGCGGTGTTGCGGCCAGCTCACGAGAAAGCGAGTTGAAGAAAGGAGCTCAGGGGCACTGTAATTCACAAACCTGCAGAGTTATAAATGACAGCTATCGTCCAAAAATATACTGAAGTAAGGCTGCCAAGAGGACTTGAAAGCGGGGCAGAATTGCAGGAAACCGATTTCAGGAGGTAGACTGGAATTGCATTTAAAGCATAGGAAAAGAGGCAGAACGTCCACAATGATGCACTTGGCCAAAAAGGGCGTATGCGTTTTTTCCTGAATATATTCAGGAAAAAACGCATACGCCCTTTTTGGCCAACCAAGCAAGCTTGCAAAGGAAATCTGCACTACAATGAAGTCTCACTTCCCCCCGGTCAAAAGGGCCATCTGAAAAAAGTGTAAAATCCAGAAAGGCAGGACAGGCCATGGAGAACTGGGAGTCTTGTTATGCTGATGGGCGGGATGTCAATTGCCAACAGCCACTCGGGAGAAGTGTATGGTGTTTCCTGAAACATCTAAAAAACAAAGCAACAGAGCCTAAGGCACTTCCACTTATGGTCCTATAGCTTAGGGAAATTAAAATCAAAAAGACACAGCCACGCCAAAGTTTGGCACGGCTCTGTTTACAAGAACCTGGTTTACGGTACAAGTTCAATATCGCAGAAAGTGAAAAATGGATAAAGAAGTTGTGGTACTTACGTACAATGCAATATAACTCAGCAAGGAAATCTATGTCATCAGGCCCGTAGCAGCATAATGAGTGGATTCAGGTATGATGATTCTAACTGAAATAAGTCACACAGAAAGAGAAACATCATAAGATATCACTAATACACGGAATGTAAACTTGGCTACACAGGAACTGAATTACAAACACAACAGGGTCTCAAATTAAGAAACCCAACTTATGCTTCCTTAAGGGGAAAGGTGAGTTGGGGTGCTCCATAAAACCAGAGATTGAAATGAGCACAGATAAAGTTCCTTAAGCCAAATATGGAATAGACAAGAGCTATTCCTTGCTCAACGAAATGGACTCAACACCCCATATTAATCGCCTAAGAATGTACCTAACTAGGAAGTATCTTAAAACCTATGGACTGCTATGTCTCCGAAAGAGAATCAAGCGAGTGTACAGGGGCATAAACGCAGCAGTGATAGGATTGGAGAGGTTCGGTGAGCAAATGAAGACCCTTTGAAGTCATATTGCATGGTACCCATTCCACGGGTCTCAACTCTCCAGGTTTAAGGTATTCTTCCTTCAGCTAAAACGTGCATGTGGAACCCAGAGTATGATCAACCGTGTGATCGGGAGACGTGTTCCAATATGTGTCAGTTTTCGTCCCCTGGTACTCGGGTGCAACATTCCAGACGCTTTACTAACACTCTCCCGACTTGGAGAGTCAGCGCCTTTAACCTCCTGTTTGGCCCAGTTTGCAATTTCTGCGGAAGATGAACAGGAATAGGGAGAACCAATGACAGACTAGCTGGAGGTGTCTGGACGGGCAAATTTAACTCTCATTTCCCACCAGGAAGAGGAATTAACCAAAGGCTCAGCGTGCCGTGCCGGAACCAGATTAGGGCCTGAAGCCATCCTGTGGTGTTGCGGCCAGCTCACAAGAAAGCGAGTTGAAGAAAGGAGCTCAGGGGCACTGTAATTCACAAACCTGCAGAGTTATAAATGACAGCTATCGTCCAAAAATATACTGAAGTAAGGCTGCCAAGAGGACTTGAAAGCGGGGCAGAATTGCAGGAAACCGATTTCAGGAGGTAGACTGGAATTGCATTTAAAGCATAGGAAAAGAGGCAGAACGTCCACAATGATGCACTTGGCCAAAAAGCGCGTATGCGTTTTTTCCTAAATATATTCAGGAAAAAACGCATACGCCCTTTTTGGCCAACCAAGCAAGCTTGCAAAGGAAATCTGCACTACAATGAAGTCTCACTTCCCCCCGGTCAAAAGGGCCATCTGAAAAAAGTGTAAAATCCAGAAAGGCAGGACAGGCCATGGAGAACTGGGAGCCTTGTTATGCTGATGGGCGGGATGTAAATTGCCAACAGCCACTCGGGAGAAGTGTATGGTGTTTCCTGAAACATCTAAAAAACAAAGCAACAGAGCCTAGGGCACTTCCACTTATGGTCCTACAGCTTAGGGAAATTAAAATCAAAAAGCCACAGCAACCCCAAAGGTTGGGACGGCTCTGTTGCCAAGAACCTGGTTTACGGTACAAGTTCAATATCGCAGAAAGTGAAAAATGGATAAAGAAGTTGTGGTACTTACGTACAATGCAATATCACACAGCAATGAAATCTATGTCATCAGGCCCGTAGCAGCATAATGAGTGGATTCAGGTATGATGATTCTAACTGAAATAAGTCACACAGAAAAAGAAACATCATAAGATATCACTAATACACGGAATGAAAACTTGGCTACACAGGAACTGAATTGCAAAACAGAACAGGGTCTCAAATTTAGAAAACCAACTTATGCTTGCTTAAGGGGAAAGGTGAGTTGGGGTGCTGCATAAAACCAGAGATTGAAATGTGCACAGATAAAGTTCCTTAAGCCAAGTATGGAATAGACAAGAGCTACTCCTTGCTCAAGGAAATGGACTCAACACCCCATATTAAACGCCTAAGAATGTACCTGACTAGGAAGTATCTTAAAACCTATGGATTGCTATGTCTCCGAAAGAGAATCAAGCGTGTGTACAGGGGCATAAACGCAGCAGTGATAGGACTGGAGAGGTTCGGTGAGCAAATGAAGACCCTTTGAAATCATATTGCATGTTTCCCATTCCACGGGTCTCAACTCTCCAGGTTTAAGGTATTCTTCCTTCAGCTAAAACATGCATGTGGAACCCAGAGTATGATCAACCGTGTGATCGGGAGACGTGTTCAAATATGTCTTAGTTTTCGTCCCCTGGTACTCGGGTGCAACATTCCAGACGCTTTACTAACACTCTCCCGACTTGGAGAGTCAGTGCCTTTAACCTCCTGTTTGGCCCAGTTTGCAATTTCTGCGGAAGATGAACAGGAATAGGGAGAACCAATGAGAGACTAGCTGGAGGTGTCTAGACGGGCAAATTTAACTCTCATTTCCCACCAGGAAGAGGAATTAACCAAAGGCTCAGCGTGCCGTGCTGGAACCAGATTAGGGCCTGAAGCCATCCTGCGGTGTTGCGGCCAGCTCACGAGAAAGCGAGTTGAAGAAAGGAGCTCAGGGGCACTGTAATTCACAAACCTGCAGAGTTATAAATGACAGCTATCGTCCAAAAATATACTGAAGTAAGGCTGCCAAGAGGACTTGAAAGCGGGGCAGAATTGCAGGAAACCGATTTCAGGAGGTAGACTGGAATTGCATTTAAAGCATAGGAAAAGAGGCAGAACGTCCACAATGATGCACTTGGCCAAAAAGGGCGTATGCGTTTTTTCCTGAATATATTCAGGAAAAAACGCATACGCCCTTTTTGGCCAACCAAGCAAGCTTGCAAAGGAAATGGGCACTACAATGAAGTCTCACTTCCCCCCGGTCAAAAGGGCCATCTGAAAAAAGTGTAAAATCCAGAAACACAGGATAGGCCATGGAGAACTGGGAGCCTTTTTATGCTGATGGGCGGGATGTAAATTGCCAACAGCCACTCGGGAGAAGTGTATGGTGTTTCCTGAAACATCTAAAAAACAAAGCAACAGAGCCTAGGGCACTTCCACTTATGGTCCTATAGCTTAGGGAAATTAAAATCAAAAAGACACAGCCACCCCAAAGTTTGGCACGGCTCTGTTTACAAGAACCTGGTTTACGGTACAAGTTCAGTATCGCAGAAAGTGAAAAATGGATAAAGAAGTTGTGGTACTTACGTACAATGCAATATCACTCAGCAAGGAAATCTATGTCATCAGGCCCGTAGCAGCATAATGAGTGGATTCAGGTATGATGATTCTAACTGAAATAAGTCACACAGAAAAAGAAACATCATAAGATATCACTAATACACGGAATGTAAACTTGGCTACACAGGAACTGAATTCCAAAACAGAACAGGGTCTCAAATTTAGAAAACCAACTTATGCTTGCTTAAGGGGAAAGGTGAGTTGGGGTACTGCATAAAACCAGAGATTGAAATGAGCACAGATAAAGTTCCTTAAGCCAAATATGGAATAGACAAGAGCTATTCCTTGCTCAACGAAATGGACTCAACACCCCATATTACACGCCTAAGAATGTACCTGACTAGGAAGTATCTTAAAACCTATGGACTGCTATGTCTCCGAAAGAGAATCAAGCGAGTGTACAGGGGCATAAACGCAGCAGTGATAGGATTGGAGAGGTTCGGTGAGCAAATGAAGACCCTTTGAAGTCATATTGCATGGTACCCATTCCACGGGTCTCAACTCTCCAGGTTTAAGGTATTCTTCCTTCAGCTAAAACATGCATGTGGAACCCAGAGTATGATCAACCGTGTGATCGGGAGATGTGTTCAAGTATGTCTCAGTTTTCGTCCCCAGGTACTCGGGTGCAACATTCCAGACGCTTTACTAACACTCTCCCGACTTGGAGAGTCAGTGCCTTTAACCTCCTGTTTGGCCCAGTTTGCAATTTCTGCGGAAGATGAACAGGAATAGGGAGAACCAATGACAGACTAGCTGGAGGTGTCTGGACGGGCAAATTTAACTCTCATTTCCCACCAGGAAGAGGAATTAACCAAAGGCTCAGCGTGCCGTGCCGGAACCAGATTAGGGCCTAAAGCAATCCTGCGGTGTTGCGGCCAGCTCACCAGAAAGCGAGTTGAAGAAAGGAGCTCAGGGGCACTGTAATTCACAAACCTGCAGAGTTATAAATGACAGCTATCGTCCAAAAATATACTGAAGTAAGGCTGCCAAGAGGACTTGAAAGCGGGGCAGAATTGCAGGAAACCGATTTCAGGAGGTACACTGGAATTGCATTTAAAGCATAGGAAAAGAGGCAGAACGTCCACAATGATGCACTTGGCCAAAAAGGGCGTATGCGTTTTTTCCTGAATATATTCAGGAAAAAACGCATACGCCCTTTTTGGCCAACCAAGCAAGCTTGCAAAGGAAATCTGCACTACAATGAAGTCTCACTTCCCCCCGGTCAAAAGGGCCATCTGAAAAAAGTGTAAAATCCAGAAAGGCAGGACAGGCCATGGAGAACTGGGAGCCTTGTTATGCTGATGGGCGGGATGTAAATTGCCAACAGCCACTCGGGAGAAGTGTATGGTGTTTCCTGAAACATCTAAAAAACAAAGCAACAGAGCCTAGGGCACTTCCACTTATGGTCCTATAGCTTAGGGAAATTAAAATCAAAAAGACACAGCCACCCCAAAGGTTGGGACGGCTCTGTTTACAAGAACCTGGTTTACGGTACAAGTTCAATATCGCAGAAAGTGAAAAATGGATAAAGAAGTTGTGGTACTTACGTACAATGCAGTATCACTCAGCAATGAAATCTATGTCATCAGGCCTGTAGCAGCATAATGAGTGGATTCAGGTATGATGATTCTAACTGAAATAAGTCACACAGGAAAAGAAACATCATAAGATATCACTAATACACGGAATGGAAACTTGGCTACACAGGAACTGAATTCCAAAACAGAACAGGGTCTCAAATTTAGAAAACCAACTTATGCTTGCTTAAAGGGAAAGGTGAGTTGGGGTGCTGCATAAAACCAGAGATTGAAATGAGCACAGATAAAGTTCCTTAAGCCAAATATGGAATAGACAAGAGCTACTCCTTGCTCAACGAAATGGACTCAACACCCCATATTAAATGCCTAAGAGTGTACCTGACTAGGAAGTATCTTAAAACCTATGGATTGCTATGTCTCTGAAAGAGAATCAAGTGTGTGTACAGGGGCATAAACGCAGCAGTGATAGGATTGGAGAGGTTCGGTGAGCAAATGAAGACCCTTTGAACTCATATTGCATGGTACCCATTCCACGGGTCTCAACTCTCCAGGTTTAAGGTATTCTTCCTTCAGCTAAAACATGCATGTGGAACGCAGAGTATGATCAACCGTGTGATCGGGAGCCGTGTTCCAATATGTCTCAGTTTTCGTTCCCTGGTACTCGGGTGCAACATTCCAGACGCTTTACTAACACTCTCCCGACTTGGAGAGTCAGTGCCTTTAACCTCCTGTTTGGCCCAGTTTGCAATTTCTGCGGAAGATGAACAGGAATAGGGAGAACCAATGACAGACTAGATGGAGGTGTCTGGATGGGCAAATTTAATTCTCATTTCGCACCAGGAAGAGGAATTAACCAAAGGCTCAGCGTGCCGTGCCGGAAGCAGATTAGGGCCTGAAGCCATCCTGCGGTGTTGCGGCCAGCTCACGAGAAAGCGAGTTGAAGAAAGGAGCTCAGGGGCACTGTAATTCACAAACCTGCAGAGTTATAAATGACAGCTATCGTCCAAAAATATACTGAAGTAAGGCTGCCAAGAGGACTTGAAAGCGGGGCAGAATTGCAGGAAACCGATTTCAGGAGGTAGACTGGAATTGCATTTAAAGCATAGGAAAAGAGGCAGAACGTCCACAATGATGCACTTGGCCAAAAAGGGCGTATGCGTTTTTTCCTGAATATATTCAGGAAAAAACGCATACGCCCTTTTTGGCCAACCAAGCAAGCTTGCAAAGGAAATCTGCACTACAATGAAGTCTCACTTCCCCCCGGTCAAAAGGGCCATCTGAAAAAAGTGTAAAATCCAGAAAGGCAGGACAGGCCATGGAGAACTGGGAGCCTTGTTATGCTGATGGGCAGGATGTAACTTGCCAACAGCCACTCCGGAGAAGTGTATGGCGTTTCCTGAAACATCTAAAAAACAAAGCAACAGAGCGTAGGGCACTTCCACTTATGGTCCTATAGCTTAGGGAAATTAAAATCAAAAGACACAGCCACCCCAAAGGTTGGGACGGCTCTGTTTACAAGAACCTGGTTTACGGTACAAGTTCAATATCGCAGAAAGTGAAAAATGGATAAAGAAGTAGTGGTACTTACGTACAATGCAATATCACTCAGCAATGAAATCTATGTCATCAGGCCCGTAGCAACATAATGAGTGGATTCAGGTATGATGATTCTAACTGAAATAAGTCACACAGAAAAAGAAACATCATAAGATATCACTAATACACGGAATATAAACTTGGCTACACAGGAACTGAATTGCAAAACAGAACAGGGACTCAAATTTAGAAAACCAACTTATGCTTGCTTAAGGGGAAAGGTGAGTTGGGGAGCTGCATAAAACCAGAGATTGAAATGAGCACAGATAAAGTTCCTTAAGCCAAGTATGGAATAGACAAGAGCTACTCCTTGCTCAAGGAAATGGACTCAGCACCCCATATTAAACCCCTAAGAATGTACCTGACTAGGAAGTATCTTAAAACCTATGGATTGCTATGTCTCCGAAAGAGAATCAAGCGTGTGTACAGGGGCATAAACGCAGCAGTGATAGATCTGGAGAGTTTCGGTGAGCAAATGAAGACCCTTTGAAATCATATTGCATGGTACCCATTCCACGGGTCTCAACTCTCCAGGTTTAAGGTATTCTTCTTTCAGCTAAAACGTGCATGTGGAACCCAGAGTATGATCAACCGTGTGATCAGGAGACGTGTTCCAATATGTGTCAGTTTTCGTCCCCTGGTACTCGGGTGCAACATTCCAGACGCTTTACTAACACTCTCCCGACTTCGAGAGTCAGTGCCTTTAACCTCCTGTTTGGCCCAGTTTGCAATTTCTGCGGAAGATGAACAGGAATAGGGAGAACCAATGAGAGACTACCTGGAGGTGTCTGGACGGGCAAATTTAACTCTCATTTCCCACCAGGAAGAGGAATTAACCAAAGGCTCAGCGTGCCGTGCCGGAACCAGATTAGGGCCTGAAGCCATCCTGCGGTGTTGCGGCCAGCTCACGAGAAAGCGAGTTGAAGAAAGGAGCTCAGGGGCACTGTAATTCACAAACCTGCAGAGTTATAAATGACAGCTATCGTCCAAAAATATACTGAAGTAAGGCTGCCAAGAGGACTTGAAAGCGGGGCAGAATTGCAGGAAACCGATTTCAGGAGGTAGACTGGAATTGCATTGAAAGCATAGGAAAAGAGGCAGAACGTCCACAATGATGCACTTGGCCAAAAAGGGCGTATGCGTTTTTTCCTGAATATATTCAGGAAAAAACGCATACGCCCTTTTTGGCCAACCAAGCAAGCTTGCAAAGGAAATCTGCACTACAATGAAGTCTCACTTCCCCCCGGTCAAAAGGGCCATCTGAAAAAAGTGTAAAATCCAGAAAGGCAGGACAGGCCATGGAGAACTGGGAGCCTTGTTATGCTGATGGGCGGGATGTAAATTGCCAACAGCCACTCGGGAGAAGTGTATGGTGTTTCCTGAAACATCTAAAAAACAAAGCAACAGAGCCTAGGGCACTTCCACTTATGGTCCTATAGCTTAGGGAAATTAAAAGCAAAAAGACACAGCCACCCCAAAGGTTGGGACGGCTCTGTTTACAAGAACCTGGTTTACGGTACAAGTTCAATATCGCAGAAAGTGAAAAATGGATAAAGAAGTTGTGGTACTTACGTACAATGCAGTATCACTCAGCAATGAAATCTATGTCATCAGGCCCGTAGCAGCATAATGAGTGGATTCAGGTACGATGATTCTAACTGAAATAAGTCACACAGAAAAAGAAACATCATAAGATATCACTAATACACGGAATGTAAACTTGGCTACACAGGAACTGAATTACAAAACAGAACAGGGTCTCAAATTTAGAAAACAAACTTATGCTTGCTTAAGGGGAAAGGTGAGTTGGGGTGCTGCATAAAACCAGAGATTGAAATGAGCACAGATAAAGTTCCTTAAGCCAAATATGGAATAGACAAGAGCTGCTCCTTGCTCAACGAAATGGATTCAACACCCCATATTAAATGCCTAAGAGTGTACCTGACTAGGAAGTATCTTAAAACCTATGGATTGCTATGTCTCTGAAAGAGAATCAAGTGTGTGTACAGGGGCATAAACGCAGCAGTGATAGGATTGGAGAGGTTCGGTGAGCAAATGAAGACCCTTTGAAGTCATATTGCATGGTACCCATTCCACGGGTCTCAACTCTCCAGGTTTAAGGTATTCTTCCTTCAGCTAAAACATGCATGTGTAACCCAGAGTATGATCAACCGTGTGATCGGGAGATGTGTTCCAATATGTCTCAGTTTTCGTCCCCTGGTACTCGGGTGCAACATTCCAGACGCTTTACTAACACTCTCCCGACTTCGAGAGTCAGTGCCTTTAACCTCCTGTTTGGCCCAGTTTGCAATTTCTGCGGAAGATGAACAGGAATAGGGAGAACCAATGAGAGACTAGCTGGAGGTGTCTGGACGGGCAAATTCAACTCTCATTTCCCACCAGGAAGAGGAATTAACCAAAGGCTCAGCATGCCGTGCGGGAACAAGATTAGGGCCTGAAGCCATCCTGCGGTGTTGCGGCCAGCTCACGAGAAAGCGAGTTGAAGAAAGGAGCTCAGGGGCACTGTAATTCACAAACCTGCAGAGTTATAAATGACAGCTATCGTCCAAAAATATACTGAAGTAAGGCTGCCAAGAGGACTTGAAAGCGGGGCAGAATTGCAGGAAACCGATTTCAGGAGGTAGACTGGAATTGCATTTAAAGCATAGGAAAAGAGGCAGAACGTCCACAATGATGCACTTGGCCAAAAAGGGCGTATGCGTTTTTTCCTGAATATATTCAGGAAAAAACGCATACGCCCTTTTTGGCCAACCAAGCAAGCTTGCAAAGGAAATCTGCACTACAATGAAGTCTCACTTCCCCCCGGTCAAAAGGGCCATCTGAAAAAAGTGTAAAATCCAGAAAGGCAGGACAGGCCATGGAGAACTGGCAGCCTTGTTATGCTGATGGGCGGGATGTAACTTGCCAACAGCCACTCGGGAGAAGTGTATGGTGTTTCCTGAAACATCTAAAAAACAAAGCAACAGAGCCTAGGGCACTTCCACTTATGGTCCTATAGCTTAGGGAAATTAAAATCAAAAGACACAGCCACCCCAAAGGTTGGGACGGCTCTGTTTACAAGAACCTGGTTTACGGTACAAGTTCAATATCGCAGAAAGTGAAAAATGGATAAAGAAGTTGTGGTACTTACGTACAATGCAGTATCACTCAGAAATGAAATCTATGTCATCAGGCCTGTAGCAGCATAATGAGTGGATTCAGGTATGATGATTCTAACTGAAATAAGTCACACAGGAAAAGAAACATCATAAGATATCACTAATACACGGAATGTAAACTTGGCTACACAGGAACTGAATTACAAAACAGAACAGGGTCTCAAATTTAGAAAACCAACTTATGCTTGCTTAAAGGGAAAGGTGAGTTGGGGTGCTGCATAAAACCAGAGATTGAAATGAGCACAGATAAAGTTCCTTAAGCCAAATATGGAATAGACAAGAGCTACTCCTTGCTCAACGAAATGGACTCAACACCCCATATTAAATGCCTAAGAGTGTACCTGACTAGGAAGTATCTTAAAACCTATGGATTGCTATGTCTCTGAAAGAGAATCAAGTGTGTGTACAGGGGCATAAACGCAGCAGTGATAGGATTGGAGAGGTTCGGTGAGCAAATGAAGACCCTTTGAACTCATATTGCATGGTACCCATTCCACGGGTCTCAACTCTCCAGGTTTAAGGTATTCTTCCTTCAGCTAAAACATGCATGTGGAACGCAGAGTATGATCAACCGTGTGATCGGGAGCCGTGTTCCAATATGTCTCAGTTTTCGTTCCCTGGTACTCGGGTGCAACATTCCAGACGCTTTACTAACACTCTCCCGACTTGGAGAGTCAGTGCCTTTAACCTCCTGTTTGGCCCAGTTTGCAATTTCTGTGGAAGATGAACAGGAATAGGGAGAACCAATGACAGACTAGATGGAGGTGTCTGGACGGGCAAATTTAACTCTCATTTCCCACCAGGAAGAGGAATTAACCAAAGGCTCAGCGTGCCGTGCCGGAACCAGATTAGGGCCTGAAGCCATCCTGCGGGGTTGCGGCCAGCTCACGAGAAAGCGAGTTGAAGAAAGGAGCTCAGGGGCACTGTAATTCACAAACCTGCAGAGTTATAAATGACAGCTATCGTCCAAAAATATACTGAAGTAAGGCTGCCAAGAGGACTTGAAAGCGGGGCAGAATTGCAGGAAACCGATTTCAGGAGGTAGACTGGAATTGCATTGAAAGCATAGGAAAAGAGGCAGAACGTCCACAATGATGCACTTGGCCAAAAAGGGCGTATGCGTTTTTTCCTAAATATATTCAGGAAAAAACGCATACGCCCTTTTTGGCCAACCAAGCAAGCTTGCAAAGGAAATCTGCACTACAATGAAGTCTCACTTCCCCCCGGTCAAAAGGGCCATCTGAAAAAAGTGTAAAATCCAGAAAGGCAGGACAGGCCATGGAGAACTGGGAGCCTTGTTATGCTGATGGGCGGGATGTCAATTGCCAACAGCCACTCGGGAGAAGTGTATGGTGTTTCCTGAAACATCTAAAAAACAAAGCAACAGAGCCTAGGGCACTTCCACTTATGGTCCTATAGCTTAGGGAAATTAAAATCAAAAGACACAGCCACCCCAAAGGTTGGGACGGCTCTGTTTACAAGAACCTGGTTTACGGTACAAGTTCAATATCGCAGAAAGTGAAAAATGGATAAAGAAGTTGTGGTACTTACGTACAATGCAATATCACTCAGCAATGAAATCTATGTCATCAGGCCCGTAGCAGCATAATGAGTGGATTCAGGTATGATGATTCTAACTGAAATAAGTCACACAGGAAAAGAAACATCATAAGATATCACTAATACACGGAATGTAACCTTGGCTACACAGGAACTGAATTACAAAACAGAACAGGGTCTCAAATTTAGAAAACCAACTTATGCTTGCTTAAGGGGAAAGGTGAGTTGGGGTGCTGCATAAAACCAGAGATTGAAATGAGCACAGATAAAGTTCCTTAAGCCAAATATGGAATAGACAAGAGCTACTCCTTGCTCAACGAAATGGACTCAACACCCCATATTAAACCCCTAAGAATATACCTGACTAGGAAGTATCTTAAAACCTATGGATTGCTATGTCTCCGAAAGAGAATCAAGCGTGTGTACAGGGGCATAAACGCAGCAGTGATAGGACTGGAGAGGTTCGGTGAGCAAATGAAGACCCTTTGAAGTCATATTGCATGGTACCCATTCCACGGGTCTCAACTCTCCAGGTTTAAGGTATTCTTCTTTCAGCTAAAACGTGCATGTGGAACCCAGAGTATGATCAACCGTGTGATCAGGAGACGTGTTCCAATATGTGTCAGTTTTCGTCCCCTGGTACTCGGGTGCAACATTCCAGACGCTTTACTAACACTCTCCCGACTTGGAGAGTCAGTGCCTTTAACCTCCTGTTTGGCCCAGTTTGCAATTTCTGCGGAAGATGAACAGGAATAGGGAGAACCAATGAGAGACTAGCTGGAGGTGTCTGGACGGGCAAATTTAACTCTCATTTCCCACCAGGAAGAGGAATTAACCAAAGGCTCAGCGTGCCGTGCCGGAACCAGATTAGGGCCTGAAGCCATCCTGCGGTGTTGCGGCCAGCTCACGAGAAAGCGAGTTGAAGAAAGGAGCTCAGGGGCACTGTAATTCACAAACCTGCAGAGTTATAAATGACAGCTATCGTCCAAAAATATACTGAAGTAAGGCTGCCAAGAGGACTTGAAAGCGGGGCAGAATTGCAGGAAACCGATTTCAGGAGGTAGACTGGAATTGCATTGAAAGCATAGGAAAAGAGGCAGAACGTCCACAATGATGCACTTGGCCAAAAAGGGCGTATGCGTTTTTTCCTGAATATATTCAGGAAAAAACGCATACGCCCTTTTTGGCCAACCAAGCAAGCTTGCAAAGGAAATCTGCACTACAATGAAGTCTCACTTCCCCCCGGTCAAAAGGGCCATCTGAAAAAAGTGTAAAATCCAGAAAGGCAGGACAGGCCATGGAGAACTGGGAGCCTTGTTATGCTGATGGGCGGGATGTAAATTGCCAACAGCCACTCGGGAGAAGTGTATGGTGTTTCCTGAAACATCTAAAAAACAAAGCAACAGAGCCTAGGGCACTTCCACTTATGGTCCTATAGCTTAGGGAAATTAAAAGCAAAAAGACACAGCCACCCCAAAGGTTGGGACGGCTCTGTTTACAAGAACCTGGTTTACGGTACAAGTTCAATATCGCAGAAAGTGAAAAATGGATAAAGAAGTTGTGGTACTTACGTACAATGCAGTATCACTCAGCAATGAAATCTATGTCATCAGGCCCGTAGCAGCATAATGAGTGGATTCAGGTACGATGATTCTAACTGAAATAAGTCACACAGAAAAAGAAACATCATAAGATATCACTAATACACGGAATGTAAACTTGGCTACACAGGAACTGAATTACAAAACAGAACAGGGTCTCAAATTTAGAAAACCAACTTATGCTTGCTTAAGGGGAAAGGTGAGTTGGGGTGCTGCATAAAACCAGAGATTGAAATGAGCACAGATAAAGTTCCTTAAGCCAAATATGGAATAGACAAGAGCTACTCCTTGCTCAACGAAATGGACTCAACACCCCATATTAAATGCCTAAGAGTGTACCTGACTAGGAAGTATCTTAAAACCTATGGATTGCTATGTCTCTGAAAGAGAATCAAGTGTGTGTACAGGGGCATAAACGCAGCAGTGATAGGATTGGAGAGGTTCGGTGAGCAAATGAAGACCCTTTGAAATCATATTGCATGGTACCCATTCCACGGGTCTCAACTCTCCAGGTTTAAGGTATTCTTCCTTCAGCTAAAACATGCATGTGTAACCCAGAGTATGATCAACCGTGTGATCGGGAGACGTGTTCCAATATGTCTCAGTTTTCGTCCCCTGGTACTCGGGTGCAACATTCCAGACGCTTTACTAACACTCTCCCGACTTGGAGAGTCAGTGCCTTTAACCTCCTGTTTGGCCCAGTTTGCAATTTCTGCGGAAGATGAACAGGAATAGGGAGAACCAATGAGAGACTAGCTGGAGGTGTCTGGACGGGCAAATTTAACTCTCATTTCCCACCAGGAAGAGGAATTAACCAAAGGCTCAGCATGCCGTGCGGGAACAAGATTAGGGCCTGAAGCCATCCTGCGGGGTTGCGGCCAGCTCACGAGAAAGCGAGTTGAAGAAAGGAGCTCAGGGGCACTGTAATTCACAAACCTGCAGAGTTATAAATGACAGCTATCGTCCAAAAATATACTGAAGTAAGGCTGCCAAGAGGACTTGAAAGCGGGGCAGAATTGCAGGAAACCGATTTCAGGAGGTAGACTGGAATTGCATTTAAAGCATAGGAAAAGAGGCAGAACGTCCACAATGATGCACTTGGCCAAAAAGGGCGTATGCGTTTTTTCCTGAATATATTCAGGAAAAAACGCATACGCCCTTTTTGGCCAACCAAGCAAGCTTGCAAAGGAAATCTGCACTACAATGAAGTCTCACTTCCCCCCAGTCAAAAGAGCCATCTGAAAAAAGTGTAAAATCCAGAAAGGCAGGACAGGCCATGGAGAACTGGGAGCCTTGTTATGCTGATGGGCGGGATGTAAATTGCCAACAGCCACTCGGGAGAAGTGTATGGTGTTTCCTGAAACATCTAAAAAACAAAGCAACAGAGCCTAGGGCACTTCCACTTATGGTCCTATAGCTTAGGGAAATTAAAATCAAAAAGACACAGCCACCCCAAAGGTTGGGACGGCTCTGTTTACAAGAACCTGGTTTACGGTACAAGTTCACTATCGCAGAAAGTGAAAAATGGATAAAGAAGTTGTGGTACTTACGTACAATGCAGTATCACTCAGCAAGGAAATCTATGTCATCAGGCCCGTAGCAGCATAATGAGTGGATTCAGGTATGATGATTCTAACTGAAATAAGTCACACAGAAAAAGAAACATCATAAGATATCACTAATACACGGAATGTAAACTTGGCTACACAGGAACTGAATTTCAAAACAGAACAGGGTCTCAAATTTAGAAAACCAACTTATGCTTGCTTCAGGGGAAAGGTGAGTTGGGGTGCCGCATAAAACCAGAGATTGAAATGAGCACAGATAAAGTTCCTTAAGCCAAATATGTAATAGACAAGAGCTACTCCTTGCTCAACGAAATGGATTCAACACCCCATATTAAACACCTAAGAATGTACCTGACTAGGAAGTATCTTAAAACCTATGGATTGCTATGTCTCCAAAAGAGAATCAAGCGTGTGTGCAGGGGCATAAACGCAGCAGTGATAGGATTGGAGAGGTTCGGTGAGCAAATGAAGACCCTTTGAAGTCATATTGCATGGTACCCATTCCACGGGTCTCAACTCTCCAGGTTTAAGGTATTCTTCCTTCAGCTAAAACATGCATGTGGAACCCAGAGTATGATCAACCGTGTGATCGGGAGACGTGTTCCAATACGTCTCAGTTTTCGTCCCCTGGTACTTGGGTGCAACATTCCAGACGCTTTACTAACACTCTCCCGACTTGGAGAGTCAGTGCCTTTAACCTCCTGTTTGGCCCAGTTTGCAATTTCTGCGGAAGATGAACAGGAATAGGGAGAACCAATGACAGACTAGCTGGAGGTGTCTGGACGGGCAAATTTAACTCTCATTTCCTACCAGGAAGAAGAATTAACCAAATGTTCAGCGTGCCGTGCCGGAACCAGATTAGGGCCTGAAGCAATCCTGCGGTGTTGCGGCCAGCTCACGAGAAAGCGACTTGAAGAAAGGAGCTCAGGGGCACTGTAATTCACAAACCTGCAGAGTTATAAATGACAGCTATCGTCCAAAAATATACTGAAGTAAGGCTGCCAAGAGGACTTGAAAGCGGGGCAGAATTGCAGGAAACCGATTTCAGGAGGTAGACTGGAATTGCATTTAAAGCATAGGAAAAGAGGCAGAACGTCCACAATGATGCACTTGGCCAAAAAGGGCGTATGCGTTTTTTCCTCAGGAAAAAACGCATACGCCCTTTTTGGCCAACCAAGCAAGCTTGCAAAGGAAATCTGCACTACAATGAAGTCTCACTTCCCCCCGGTCAAAAGGGCCATCTGAAAAAAGTGTAAAATCCAGAAAGGCAGGACAGGCCATGGAGAACTGGGAGCCTTGTTATGCTGATGGGCGGGATGTCAATTGCCAACAGCCACTCGGGAGAAGTGTATGGTGTTTCCTGAAACATCTAAAAAACAAAGCAACAGAGCCTAGGGCACTTCCACTTATGGTCCTATAGCTTAGGGAAATTAAAATCAAAAGACACAGCCACCCCAAAGGTTGGGACGGCTCTGTTTACAAGAACCTGGTTTACGGTACAAGTTCAATATCGCAGAAAGTGAAAAATGGATAAAGAAGTTGTGGTACTTACGTACAATGCAATATCACTCAGCAATGAAATCTATGTCATCAGGCCCGTAGCAGCATAATGAGTGGATTCAGGTACGATGATTCTAACTGAAATAAGTCACACAGAAAAAGTAACATCATAAGATATCACTAATACACGGAATGTAAACTTGGCTACACAGGAACTGAATTCCAAAACAGAACAGGGTCTCAAATTTAGAAAACCAACTTATGCTTGCTTAAGGGGAAAGGTGAGTTGGGGTGCTGCATAAAACCAGAGATTGAAATGAGCACAGATAAAGTTCCTTAAGCCAAATATGGAATAGACAAGAGCTACTCCTTGCTCAAGGAAATGGATTCAATACCCCATATTAAACACCTAAGAATATACCTGACTAGGAAGTATCTTAAAACCTATGGATTGCTATGTCTCCGAAAGAGAATCAAGCGTGTGTGCAGGGGCATAAACGCAGCAGTGATAGGACTGGAGAGGTTCGGTGAGCAAATGAAGACCCTTTGAAATCATATTGCATGTTACCCATTCCACGGGTCTCAACTCTCCAGGTTTAAGGTATTCTTCCTTCAGCTAAAACATGCATGTGGAACCCAGAGTATGATCAACCATGTGATCGGGAGATGTGTTCCAATATGTCTCAGTTTTCGTCCCCTGGTACTCGGGTGCAACATTCCAGATGCTTTACTAACACTCTCCCGACTTGGAGAGTCAGTGCCTTTAACCTCCTGTTTGGCCCAGTTTGCAATTTCTGCGGAAGATGAACAGGAATAGGGAGAACCAATGACAGACTAGATGGAGGTGTCTGGATGGGCAAATTTAATTCTCATTTCGCACCAGGAAGAGGAATTAACCAAAGGCTCAGCGTGCCGTGCCGGAACCAGATTAGGGCCTGAAGCCATCCTGCGGTGTTGCGGCCAGCTCACGAGAAAGCGAGTTGAAGAAAGGAGCTCAGGGGCACTGTAATTCACAAACCTGCAGAGTTATAAATGACAGCTATCGTCCAAAAATATACTGAAGTAAGGCTGCCAAGAGGACTTGAAAGCGGGGCAGAATTGCAGGAAACCGATTTCAGGAGGTAGACTGGAATTGCATTTAAAGCATAGGAAAAGAGGCAGAACGTCCACAATGATGCACTTGGCCAAAAAGGGCGTATGCGTTTTTTCCTGAATATATTCAGGAAAAAACGCATACGCCCTTTTTGGCCAACCAAGCAAGCTTGCAAAGGAAATCTGCACTACAATGAAGTCTCACTTCCCCCCGGTCAAAAGGGCCATCTGAAAAAAGTGTGAAATCCAGAAAGGCAGGACAGGCCATGGAGAACTGGGAGCCTTGTTATGCTGATGGGCGGGATGTCAATTGCCAACAGCCACTCGGGAGAAGTGTATGGTGTTTCCTGAAACATCTAAAAAACAAAGCAACAGAGCCTAGGGCACTTCCACTTATGGTCCTATAGCTTAGGGAAATTAAAATCAAAAAGACACAGCCACCCCAAAGGTTGGGACGGCTCTGTTGCCAAGAACCTGGTTTACGGTACAAGTTCAATATCGCAGAAAGTGAAAAATGGATAAAGAAGTTGTGGTACTTACGTACAATGCAATATCACACAGCAATGAAATCTATGTCATCAGGCCCGTAGCAGCATAATGAGTGGATTCAGGTATGATGATTCTAACTGAAATAAGTCACACAGAAAAAGAAACATCATAAGATATCACTAATACACGGAATGAAAACTTGGCTACACAGGAACTGAATTGCAAAACAGAACAGGGTCTCAAATTTAGAAAACCAACTTATGCTTGCTTAAGGGGAAAGGTGAGTTGGGGTGCTGCATAAAACCAGAGATTGAAATGTGCACAGATAAAGTTCCTTAAGCCAAGTATGGAATAGACAAGAGCTACTCCTTGCTCAAGGAAATGGACTCAACACCCCATATTAAACGCCTAAGAATGTACCTGACTAGGAAGTATCTTAAAACCTATGGATTGCTATGTCTCCGAAAGAGAATCAAGCGTGTGTACAGGGGCATAAACGCAGCAGTGATAGGACTGGAGAGGTTCGGTGAGCAAATGAAGACCCTTTGAAATCATATTGCATGTTTCCCATTCCACGGGTCTCAACTCTCCAGGTTTAAGGTATTCTTCCTTCAGCTAAAACATGCATGTGGAACCCAGAGTATGATCAACCGTGTGATCGGGAGACGTGTTCAAATATGTCTTAGTTTTCGTCCCCTGGTACTCGGGTGCAACATTCCAGACGCTTTACTAACACTCTCCCGACTTGGAGAGTCAGTGCCTTTAACCTCCTGTTTGGCCCAGTTTGCAATTTCTGCGGAAGATGAACAGGAATAGGGAGAACCAATGAGAGACTAGCTGGAGGTGTCTAGACGGGCAAATTTAACTCTCATTTCCCACCAGGAAGAGGAATTAACCAAAGGCTCAGCGTGCCGTGCTGGAACCAGATTAGGGCCTGAAGCCATCCTGCGGTGTTGCGGCCAGCTCACGAGAAAGCGAGTTGAAGAAAGGAGCTCAGGGGCACTGTAATTCACAAACCTGCAGAGTTATAAATGACAGCTATCGTCCAAAAATATACTGAAGTAAGGCTGCCAAGAGGACTTGAAAGCGGGGCAGAATTGCAGGAAACCGATTTCAGGAGGTAGACTGGAATTGCATTTAAAGCATAGGAAAAGAGGCAGAACGTCCACAATGATGCACTTGGCCAAAAAGGGCGTATGCGTTTTTTCCTGAATATATTCAGGAAAAAACGCATACGCCCTTTTTGGCCAACCAAGCAAGCTTGCAAAGGAAATGGGCACTACAATGAAGTCTCACTTCCCCCCGGTCAAAAGGGCCATCTGAAAAAAGTGTAAAATCCAGAAACACAGGATAGGCCATGGAGAACTGGGAGCCTTTTTATGCTGATGGGCGGGATGTAAATTGCCAACAGCCACTCGGGAGAAGTGTATGGTGTTTCCTGAAACATCTAAAAAACAAAGCAACAGAGCCTAGGGCACTTCCACTTATGGTCCTATAGCTTAGGGAAATTAAAATCAAAAAGACACAGCCACCCCAAAGTTTGGCACGGCTCTGTTTACAAGAACCTGGTTTACGGTACAAGTTCAGTATCGCAGAAAGTGAAAAATGGATAAAGAAGTTGTGGTACTTACGTACAATGCAATATCACTCAGCAAGGAAATCTATGTCATCAGGCCCGTAGCAGCATAATGAGTGGATTCAGGTATGATGATTCTAACTGAAATAAGTCACACAGGAAAAGAAACATCATAAGATATCACTAATACACGGAATGTAAACTTGGCTACACAGGAACTGAATTCCAAAACAGAACAGGGTCTCAAATTTAGAAAACCAACTTATGCTTGCTTAAGGGGAAAGGTGAGTTGGGGTACTGCATAAAACCAGAGATTGAAATGAGCACAGATAAAGTTCCTTAAGCCAAATATGGAATAGACAAGAGCTATTCCTTGCTCAACGAAATGGACTCAACACCCCATATTACACGCCTAAGAATGTACCTGACTAGGAAGTATCTTAAAACCTATGGACTGCTATGTCTCCGAAAGAGAATCAAGCGAGTGTACAGGGGCATAAACGCAGCAGTGATAGGATTGGAGAGGTTCGGTGAGCAAATGAAGACCCTTTGAAGTCATATTGCATGGTACCCATTCCACGGGTCTCAACTCTCCAGGTTTAAGGTATTCTTCCTTCAGCTAAAACATGCATGTGGAACCCAGAGTATGATCAACCGTGTGATCGGGAGATGTGTTCAAGTATGTCTCAGTTTTCGTCCCCAGGTACTCGGGTGCAACATTCCAGACGCTTTACTAACACTCTCCCGACTTGGAGAGTCAGTGCCTTTAACCTCCTGTTTGGCCCAGTTTGCAATTTCTGCGGAAGATGAACAGGAATAGGGAGAACCAATGACAGACTAGCTGGAGGTGTCTGGACGGGCAAATTTAACTCTCATTTCCCACCAGGAAGAGGAATTAACCAAAGGCTCAGCGTGCCGTGCCGGAACCAGATTAGGGCCTAAAGCAATCCTGCGGTGTTGCGGCCAGCTCACCAGAAAGCGAGTTGAAGAAAGGAGCTCAGGGGCACTGTAATTCACAAACCTGCAGAGTTATAAATGACAGCTATCGTCCAAAAATATACTGAAGTAAGGCTGCCAAGAGGACTTGAAAGCGGGGCAGAATTGCAGGAAACCGATTTCAGGAGGTACACTGGAATTGCATTTAAAGCATAGGAAAAGAGGCAGAACGTCCACAATGATGCACTTGGCCAAAAAGGGCGTATGCGTTTTTTCCTGAATATATTCAGGAAAAAACGCATACGCCCTTTTTGGCCAACCAAGCAAGCTTGCAAAGGAAATCTGCACTACAATGAAGTCTCACTTCCCCCCGGTCAAAAGGGCCATCTGAAAAAAGTGTAAAATCCAGAAAGGCAGGACAGGCCATGGAGAACTGGGAGCCTTGTTATGCTGATGGGCGGGATGTAAATTGCCAACAGCCACTCGGGAGAAGTGTATGGTGTTTCCTGAAACATCTAAAAAACAAAGCAACAGAGCCTAGGGCACTTCCACTTATGGTCCTATAGCTTAGGGAAATTAAAATCAAAAAGACACAGCCACCCCAAAGGTTGGGACGGCTCTGTTTACAAGAACCTGGTTTACGGTACAAGTTCAATATCGCAGAAAGTGAAAAATGGATAAAGAAGTTGTGGTACTTACGTACAATGCAGTATCACTCAGCAATGAAATCTATGTCATCAGGCCTGTAGCAGCATAATGAGTGGATTCAGGTATGATGATTCTAACTGAAATAAGTCACACAGGAAAAGAAACATCATAAGATATCACTAATACACGGAATGGAAACTTGGCTACACAGGAACTGAATTCCAAAACAGAACAGGGTCTCAAATTTAGAAAACCAACTTATGCTTGCTTAAAGGGAAAGGTGAGTTGGGGTGCTGCATAAAACCAGAGATTGAAATGAGCACAGATAAAGTTCCTTAAGCCAAATATGGAATAGACAAGAGCTACTCCTTGCTCAACGAAATGGACTCAACACCCCATATTAAATGCCTAAGAGTGTACCTGACTAGGAAGTATCTTAAAACCTATGGATTGCTATGTCTCTGAAAGAGAATCAAGTGTGTGTACAGGGGCATAAACGCAGCAGTGATAGGATTGGAGAGGTTCGGTGAGCAAATGAAGACCCTTTGAACTCATATTGCATGGTACCCATTCCACGGGTCTCAACTCTCCAGGTTTAAGGTATTCTTCCTTCAGCTAAAACATGCATGTGGAACGCAGAGTATGATCAACCGTGTGATCGGGAGCCGTGTTCCAATATGTCTCAGTTTTCGTTCCCTGGTACTCGGGTGCAACATTCCAGACGCTTTACTAACACTCTCCCGACTTGGAGAGTCAGTGCCTTTAACCTCCTGTTTGGCCCAGTTTGCAATTTCTGCGGAAGATGAACAGGAATAGGGAGAACCAATGACAGACTAGATGGAGGTGTCTGGATGGGCAAATTTAATTCTCATTTCGCACCAGGAAGAGGAATTAACCAAAGGCTCAGCGTGCCGTGCCGGAAGCAGATTAGGGCCTGAAGCCATCCTGCGGTGTTGCGGCCAGCTCACGAGAAAGCGAGTTGAAGAAAGGAGCTCAGGGGCACTGTAATTCACAAACCTGCAGAGTTATAAATGACAGCTATCGTCCAAAAATATACTGAAGTAAGGCTGCCAAGAGGACTTGAAAGCGGGGCAGAATTGCAGGAAACCGATTTCAGGAGGTAGACTGGAATTGCATTTAAAGCATAGGAAAAGAGGCAGAACGTCCACAATGATGCACTTGGCCAAAAAGGGCGTATGCGTTTTTTCCTGAATATATTCAGGAAAAAACGCATACGCCCTTTTTGGCCAACCAAGCAAGCTTGCAAAGGAAATCTGCACTACAATGAAGTCTCACTTCCCCCCGGTCAAAAGGGCCATCTGAAAAAAGTGTAAAATCCAGAAAGGCAGGACAGGCCATGGAGAACTGGGAGCCTTGTTATGCTGATGGGCAGGATGTAACTTGCCAACAGCCACTCCGGAGAAGTGTATGGCGTTTCCTGAAACATCTAAAAAACAAAGCAACAGAGCGTAGGGCACTTCCACTTATGGTCCTATAGCTTAGGGAAATTAAAATCAAAAGACACAGCCACCCCAAAGGTTGGGACGGCTCTGTTTACAAGAACCTGGTTTACGGTACAAGTTCAATATCGCAGAAAGTGAAAAATGGATAAAGAAGTAGTGGTACTTACGTACAATGCAATATCACTCAGCAATGAAATCTATGTCATCAGGCCCGTAGCAACATAATGAGTGGATTCAGGTATGATGATTCTAACTGAAATAAGTCACACAGAAAAAGAAACATCATAAGATATCACTAATACACGGAATATAAACTTGGCTACACAGGAACTGAATTGCAAAACAGAACAGGGACTCAAATTTAGAAAACCAACTTATGCTTGCTTAAGGGGAAAGGTGAGTTGGGGAGCTGCATAAAACCAGAGATTGAAATGAGCACAGATAAAGTTCCTTAAGCCAAGTATGGAATAGACAAGAGCTACTCCTTGCTCAAGGAAATGGACTCAGCACCCCATATTAAACCCCTAAGAATGTACCTGACTAGGAAGTATCTTAAAACCTATGGATTGCTATGTCTCCGAAAGAGAATCAAGCGTGTGTACAGGGGCATAAACGCAGCAGTGATAGATCTGGAGAGTTTCGGTGAGCAAATGAAGACCCTTTGAAATCATATTGCATGGTACCCATTCCACGGGTCTCAACTCTCCAGGTTTAAGGTATTCTTCTTTCAGCTAAAACGTGCATGTGGAACCCAGAGTATGATCAACCGTGTGATCAGGAGACGTGTTCCAATATGTGTCAGTTTTCGTCCCCTGGTACTCGGGTGCAACATTCCAGACGCTTTACTAACACTCTCCCGACTTCGAGAGTCAGTGCCTTTAACCTCCTGTTTGGCCCAGTTTGCAATTTCTGCGGAAGATGAACAGGAATAGGGAGAACCAATGAGAGACTACCTGGAGGTGTCTGGACGGGCAAATTTAACTCTCATTTCCCACCAGGAAGAGGAATTAACCAAAGGCTCAGCGTGCCGTGCCGGAACCAGATTAGGGCCTGAAGCCATCCTGCGGTGTTGCGGCCAGCTCACGAGAAAGCGAGTTGAAGAAAGGAGCTCAGGGGCACTGTAATTCACAAACCTGCAGAGTTATAAATGACAGCTATCGTCCAAAAATATACTGAAGTAAGGCTGCCAAGAGGACTTGAAAGCGGGGCAGAATTGCAGGAAACCGATTTCAGGAGGTAGACTGGAATTGCATTGAAAGCATAGGAAAAGAGGCAGAACGTCCACAATGATGCACTTGGCCAAAAAGGGCGTATGCGTTTTTTCCTGAATATATTCAGGAAAAAACGCATACGCCCTTTTTGGCCAACCAAGCAAGCTTGCAAAGGAAATCTGCACTACAATGAAGTCTCACTTCCCCCCGGTCAAAAGGGCCATCTGAAAAAAGTGTAAAATCCAGAAAGGCAGGACAGGCCATGGAGAACTGGGAGCCTTGTTATGCTGATGGGCGGGATGTAAATTGCCAACAGCCACTCGGGAGAAGTGTATGGTGTTTCCTGAAACATCTAAAAAACAAAGCAACAGAGCCTAGGGCACTTCCACTTATGGTCCTATAGCTTAGGGAAATTAAAAGCAAAAAGACACAGCCACCCCAAAGGTTGGGACGGCTCTGTTTACAAGAACCTGGTTTACGGTACAAGTTCAATATCGCAGAAAGTGAAAAATGGATAAAGAAGTTGTGGTACTTACGTACAATGCAGTATCACTCAGCAATGAAATCTATGTCATCAGGCCCGTAGCAGCATAATGAGTGGATTCAGGTACGATGATTCTAACTGAAATAAGTCACACAGAAAAAGAAACATCATAAGATATCACTAATACACGGAATGTAAACTTGGCTACACAGGAACTGAATTACAAAACAGAACAGGGTCTCAAATTTAGAAAACAAACTTATGCTTGCTTAAGGGGAAAGGTGAGTTGGGGTGCTGCATAAAACCAGAGATTGAAATGAGCACAGATAAAGTTCCTTAAGCCAAATATGGAATAGACAAGAGCTGCTCCTTGCTCAACGAAATGGATTCAACACCCCATATTAAATGCCTAAGAGTGTACCTGACTAGGAAGTATCTTAAAACCTATGGATTGCTATGTCTCTGAAAGAGAATCAAGTGTGTGTACAGGGGCATAAACGCAGCAGTGATAGGATTGGAGAGGTTCGGTGAGCAAATGAAGACCCTTTGAAGTCATATTGCATGGTACCCATTCCACGGGTCTCAACTCTCCAGGTTTAAGGTATTCTTCCTTCAGCTAAAACATGCATGTGTAACCCAGAGTATGATCAACCGTGTGATCGGGAGATGTGTTCCAATATGTCTCAGTTTTCGTCCCCTGGTACTCGGGTGCAACATTCCAGACGCTTTACTAACACTCTCCCGACTTCGAGAGTCAGTGCCTTTAACCTCCTGTTTGGCCCAGTTTGCAATTTCTGCGGAAGATGAACAGGAATAGGGAGAACCAATGAGAGACTAGCTGGAGGTGTCTGGACGGGCAAATTCAACTCTCATTTCCCACCAGGAAGAGGAATTAACCAAAGGCTCAGCATGCCGTGCGGGAACAAGATTAGGGCCTGAAGCCATCCTGCGGTGTTGCGGCCAGCTCACGAGAAAGCGAGTTGAAGAAAGGAGCTCAGGGGCACTGTAATTCACAAACCTGCAGAGTTATAAATGACAGCTATCGTCCAAAAATATACTGAAGTAAGGCTGCCAAGAGGACTTGAAAGCGGGGCAGAATTGCAGGAAACCGATTTCAGGAGGTAGACTGGAATTGCATTTAAAGCATAGGAAAAGAGGCAGAACGTCCACAATGATGCACTTGGCCAAAAAGGGCGTATGCGTTTTTTCCTGAATATATTCAGGAAAAAACGCATACGCCCTTTTTGGCCAACCAAGCAAGCTTGCAAAGGAAATCTGCACTACAATGAAGTCTCACTTCCCCCCGGTCAAAAGGGCCATCTGAAAAAAGTGTAAAATCCAGAAAGGCAGGACAGGCCATGGAGAACTGGCAGCCTTGTTATGCTGATGGGCGGGATGTAACTTGCCAACAGCCACTCGGGAGAAGTGTATGGTGTTTCCTGAAACATCTAAAAAACAAAGCAACAGAGCCTAGGGCACTTCCACTTATGGTCCTATAGCTTAGGGAAATTAAAATCAAAAGACACAGCCACCCCAAAGGTTGGGACGGCTCTGTTTACAAGAACCTGGTTTACGGTACAAGTTCAATATCGCAGAAAGTGAAAAATGGATAAAGAAGTTGTGGTACTTACGTACAATGCAGTATCACTCAGAAATGAAATCTATGTCATCAGGCCTGTAGCAGCATAATGAGTGGATTCAGGTATGATGATTCTAACTGAAATAAGTCACACAGGAAAAGAAACATCATAAGATATCACTAATACACGGAATGTAAACTTGGCTACACAGGAACTGAATTACAAAACAGAACAGGGTCTCAAATTTAGAAAACCAACTTATGCTTGCTTAAAGGGAAAGGTGAGTTGGGGTGCTGCATAAAACCAGAGATTGAAATGAGCACAGATAAAGTTCCTTAAGCCAAATATGGAATAGACAAGAGCTACTCCTTGCTCAACGAAATGGACTCAACACCCCATATTAAATGCCTAAGAGTGTACCTGACTAGGAAGTATCTTAAAACCTATGGATTGCTATGTCTCTGAAAGAGAATCAAGTGTGTGTACAGGGGCATAAACGCAGCAGTGATAGGATTGGAGAGGTTCGGTGAGCAAATGAAGACCCTTTGAACTCATATTGCATGGTACCCATTCCACGGGTCTCAACTCTCCAGGTTTAAGGTATTCTTCCTTCAGCTAAAACATGCATGTGGAACGCAGAGTATGATCAACCGTGTGATCGGGAGCCGTGTTCCAATATGTCTCAGTTTTCGTTCCCTGGTACTCGGGTGCAACATTCCAGACGCTTTACTAACACTCTCCCGACTTGGAGAGTCAGTGCCTTTAACCTCCTGTTTGGCCCAGTTTGCAATTTCTGTGGAAGATGAACAGGAATAGGGAGAACCAATGACAGACTAGATGGAGGTGTCTGGACGGGCAAATTTAACTCTCATTTCCCACCAGGAAGAGGAATTAACCAAAGGCTCAGCGTGCCGTGCCGGAACCAGATTAGGGCCTGAAGCCATCCTGCGGGGTTGCGGCCAG
The DNA here is from genome assembly GCF_949774975.1 of Lagenorhynchus albirostris. NCBI lineage: Eukaryota > Metazoa > Chordata > Mammalia > Artiodactyla > Delphinidae > Lagenorhynchus > Lagenorhynchus albirostris. Next base: position 1,523,461 of record NW_026783620.1, on the reverse strand, counting down.
CTCACGAGAAAGCGAGTTGAAGAAAGGAGCTCAGGGGCACTGTAATTCACAAACCTGCAGAGTTATAAATGACAGCTATCGTCCAAAAATATACTGAAGTAAGGCTGCCAAGAGGACTTGAAAGCGGGGCAGAATTGCAGGAAACCGATTTCAGGAGGTAGACTGGAATTGCATTGAAAGCATAGGAAAAGAGGCAGAACGTCCACAATGATGCACTTGGCCAAAAAGGGCGTATGCGTTTTTTCCTAAATATATTCAGGAAAAAACGCATACGCCCTTTTTGGCCAACCAAGCAAGCTTGCAAAGGAAATCTGCACTACAATGAAGTCTCACTTCCCCCCGGTCAAAAGGGCCATCTGAAAAAAGTGTAAAATCCAGAAAGGCAGGACAGGCCATGGAGAACTGGGAGCCTTGTTATGCTGATGGGCGGGATGTCAATTGCCAACAGCCACTCGGGAGAAGTGTATGGTGTTTCCTGAAACATCTAAAAAACAAAGCAACAGAGCCTAGGGCACTTCCACTTATGGTCCTATAGCTTAGGGAAATTAAAATCAAAAGACACAGCCACCCCAAAGGTTGGGACGGCTCTGTTTACAAGAACCTGGTTTACGGTACAAGTTCAATATCGCAGAAAGTGAAAAATGGATAAAGAAGTTGTGGTACTTACGTACAATGCAATATCACTCAGCAATGAAATCTATGTCATCAGGCCCGTAGCAGCATAATGAGTGGATTCAGGTATGATGATTCTAACTGAAATAAGTCACACAGGAAAAGAAACATCATAAGATATCACTAATACACGGAATGTAACCTTGGCTACACAGGAACTGAATTACAAAACAGAACAGGGTCTCAAATTTAGAAAACCAACTTATGCTTGCTTAAGGGGAAAGGTGAGTTGGGGTGCTGCATAAAACCAGAGATTGAAATGAGCACAGATAAAGTTCCTTAAGCCAAATATGGAATAGACAAGAGCTACTCCTTGCTCAACGAAATGGACTCAACACCCCATATTAAACCCCTAAGAATATACCTGACTAGGAAGTATCTTAAAACCTATGGATTGCTATGTCTCCGAAAGAGAATCAAGCGTGTGTACAGGGGCATAAACGCAGCAGTGATAGGACTGGAGAGGTTCGGTGAGCAAATGAAGACCCTTTGAAGTCATATTGCATGGTACCCATTCCACGGGTCTCAACTCTCCAGGTTTAAGGTATTCTTCTTTCAGCTAAAACGTGCATGTGGAACCCAGAGTATGATCAACCGTGTGATCAGGAGACGTGTTCCAATATGTGTCAGTTTTCGTCCCCTGGTACTCGGGTGCAACATTCCAGACGCTTTACTAACACTCTCCCGACTTGGAGAGTCAGTGCCTTTAACCTCCTGTTTGGCCCAGTTTGCAATTTCTGCGGAAGATGAACAGGAATAGGGAGAACCAATGAGAGACTAGCTGGAGGTGTCTGGACGGGCAAATTTAACTCTCATTTCCCACCAGGAAGAGGAATTAACCAAAGGCTCAGCGTGCCGTGCCGGAACCAGATTAGGGCCTGAAGCCATCCTGCGGTGTTGCGGCCAGCTCACGAGAAAGCGAGTTGAAGAAAGGAGCTCAGGGGCACTGTAATTCACAAACCTGCAGAGTTATAAATGACAGCTATCGTCCAAAAATATACTGAAGTAAGGCTGCCAAGAGGACTTGAAAGCGGGGCAGAATTGCAGGAAACCGATTTCAGGAGGTAGACTGGAATTGCATTGAAAGCATAGGAAAAGAGGCAGAACGTCCACAATGATGCACTTGGCCAAAAAGGGCGTATGCGTTTTTTCCTGAATATATTCAGGAAAAAACGCATACGCCCTTTTTGGCCAACCAAGCAAGCTTGCAAAGGAAATCTGCACTACAATGAAGTCTCACTTCCCCCCGGTCAAAAGGGCCATCTGAAAAAAGTGTAAAATCCAGAAAGGCAGGACAGGCCATGGAGAACTGGGAGCCTTGTTATGCTGATGGGCGGGATGTAAATTGCCAACAGCCACTCGGGAGAAGTGTATGGTGTTTCCTGAAACATCTAAAAAACAAAGCAACAGAGCCTAGGGCACTTCCACTTATGGTCCTATAGCTTAGGGAAATTAAAAGCAAAAAGACACAGCCACCCCAAAGGTTGGGACGGCTCTGTTTACAAGAACCTGGTTTACGGTACAAGTTCAATATCGCAGAAAGTGAAAAATGGATAAAGAAGTTGTGGTACTTACGTACAATGCAGTATCACTCAGCAATGAAATCTATGTCATCAGGCCCGTAGCAGCATAATGAGTGGATTCAGGTACGATGATTCTAACTGAAATAAGTCACACAGAAAAAGAAACATCATAAGATATCACTAATACACGGAATGTAAACTTGGCTACACAGGAACTGAATTACAAAACAGAACAGGGTCTCAAATTTAGAAAACCAACTTATGCTTGCTTAAGGGGAAAGGTGAGTTGGGGTGCTGCATAAAACCAGAGATTGAAATGAGCACAGATAAAGTTCCTTAAGCCAAATATGGAATAGACAAGAGCTACTCCTTGCTCAACGAAATGGACTCAACACCCCATATTAAATGCCTAAGAGTGTACCTGACTAGGAAGTATCTTAAAACCTATGGATTGCTATGTCTCTGAAAGAGAATCAAGTGTGTGTACAGGGGCATAAACGCAGCAGTGATAGGATTGGAGAGGTTCGGTGAGCAAATGAAGACCCTTTGAAATCATATTGCATGGTACCCATTCCACGGGTCTCAACTCTCCAGGTTTAAGGTATTCTTCCTTCAGCTAAAACATGCATGTGTAACCCAGAGTATGATCAACCGTGTGATCGGGAGACGTGTTCCAATATGTCTCAGTTTTCGTCCCCTGGTACTCGGGTGCAACATTCCAGACGCTTTACTAACACTCTCCCGACTTGGAGAGTCAGTGCCTTTAACCTCCTGTTTGGCCCAGTTTGCAATTTCTGCGGAAGATGAACAGGAATAGGGAGAACCAATGAGAGACTAGCTGGAGGTGTCTGGACGGGCAAATTTAACTCTCATTTCCCACCAGGAAGAGGAATTAACCAAAGGCTCAGCATGCCGTGCGGGAACAAGATTAGGGCCTGAAGCCATCCTGCGGGGTTGCGGCCAGCTCACGAGAAAGCGAGTTGAAGAAAGGAGCTCAGGGGCACTGTAATTCACAAACCTGCAGAGTTATAAATGACAGCTATCGTCCAAAAATATACTGAAGTAAGGCTGCCAAGAGGACTTGAAAGCGGGGCAGAATTGCAGGAAACCGATTTCAGGAGGTAGACTGGAATTGCATTTAAAGCATAGGAAAAGAGGCAGAACGTCCACAATGATGCACTTGGCCAAAAAGGGCGTATGCGTTTTTTCCTGAATATATTCAGGAAAAAACGCATACGCCCTTTTTGGCCAACCAAGCAAGCTTGCAAAGGAAATCTGCACTACAATGAAGTCTCACTTCCCCCCAGTCAAAAGAGCCATCTGAAAAAAGTGTAAAATCCAGAAAGGCAGGACAGGCCATGGAGAACTGGGAGCCTTGTTATGCTGATGGGCGGGATGTAAATTGCCAACAGCCACTCGGGAGAAGTGTATGGTGTTTCCTGAAACATCTAAAAAACAAAGCAACAGAGCCTAGGGCACTTCCACTTATGGTCCTATAGCTTAGGGAAATTAAAATCAAAAAGACACAGCCACCCCAAAGGTTGGGACGGCTCTGTTTACAAGAACCTGGTTTACGGTACAAGTTCACTATCGCAGAAAGTGAAAAATGGATAAAGAAGTTGTGGTACTTACGTACAATGCAGTATCACTCAGCAAGGAAATCTATGTCATCAGGCCCGTAGCAGCATAATGAGTGGATTCAGGTATGATGATTCTAACTGAAATAAGTCACACAGAAAAAGAAACATCATAAGATATCACTAATACACGGAATGTAAACTTGGCTACACAGGAACTGAATTTCAAAACAGAACAGGGTCTCAAATTTAGAAAACCAACTTATGCTTGCTTCAGGGGAAAGGTGAGTTGGGGTGCCGCATAAAACCAGAGATTGAAATGAGCACAGATAAAGTTCCTTAAGCCAAATATGTAATAGACAAGAGCTACTCCTTGCTCAACGAAATGGATTCAACACCCCATATTAAACACCTAAGAATGTACCTGACTAGGAAGTATCTTAAAACCTATGGATTGCTATGTCTCCAAAAGAGAATCAAGCGTGTGTGCAGGGGCATAAACGCAGCAGTGATAGGATTGGAGAGGTTCGGTGAGCAAATGAAGACCCTTTGAAGTCATATTGCATGGTACCCATTCCACGGGTCTCAACTCTCCAGGTTTAAGGTATTCTTCCTTCAGCTAAAACATGCATGTGGAACCCAGAGTATGATCAACCGTGTGATCGGGAGACGTGTTCCAATACGTCTCAGTTTTCGTCCCCTGGTACTTGGGTGCAACATTCCAGACGCTTTACTAACACTCTCCCGACTTGGAGAGTCAGTGCCTTTAACCTCCTGTTTGGCCCAGTTTGCAATTTCTGCGGAAGATGAACAGGAATAGGGAGAACCAATGACAGACTAGCTGGAGGTGTCTGGACGGGCAAATTTAACTCTCATTTCCTACCAGGAAGAAGAATTAACCAAATGTTCAGCGTGCCGTGCCGGAACCAGATTAGGGCCTGAAGCAATCCTGCGGTGTTGCGGCCAGCTCACGAGAAAGCGACTTGAAGAAAGGAGCTCAGGGGCACTGTAATTCACAAACCTGCAGAGTTATAAATGACAGCTATCGTCCAAAAATATACTGAAGTAAGGCTGCCAAGAGGACTTGAAAGCGGGGCAGAATTGCAGGAAACCGATTTCAGGAGGTAGACTGGAATTGCATTTAAAGCATAGGAAAAGAGGCAGAACGTCCACAATGATGCACTTGGCCAAAAAGGGCGTATGCGTTTTTTCCTCAGGAAAAAACGCATACGCCCTTTTTGGCCAACCAAGCAAGCTTGCAAAGGAAATCTGCACTACAATGAAGTCTCACTTCCCCCCGGTCAAAAGGGCCATCTGAAAAAAGTGTAAAATCCAGAAAGGCAGGACAGGCCATGGAGAACTGGGAGCCTTGTTATGCTGATGGGCGGGATGTCAATTGCCAACAGCCACTCGGGAGAAGTGTATGGTGTTTCCTGAAACATCTAAAAAACAAAGCAACAGAGCCTAGGGCACTTCCACTTATGGTCCTATAGCTTAGGGAAATTAAAATCAAAAGACACAGCCACCCCAAAGGTTGGGACGGCTCTGTTTACAAGAACCTGGTTTACGGTACAAGTTCAATATCGCAGAAAGTGAAAAATGGATAAAGAAGTTGTGGTACTTACGTACAATGCAATATCACTCAGCAATGAAATCTATGTCATCAGGCCCGTAGCAGCATAATGAGTGGATTCAGGTACGATGATTCTAACTGAAATAAGTCACACAGAAAAAGTAACATCATAAGATATCACTAATACACGGAATGTAAACTTGGCTACACAGGAACTGAATTCCAAAACAGAACAGGGTCTCAAATTTAGAAAACCAACTTATGCTTGCTTAAGGGGAAAGGTGAGTTGGGGTGCTGCATAAAACCAGAGATTGAAATGAGCACAGATAAAGTTCCTTAAGCCAAATATGGAATAGACAAGAGCTACTCCTTGCTCAAGGAAATGGATTCAATACCCCATATTAAACACCTAAGAATATACCTGACTAGGAAGTATCTTAAAACCTATGGATTGCTATGTCTCCGAAAGAGAATCAAGCGTGTGTGCAGGGGCATAAACGCAGCAGTGATAGGACTGGAGAGGTTCGGTGAGCAAATGAAGACCCTTTGAAATCATATTGCATGTTACCCATTCCACGGGTCTCAACTCTCCAGGTTTAAGGTATTCTTCCTTCAGCTAAAACATGCATGTGGAACCCAGAGTATGATCAACCATGTGATCGGGAGATGTGTTCCAATATGTCTCAGTTTTCGTCCCCTGGTACTCGGGTGCAACATTCCAGATGCTTTACTAACACTCTCCCGACTTGGAGAGTCAGTGCCTTTAACCTCCTGTTTGGCCCAGTTTGCAATTTCTGCGGAAGATGAACAGGAATAGGGAGAACCAATGACAGACTAGATGGAGGTGTCTGGATGGGCAAATTTAATTCTCATTTCGCACCAGGAAGAGGAATTAACCAAAGGCTCAGCGTGCCGTGCCGGAACCAGATTAGGGCCTGAAGCCATCCTGCGGTGTTGCGGCCAGCTCACGAGAAAGCGAGTTGAAGAAAGGAGCTCAGGGGCACTGTAATTCACAAACCTGCAGAGTTATAAATGACAGCTATCGTCCAAAAATATACTGAAGTAAGGCTGCCAAGAGGACTTGAAAGCGGGGCAGAATTGCAGGAAACCGATTTCAGGAGGTAGACTGGAATTGCATTTAAAGCATAGGAAAAGAGGCAGAACGTCCACAATGATGCACTTGGCCAAAAAGGGCGTATGCGTTTTTTCCTGAATATATTCAGGAAAAAACGCATACGCCCTTTTTGGCCAACCAAGCAAGCTTGCAAAGGAAATCTGCACTACAATGAAGTCTCACTTCCCCCCGGTCAAAAGGGCCATCTGAAAAAAGTGTGAAATCCAGAAAGGCAGGACAGGCCATGGAGAACTGGGAGCCTTGTTATGCTGATGGGCGGGATGTCAATTGCCAACAGCCACTCGGGAGAAGTGTATGGTGTTTCCTGAAACATCTAAAAAACAAAGCAACAGAGCCTAGGGCACTTCCACTTATGGTCCTATAGCTTAGGGAAATTAAAATCAAAAAGACACAGCCACCCCAAAGGTTGGGACGGCTCTGTTTACAAGAACCTGGTTTACGGTACAAGTTCACTATCGCAGAAAGTGAAAAATGGATAAAGAAGTTGTGGTACTTACGTACAATGCAGTATCACTCAGCAAGGAAATCTATGTCATCAGGCCCGTAGCAGCATAATGAGTGGATTCAGGTATGATGATTCTAACTGAAATAAGTCACACAGAAAAAGAAACATCATAAGATATCACTAATACACGGAATGTAAACTTGGCTACACAGGAACTGAATTTCAAAACAGAACAGGGTCTCAAATTTAGAAAACCAACTTATGCTTGCTTCAGGGGAAAGGTGAGTTGGGGTGCCGCATAAAACCAGAGATTGAAATGAGCACAGATAAAGTTCCTTAAGCCAAATATGTAATAGACAAGAGCTACTCCTTGCTCAACGAAATGGATTCAACACCCCATATTAAACACCTAAGAATGTACCTGACTAGGAAGTATCTTAAAACCTATGGATTGCTATGTCTCCAAAAGAGAATCAAGCGTGTGTGCAGGGGCATAAACGCAGCAGTGATAGGATTGGAGAGGTTCGGTGAGCAAATGAAGACCCTTTGAAGTCATATTGCATGGTACCCATTCCACGGGTCTCAACTCTCCAGGTTTAAGGTATTCTTCCTTCAGCTAAAACATGCATGTGGAACCCAGAGTATGATCAACCGTGTGATCGGGAGACGTGTTCCAATACGTCTCAGTTTTCGTCCCCTGGTACTTGGGTGCAACATTCCAGACGCTTTACTAACACTCTCCCGACTTGGAGAGTCAGTGCCTTTAACCTCCTGTTTGGCCCAGTTTGCAATTTCTGCGGAAGATGAACAGGAATAGGGAGAACCAATGACAGACTAGCTGGAGGTGTCTGGACGGGCAAATTTAACTCTCATTTCCTACCAGGAAGAAGAATTAACCAAAGGTTCAGCGTGCCGTGCCGGAACCAGATTAGGGCCTGAAGCAATCCTGCGGTGTTGCGGCCAGCTCACGAGAAAGCGACTTGAAGAAAGGAGCTCAGGGGCACTGTAATTCACAAACCTGCAGAGTTATAAATGACAGCTATCGTCCAAAAATATACTGAAGTAAGGCTGCCAAGAGGACTTGAAAGCGGGGCAGAATTGCAGGAAACCGATTTCAGGAGGTAGACTGGAATTGCATTTAAAGCATAGGAAAAGAGGCAGAACGTCCACAATGATGCACTTGGCCAAAAAGGGCGTATGCGTTTTTTCCTCAGGAAAAAACGCATACGCCCTTTTTGGCCAACCAAGCAAGCTTGCAAAGGAAATCTGCACTACAATGAAGTCTCACTTCCCCCCGGTCAAAAGGGCCATCTGAAAAAAGTGTAAAATCCAGAAAGGCAGGACAGGCCATGGAGAACTGGGAGCCTTGTTATGCTGATGGGCGGGATGTCAATTGCCAACAGCCACTCGGGAGAAGTGTATGGTGTTTCCTGAAACATCTAAAAAACAAAGCAACAGAGCCTAGGGCACTTCCACTTATGGTCCTATAGCTTAGGGAAATTAAAATCAAAAGACACAGCCACCCCAAAGGTTGGGACGGCTCTGTTTACAAGAACCTGGTTTACGGTACAAGTTCAATATCGCAGAAAGTGAAAAATGGATAAAGAAGTTGTGGTACTTACGTACAATGCAATATCACTCAGCAATGAAATCTATGTCATCAGGCCCGTAGCAGCATAATGAGTGGATTCAGGTATGATGATTCTAACTGAAATAAGTCACACAGAAAAAGTAACATCATAAGATATCACTAATACACGGAATGTAAACTTGGCTACACAGGAACTGAATTCCAAAACAGAACAGGGTCTCAAATTTAGAAAACCAACTTATGCTTGCTTAAGGGGAAAGGTGAGTTGGGGTGCTGCATAAAACCAGAGATTGAAATGAGCACAGATAAAGTTCCTTAAGCCAAATATGGAATAGACAAGAGCTACTCCTTGCTCAACGAAATGGATTCAACACCCCATATTAAACACCTAAGAATATACCTGACTAGGAAGTATCTTAAAACCTATGGATTGCTATGTCTCCGAAAGAGAATCAAGCGTGTGTGCAGGGGCATAAACGCAGCAGTGATAGGACTGGAGAGGTTCGGTGAGCAAATGAAGACCCTTTGAAATCATATTGCATGTTACCCATTCCACGGGTCTCAACTCTCCAGGTTTAAGGTATTCTTCCTTCAGCTAAAACATGCATGTGGAACCCAGAGTATGATCAACCATGTGATCGGGAGATGTGTTCCAATATGTCTCAGTTTTCGTCCCCTGGTACTCGGGTGCAACATTCCAGATGCTTTACTAACACTCTCCCGACTTGGAGAGTCAGTGCCTTTAACCTCCTGTTTGGCCCAGTTTGCAATTTCTGCGGAAGATGAACAGGAATAGGGAGAACCAATGACAGACTAGATGGAGGTGTCTGGATGGGCAAATTTAATTCTCATTTCGCACCAGGAAGAGGAATTAACCAAAGGCTCAGCGTGCCGTGCCGGAACCAGATTAGGGCCTGAAGCCATCCTGCGGTGTTGCGGCCAGCTCACGAGAAAGCGAGTTGAAGAAAGGAGCTCAGGGGCACTGTAATTCACAAACCTGCAGAGTTATAAATGACAGCTATCGTCCAAAAATATACTGAAGTAAGGCTGCCAAGAGGACTTGAAAGCGGGGCAGAATTGCAGGAAACCGATTTCAGGAGGTAGACTGGAATTGCATTTAAAGCATAGGAAAAGAGGCAGAACGTCCACAATGATGCACTTGGCCAAAAAGGGCGTATGCGTTTTTTCCTAAATATATTCAGGAAAAAACGCATACGCCCTTTTTGGCCAACCAAGCAAGCTTGCAAAGGAAATCTGCACTACAATGAAGTCTCACTTCCCCCCGGTCAAAAGGGCCATCTGAAAAAAGTGTGAAATCCAGAAAGGCAGGACAGGCCATGGAGAACTGGGAGCCTTGTTATGCTGATGGGCGGGATGTCAATTGCCAACAGCCACTCGGGAGAAGTGTATGGTGTTTCCTGAAACATCTAAAAAACAAAGCAACAGAGCCTAGGGCACTTCCACTTATGGTCCTATAGCTTAGGGAAATTAAAATCAAAAAGACAGAGCCACCCAAAATATTGGGACGGCTCTGTTTACTAGAAACTCATTTACGGTACAAGTTCAATATCTCAGAAAGTGAAAAATGGATAAAGAAGTTGTGGTACTTACGTACAATGCAATATCACTCAGCAATGAAATCTATGTCATCAGGCCCGTAGCAGCATAATAAGTGGATTCAGGTATGATGATTCTAACTGAAATAAGTCACACAGAAAAAGAAACATCATAAGATATCACTAATACACGGAATGTAAACTTGGCTACATAGGAACTGAATTACAATACAGAACAGGGTCTCAAATTTAGAAAACCAACTTATGCTTGCTTAAGGGGAAAGGTGAGTTGGGGTGCTGCATAAAACCAGAGATTGAATTGAGCACAGATAAAGTTCCTTAAGCCAAATATGGAATAGACAAGAGCTACTCCTTGCTCAACGAAATGGACTCAACACCCCATATTAAATGCCTAAGAGTGTACCTGACTAGGAAGTATCTTAAAACCTATGGATTGCTATGTCTCCGAAAGAGAATCAAGCGTGTGTACAGGGGCATAAACGCAGCAGTGATAGGATTGGAGAGGTTCGGTGAGCAAATGAAGACCCTTTGAAGTCATATTGCATGGTACCCATTCCACGGGTCTCAACTCTCCAGGTTTAAGGTATTCTTCCTTCAGCTAAAACATGCATGTGGAACCCAGAGTATGATCCACCATGTGATCGAGAAACATATTCAAATGTGTCTCACTTTTCGTTCCCTGGTACTCGGGTGCAACATGCCAGAGGCTTTACTAACACTCTCCCGACTTGGAGAGTCAGTGCCTTTAACCTCCTGTTTGGCCCAGTTTGCAATTTCTGCGGAAGATGAACAGGAATAGGGAGAACCAATGACAGACTAGATGGAGGTGTCTGGACGGGCAAATTTAACTCTCATTTCCCACCAGGAAGAGGAATTAACCAAAGGCTCAGCGTGCCGTGCCGGAACCACATTAGGGCCTGAAGCAATCCTGCGGTGTTGCGGCCAGCTCACGAGAAAGCGAGTTGAAGAAAGGAGCTCAGGGGCACTGTAATTCACAAACCTGCAGAGTTATAAATGACAGCTATCGTCCAAAAATATACTGAAGTAAGGCTGCCAAGAGGACTTGAAAGCGGGGCAGAATTGCAGGAAACCGATTTCAGGAGGTAGACTGGAATTGCATTTAAAGCATAGGAAAAGAGGCAGAACGTCCACAATGATGCACTTGGCCAAAAAGGGCGTATGCGTTTTTTCCTGAATATATTCAGGAAAAAACGCATACGCCCTTTTTGGCCAACCAAGCAAGCTTGCAAAGGAAATCTGCACTACAATGAAGTCTCACTTCCCCCCGGTCAAAAGGGCCATCTGAAAAAAGTGTAAAATCCAGAAAGGCAGGACAGGCCAAGGAGAACTGGGAGCCTTGTTATGCTGATGGGCAGGATGTAACTTGCCAACAGCCACTCCGGAGAAGTGTATGGTGTTTCCTGAAACATCTAAAAAACAAAGCAACAGAGCGTAGGGAACTTCCACTTATGGTCCTATAGCTTAGGGAAATTAAAATCAAAAGACACAGCCACCCCAAAGGTTGGGACGGCTCTGTTTACAAGAACCTGGTTTACGGTACAAGTTCAATATCGCAGAAAGTGAAAAATGGATAAAGAAGTTGTGGTACTTACGTACAATGCAATATCACTCAGCAATGAAATCTATGTCATCAGCCCCGTAGCAGCATAATGAGTGGATTCAGGTACGATGATTCTAACTGAAATAAGTCACACAGAAAAAGAAACATCATAAGATATCACTAATAGACGGAATGTAAACGTGGCTACACAGGAACTGAATTACAAAACAGAACAGGGTCTCAAATTTAGAAAACCAAGTTATGCTTGCTTAAGGGGAAAGGTGAGTTGGGGTGCTGCATAAAACCAGAGATTGAAATGAGCACAGATAAAGTTCCTTAAGCCAAATATGGAATAGACAAGAGCTACTCCTTGCTCAACGAAATGGACTCAACACCCCATATTAAATGCCTAAGAGTGTACCTGACTAGGAAGTATCTTAAAACCTATGGATTGCTATGTCTCTGAAAGAGAATCAAGTGTGTGTACAGGGGCATAAACGCAGCAGTGATAGGATTGGAGAGGTTCGGTGAGCAAATGAAGACCCTTTGAAGTCATATTGCATGGTACCCATTCCACGGGTCTCAACTCTCCAGGTTTAAGGTATTCTTCCTTCAGCTAAAACATGCATGTGGAACCCAGAGTATGATCAACCGTGTGATCGGGAGACGTGTTCCAATATGTGTCAGTTTTCGTCCCCTGGTACTCGGGTGCAACATTCCAGACGCTTTACTAACACTCTCCCGACTTGGAGAGTCAGCGCCTTTAACCTCCTGTTTGGCCCAGTTTGCAATTTCTGCGGAAGATGTACAGGAATAGGGAGAACCAATGAGAGACTAGCTGGAGGTGTCTGGACGGGCAAATTTAACTCTCATTTCCCACCAGGAAGAGGAATTAACCAAAGGCTCAGCGTGCCGTGCCGGAACCAGATTAGGGCCTGAAGCCATCCTGCGGGGTTGCGGCCAGCTCACGAGAAAGCGAGTTGAAGAAAGGAGCTCAGGGGCACTGTAATTCACAAACCTGCAGAGTTATAAATGACAGCTATCGTCCAAAAATATACTGAAGTAAGGCTGCCAAGAGGACTTGAAAGCGGGGCAGAATTGCAGGAAACCGATTTCAGGAGGTAGACTGGAATTGCATTTAAAGCATAGGAAAAGAGGCAGAACGTCCACAATGATGCACTTGGCCAAAAAGGGCGTATGCGTTTTTTCCTAAATATATTCAGGAAAAAACGCATACGCCCTTTTTGGCCAACCAAGCAAGCTTGCAAAGGAAATCTGCACTACAATGAAGTCTCACTTCCCCCCGGTCCAAAGGGCCATCTGAAAAAAGTGTAAAATCCAGAAAGGCAGGACAGGCCATGGAGAACTGGGAGCCTTGTTATGCTGTTGTGCGGGATGTAAATTGCCAACAGCCACTCGGGAGAAGTGTATGGTGTTTCCTGAAACATCTAAAAAACAAAGCAACAGAGCCTAGGGCACTTCCACTTATGGTCCTATAGCTTAGGGAAATTAAAATCAAAAGACACAGCCACCCCAAAGGTTGGGACGGCTCTGTTTACAAGAACCTGGTTTACGGTACAAGTTCAATATCGCAGAAAGTGAAAAATGGATAAAGAAGTTGTGGTACTTACGTACAATGCAATATCACTCAGCAAGGAAATCTATGTCATCAGGCCCGTAGCAGCATAATGAGTGGATTCAGGTATGATGATTCTAACTGAAATAAGTCACACAGAAAAAGAAACATCATAAGATATCACTAATACACGGAATGTAAACTTGGCTACATAGGAACTGAATTACAAAACAGAACAGGGTCTCAAATTTAGAAAACCAACTTATGCTTGCTTAAGCGGAAAGGTGAGTTGGGGTGCTGCATAAAACCAGAGATTGAAATGAGCACAGATAAAGTTCCTTAAGCCAAATATGGAATAGACAAGAGCTACTCCTTGCTCAACGAAATGGATTCAACACCCCATATTAAACACCTAAGAATGTACCTGACTAGGAAGTATCTTAAAACCTATGGATTGCTATGTCTCCAAAAGAGAATCAAGCGTGTGTGCAGGGGCATAAACGCAGCAGTGATAGGATTGGAGAGGTTCGGTGAGCAAATGAAGACCCTTTGAAGTCATATTGCATGGTACCCATTCCACGGGTCTCAACTCTCCAGGTTTAAGGTATTCTTCCTTCAGCTAAAACATGCATGTGGAACCCAGAGTATGATCAACCATGTGATCGGGAGACGTGTTCCAATATGTCTCAGTTTTCGTCCCCTTGTACTCGGGTGCAACATTCCAGACGCTTTACTAACACTCTCCCGACTTGGAGAGTAAGCGCCTTTAACCTCCTGTTTGGCCCAGTTTGCAATTTCTGCGGAAGATGTACAGGAATAGGGAGAACCAATGAGAGACTAGCCGGAGGTGTCTGGACGGGCAAATTTAACTCTCATTTCCCACCAGGAAGAGGAATTAACCAAAGGCTCAGCGTGCCGTGCCGCAACCAGATTAGGGCCTGAAGCCATCCTGCGGTGTTGCGGCCAGCTCACGAGAAAGCGAGTTGAAGAAAGGAGCTCAGGGGCACTGTAATTCACAAACCTGCAGAGTTATAAATGACAGCTATCGTCCAAAAATATACTGAAGTAAGGCTGCCAAGAGGACTTGAAAGCGGGGCAGAATTGCAGGAAACCGATTTCAGGAGGTAGACTGGAATTGCATTTAAAGCATAGGAAAAGAGGCAGAACGTCCACAATGATGCACTTGGCCAAAAAGGGCGTATGCGTTTTTTCCTGAGGAAAAAACGCATACGCCCTTTTTGGCCAACCAAGCAAGCTTGCAAAGGAAATCTGCACTACAATGAAGTCTCACTTCCCCCCGGTCAAAAGGGCCATCTGAAAAAAGTGTGAAATCCAGAAAGGCAGGACAGGCCATGGAGAACTGGGAGCCTTGTTATGCTGATGGGCGGGATGTAAATTGCCAACAGCCACTCGGGAGAAGTGTATGGTGTTTCCTGAAACATCTAAAAAACAAAGCAACAGAGCCTAGGGCACTTCCACTTATGGTCCTATAGCTTAGGGAAATTAAAATCAAAAGACACAGCCACCCCAAAGGTTGGGACGGCTCTGTTTACAAGAACCTGGTTTACGGTACAAGTTCAATATCGCAGAAAGTGAAAAATGGATAAAGAAGTTGTGGTACTTACGTACAATGCAATATCACTCAGCAAGGAAATCTATGTCATCAGGCCCGTAGCAGCATAATGAGTGGATTCAGGTATGATGATTCTAACTGAAATAAGTCACACAGAAAAAGAAACATCATAAGATATCACTAATACACGGAATGTAAACTTGGCTACACAGGAACTGAATTCCAAAACAGAACAGGGTCTCAAATTTAGAAACCCAACTTATGCTTGCTTAAGGGGAAAGGTGAGTTGGGGTGCTGCATAAAACCAGAGATTGAATTGAGCACAGATAAAGTTCCTTAAGCCAAATATGGAATAGACAAGAGCTACTCCTTGCTCAACGAAATGGACTCAACACCCCATATTAAATGCCTAAGAGTGTACCTGACTAGGAAGTATCTTAAAACCTATGGATTGCTATGTCTCCGAAAGAGAATCAAGCGTGTGTACAGGGGCATAAACGCAGCAGTGATAGGATTGGAGAAGTTCGGTGAGCAAATGAAGACCCTTTGAAGTCATATTGCATGGTACCCATTCCACGGGTCTCAACTCTCCAGGTTTAAGGTATTCTTCCTTCAGCTAAAACATGCATGTGGAACCCAGAGTATGATCAACCGTGTGATCGGGAGACGTGTTCCAATATGTCTCAGTTTCCGTCCCCTGGTACTCGGGTGCAACATTCCAGACGCTTTACTAACACTCTCCCGACTTGGAGAGTCAGCGCCTTTAACCTCCTGTTTGGCCCAGTTTGCAATTTCTGCGGAAGATGTACAGGAATAGGGAGAACCAATGACAGACTAGCTGGAGGTGTCTGGACGGGCAAATTTAACTCTCATTTCCCACCAGGAAGAGGAATTAACCAAAGGCTCAGCGTGCCGTGCCGGAACCAGATTAGGGCCTGAAGCCATCCTGCGGTGTTGCGGCCAGCTCACGAGAAAGCGAGTTGAAGAAAGGAGCTCAGGGGCACTGTAATTCACAAACTTGCAGAGTTATAAATGACAGCTATCGTCCAAAAATATACTGAAGTAAGGCTGCCAAGAGGACTTGAAAGCGGGGCAGAATTGCAGGAAACCGATTTCAGGAGGTAGACTGGAATTGCATTTAAAGCATAGGAAAAGAGGCAGAACATCCACAATGATGCACTTGGCCAAAAAGGGCGTATGCGTTTTTTCCTGAATATATTCAGGAAAAAACGCATACGCGCTTTTTGGCCAACAAAGCAAGCTTGCAAAGGAAATCTGCACTACAATGAAGTCTCACTTCCCCCCGTTCAAAAGGGCCATCTGAAAAAAGTGTAAAATCCAGAAAGGCAGGACAGGCCATGGAGAACTGGGAGCCTTGTTATGCTGATGGGCGGGATGTAAATTGCCAACAGCCACTCGGGAGAAGTGTATGGTGTTTCCTGAAACATCTAAAAAACAAAGCAACAGAGCCTAGGGCACTTCCACTTATGGTCCTAT